>NW_005871048.1:48201576-48637303 GCF_000147115.1 Myotis lucifugus | reverse complement strand
CGGGGTTATTTTGACAATAAGGACTTCAGGAGTTTCCTATAGATTGGATATGGATGTGATAGAAAGAAGGGATACAAAGATATGTCTAAACTTTTGCCTGAGCAAGAGAGATGAGGAAGCTATGATTAGAGAAAATTGTATAGGAAGAAGTTGGGAACATCTGGAGTTTAGTCGTTCTTTCCTTTATCCCTTTATCTCTTCCTTCTTTTGCTCTTTACTTTACTCCTTCTATCCCCCTCTTTATTGCCTTCCTTCCACACACATCTGTAAATGCCAGACATTGTACCTAGAGATACAGCAGACAAGGCATCCTCACCAGGAAACAGACTGTGAAGACAGATGAGGTAGAGAGGTGGAACTGATGGTAGGGCCCTCCTACGTTCATTACTCATCTCTTAAAATATTAGCTCCTGCTATTAGCAGATTTGAATAATTCACATTTTTTAATCATAATTTGAAAATGTAACAATACTTCCATATCAATTCTACTTAGGATATTATATTAAACCTGAAATTAGGGTTCCGCTGTTAATTTCCTGGTATATTTTTGCCTAACATATTTTGTCAAAAGCAAACACACTAGAATAACCACTAATGTAAAATGAAATATTCATTATTACCTAATAAAAATGGTGGTTTTTTTGTTTGTTTATTTCTCTAGCCAATATCCATTAGAGATCTTGACAACCTAGCCATGTTATTTACAGGTTTTATTCTAAGACATTGAAGGCTGAGTGGTACACGCTAGGAGAAAGGATTCCTAGGGTACAACAAAAGGTCGTTCAGCGTTGTTGTTAGGAGGTCAGTCTTTGGAACAGACTTCCCAAGTTTGACTCCTGGCTCTGGTTCATATTTCCTATGTGTCCCTGGGGTAGTTATTTAACCTCTCTGGGCCTCAGTTCCCACAACTATAAAATAAGAACAATAATAGATCCAACCTCACGGATTTATGATGAAGATTATGCAAAGTCCTTAAAAGAGTGAAAGCACTCAATGGCATTACTTATGAGCTACTGACTATAATTAGGCTAATTTTATGGCTAATATATACCCAAGGAATTATTTCCTTCCTTTCTAGTAGCTTATTTTTATACCTAATGTGAAATATCTTTTTTTCCCCATTTCCATTGATCATTTCTTCCTTAAGGATAAAGCAAGGAGAGTCAGAAAATTGACGAAGATGATATACTAGTAAATGTTCAAAACCATTAACACTCTTGGCTAGAACAGGAACTACAAAAATTATTTTAGAGGAGTGTATTTTGATAAAGAAAATGTTCATAATATTTTTGAATGAAAAAAAGTGTTATAGTGGTAAATGATCAAATGTTACGATCTCAATAAATATACATATATATGTATACACACATGTACAAGTTCACAAACATATGAAAGGATATAAAGCAAATATCAGTAGATTTGTAGAGTTTTAATGCCTTTTGTCACTTATTTTGTTTTATTTTTCTGAACAAATCTGATGTATTCAGATGACTGAGTAGTATCACCAACTATAAAGAGGAACACATTTAGGGGAAACACAATTTAATTTTGGATATGAAAAATTTGATAAACCTGTGAGATACTCAGGTGAGAATTCCAATAAATTGTTGGGTTTTAAAGCTTCATGGGAGAGGCTAAGACGGACCTGAACATGAATTTAGGGGTTATTAGCATAGAGATGGTGGTTAAAATAACAAAAATGCAGGAGTAAATCCTGGAGAACATGAAGAATGAGGAGAGATGGGGACTGAGCATGGGATCCTGGGAATAGGATCAAGTGTTACTGCCCTTTTACAAAACCTACATAGTTTGTCGAACAACTTCATCAGTCTTCTGCAAGCCACAATCTATGATTACATAAATAATCAAAGGAAGGGAGGAGAAAGAGGAAGCTAGGAGGGAAACAGAAAGAATGTATAACCTCAAGTCAGGAAGAAGATAGTTTTAAGGAGGCAGACTGATAATTGCCTTAGAGAAACCTCGTAGGAAATGAGCTGACAAATATCTATTTTATTTGGCAATTAAGAGACCAGAGGAATTGTAGGAATAGTTGCAGGGGGATGGTGGGACTGCAAGCTGACAGCAAGTGGGTTGAGTCATAAATGAGAGGAAAAGAAAATGGAGGTAGTTGAGTATAAATGCTCCTTTCTAAAAGTTTGGGTGAGAAAATCTACAGAGATATTGGGGGGAGACACAGGATCAAAGAAGGGAGTTTTGTTTTTGTTTTTTTCCCCTTAGGAAGGTAGGAACTCAACTGGAGGGAGAAGCCACCAGAAAGTAGGTCAAAGAAAGAAGACAGAGACGGGATGATGGATAGAGCAATATCCAGGGGAAGGTATTGAGAGGGACAAGAATTAGTTTTGGGGTTATTTTGCCCCCTTATTTTTAAGTGCATAATATATATATATATTTATAATATTATATAAAAAACCAATAGTGATTGAGCAAAATATGTTAGTCTCCCCCCCCCCCTTTTTTTTTATGACTTGGTGGCATCTATTTGAAGTGGAGTAGTGAGGGCTATGCTATTCGAGTTTTCTAAGACAGGTTCAGCCTATTATCCTATTCAAAAAGGCCCCAAACCACTGTGCTGTTGGATGATTTTGTTAGGTTTCTGCTTCTTTTGTTTTCCAGCCATCAGCAGTCACTTGGTTACTCTCAGATGTGCCTTAACCTGGAACCTCCTTCCCACTTTTTCTAACTTGGATCCACATGACCAAGCCTTGTATGAATCATCAGTAAAACATGGTCATACATTTCTCTTGCTTGTGCAGTGCATTACTTTTAGGGGGTGAAATTACGAATATCTATTCTGGGTGCTCAGGGACTTCTGTTGCTTCCTTCCTGGTATTGATCTATATTACAAGATAAAGGGGACACTGTGGGGTGGGGGGCTGAGTTTTTAATAGTAGTATGTATATTGATGTTAATAATTAAGGTATATGTATATATCATGTTTAGCAAAACATAGTGAAAAGGCTGATGGAACACTATGAGCTTACTTATCAAGAGTTACTGCCTTTCCACAAAACCTACATAATGAGTTTGTTGAAGGATTTCATCAGAGTCGTCTGCAAGCCATAATCTATGACATAAATAATTAACAATAGTTGTTAATAACTTTGCAATGATTTTTGTTCTGTTTATATTCCCAACTATGTAACTCCCACAACATTCTGGCAGATTTGTAATTATTATTGGAAAACACATTTCTTACCTCAGAGAGTTGGTGAATTAATGCTTGCTGTAGTTCTAACTAATAAATATACAGCCCCAAAGTGCAAAAGTTCAGGCAATAAAAGGGGGATATTTGTTCAATTTATCAACCTGTTTTTAGCATGTATGGTACAAAGCTGTATTATAATGAACTCTTCCTGAGCAAATATACTCAAGAAATTAAAATGGCATAAAGTATACACTTCCCAGTGTGGAGTCAGAATAAACAAGATGAATGGTTTTCAGAAAGCTCATCCCTTGGATTTCTTTTCAATGTATATGCTATATGTAATTTACATTGCATGATGAGGATACAAACCAATTTTTTGCCTTGTGACCTTGTTTTATTTCCCAAATTTACACAGCTCAGACCTGCTCAGACAGGTTTTGAAAATAGCGCTTGCCAAGAATGTGCAAATGTGCTCATGAGCATCTATGTACGTGCATTTTACTATGTGTCCTTTCTTTCCTCACTCTGAGTGCTTTTAAAGATCATAACTGCAATAAAAAGAAACCACCACTGCCCTATTATTGAATTACTAAGCAATGTGTGTTGGGAACACCCTTCAGAGTTTTAAGAGGGTCAAAAGGAAGATGCTCAGCACGTACTCCATGGCTGCAGGAATTCTGGTGAAAGGAGATACCAACCCAGAGTTGTTTGAATGATGACGGTGCAGCCAGGCAGGAAGCAGGAGAATGACTGAAAAGCTGGGGAGGCTGATTGGCCGGCAGGACGGGGAGCAGGGGAGGGGAAGATGAAAGGGCAGAAAAGACAAGAGGTATGAGAAGGACTGCAGAGGTGTTGCTGGGCAGACCCCCTGCTCCAAGTTTCCCTGTTACAGTTTTTTTGAAGTTCTAAGAAAGACAACGTTCTGCAAAATGAGGGATGGCTTTAGGCACCTGGTTTTAAGTAATTAACAACAGTTGGTAATTATTCAATATAATCATTAGCAACAATAATGACAAGATTAAATACCAATAAAAATACTTTACAGTACACAGTGGGTCCTCGTGCCAACTCTTTCATCTGAACTCAATTTCTCTACAGCTAGCTACTATTATTTCTCTGCCTTCACCACGGCTTTATCCAACATGGCTAAGTTGAATTATTCTCACTTATATGAGGTAGGTCTCATTGGCATATTATTCTATTCTGGGGTCTCATTGCTATCAATTATTCATCTTATTGTCAGATAAATCTTTCTTCAATGCCACTTTTGTCAAAATGTGGCTATCCTCATCTGTGTTCAAAAATCATTAGTGACTGTCTCCAAACTTTCAGTTAATATCCAAGACATTGTAGTTTGACTAAAGCTTTCACAGCCTAAATCCCTTCTAACCTCACTCATCTGGATCCTCTGCTACCAGTCTGTCACACTTTTCACAAACATCCCTGATTCAATACTTGTGCATCTCATTTGGGGTACCTGCTCCTCCCCATCTATACATTTTTTATCCATATTACCCAACTCAAGAGTTACTTCCTCCATGGAGCATGTCCTGACTAACCTAGCTCACAAAGGTATCTTCTTCCTTCTCCTGTTCATATCTATGTGATTTATTGGTTCTGTTATTTGACACTAAAAATTACAGAATTACTGTTGCAGTGATATGGTAGTACTGGCGGTTGTCAATTATTAAATATTCAAGAATATTCAAGAATTTTGTGAAAGGACTGTTACACCAGTGGTAGGTTGAAATCAGCTATGGTGGGAGTATTTACACCAATGCAATAGGTAAACACTGCAGATCATATTTTGTTTTGTTTGGTTGGTTTTTGGTGGGAAAGGAGGAATAGAAGAAAATTAGTTTACCAGAACATCACTGCAACTGGCCCTCTAATTTAATTATTCTTACTACAATTAAAATATTTTATTAACTATTATAGTTAGCCAGTATAAATTTAAATACTTCTAAGATTTAGTAATCCATGACCTCCCAAGGAATTAAATTCCAACATGGACATGTATCCATGTATGTAAATTAAATTATAGGCTACATAATAACTAGCTGTCTCTCTATATTTTGCATTCCTTATGGTACCCAGCATAGTGTATAACGAAAAACAGATCCTTCTACCTTTATAGCTTCAGTTTCAAGGGTTGCCCCATTGCCTTTTAACTTTTAGTCTCACGGAACCTTAGAGTGGTTCCTCAAACATATCAGATATTTCTTACCTTTGCAACTTTCCAGAGGTCACTTTCCCACTTTGGCTGGCTCAAACCTACTCAAATACTTCCCCCCTTTGAATGCCATTTGTGGCTTTAAAAACACTCCACTTTAAACATACTGTACATTAATTGTGCATTGATGTATCTATCTCTTCAGTACATAGTAAGCTGATTAAATGTTAAATCTTATATTTTTCTCTTGTGTATCCTATGTCCAAGATGCCTGGCACATAGAAAGTGCTCCAATAATATTTGCTGATGGTGACTAGAGCAATTCAGATAAATGAATAAAGCAGTTTATAGAAGGTAGGTCTGCTTTGGTAGGTCCACAGCATTGATTACTCTAAGCAACAGACCTCATGACTGTGCTTTTGTTTGTTTGTTTGTTTCTACAAAGCAACCACCAGGACATCCATTTCAAAGAGGAGAAAGATTATTCACAACTCTGAGTACCTTTAACTATTGCTTTCTTCTTAGTCACCTTTCAGTGTGCCTGACCTCATTCTCCTGTCTCTTCAGGATCATGGTCTGGTCTTTAAGTTTGGATGTTCTTCCTTGTGTGCATGCATCTGTTCTCTTTTAGGCCATTGGACTTGGGGAATGGGGATGGTGAAGGAATCAAGACAGAAAGGAGAAAAGATAGTAGAGTAAAGCATGAGAGAAATGTATAAATTGGAGTGAGGAGAATCAAATAAAAAATGTTTGAGAACCAAATGAGGTAGCAATACTCCAAACTCCTTATTCAACTTACTGCCACCCTCCTTTTTAAAGGAAGATAGCAGCTGTTACCATATTCCTAAAAGTGAGTTTCTCTCTAAATTGCCAAAATCTTATTCTTTTCATTTTTAGATCCAAGAATCCTTCTCACAATGGGCAAGCAAAAAAAAATGCTTTTAGGAGAACCCTAATTAATATTAAATTCCAAGAAAGTAGAGGGAAGTTATGCCCTCTGTATAGAATATAGGGGCTACCAATGTATAGGTTTTGTCTACAGAAATATATTATTTGAAGAATTGAAATAATTCTTGAGAGAGTTCAGGCAAAATATTCTAACACCACAGCAGAGGATATAGATTAATTATATAAGCCTGAATTTTGATGTTTATAAAACACTGGGTTGTCATTACTTTTTCCACTCTACCTCCAACGTGTGTTTTTTTTTTTTCCAGTGGTGCTAATATGACAAAGCAAATAACAGAAGACTACAATGAAGCTTAGAATTTAGTGACTTTCCTTTACATCAGTGATGAGAGAGAATCATTGAGCAGCTGACTCCTGCATGTCCCCACTGGGGACTGAGCCCACAACCCAGGCATGTGCCCTGACCAGAAATTGAACTGCCACCTCCTGGTTCATAGGTCCACACTCAATCACTGAGCCAACGCCAGCCGGGCGCACTAACACTATTTTCAATCATTGAGCTCTGCTCTAATTCTTAACATTGGATGTTCAATCATGCTCTGAAAAGGTTAAAGTGGAAACATCCTGCGATTATCTTCAATTCTACTAACTTGGCAACTGTTCATATTCAAAGAAATGGATATAAAAGGCCTGAAAGAGAAAAGCAGGACAAAAGAAAATCCTACTTGTGATTTATAGGTCCACAGAGGCCAATGAGGAAAATGCTAAACGAAATCAAGCCAACAGCATTCTAAAATCAGAAAATGTAAAAATGCCTCCACCAATCTACTTAAAACATAAAACAGCTAACGGCATCTTTAATTTTGTTCATGATAATGTCCTACTTTCCTTTAACATATCCCACAACATACAGTCGAACGGTTCACCCACGAAGTGGACTAGGACCTGGTCAGAACCATCCATTCATTCATTAATCAAACACATCTGAATCCCACTATGTGCCAGGCACTCTGAGTACTGGGAATTCCAGCATCAATAACACATGATGTAAGTTCTCAAGAACATCACAGGCTTGCTGTAGCCAAAACCACTTATCTTTTTTTTCAATGCATAAAGCTGTACGCTGATGTCCTTATAGTGCTAAATTATTTCACTCTTTAAAAAAGAATAGTTTATTGAGGTGAGATTCACATTAAATAAAATTTAAAAATTTAAGGTAATTCAGTGACATTTATTATATTCACAATGTTGTACAACTACCACCTCTATCTAGTTCCAAACATTTCCACCCTTCCAATAAAATCCCTGACCCATTAAGCAGTTTCTCCCTCCAGGACCACTTTAAACTTTAGTGTGTAGGAAGGCATTATAAAAAACACACATCTTGAAAAAACTCTTCTATGCCAATAGTCACTCAAACTTAAATAATGGAACTGAGAAAAAATATTAAAGTCAAAGAACTTTTAAAAATCAAAGACAGGCTTCCATCTTTGGTTTTATTTAAATGGCATTTTTAAATTTTATTTTGTTTTTTACTCTTTAAGTCTTTGTCAGTTTTCCAAATTCTCATTTCAGGAAGCCTAGAGATGTTTGGTCCAGTGGCTAAGGCACTGTTGTACTGATAGCCTTCTGACACACCTAATGTTTAAAAATCAACATGAAGAATTTTCATATGTGTGTGTTACTTATCCCCTTATATCTCAGGACTTTATCTATAAAGCCCACATAGCCTTCTTTCTATCTTCAGCTGATTTTAACTGTGTTTCCACTGTATCTTCTTTGTTTAATCTTTCATCAGCAAAGTCTTCTTTAAATATTTACTTTCTATGACAATTTCAGGTAATTTAGTTGATTGCATAAACAAAACTCATTCCAGGTAATCTTTGTTTCCCTTCCATAATCTGATATTTACAAATCCTCTTCATAATTTTGCTAAACACCTCCGATTCTTCATTTCTACACTGTTGTCTTGCCATCAAAACATTTGATTCCAAAACCTGTGACCTCTCCAGTTCATTTAAAATATTAATGGCCAAGTTTCCTGCTCTTGACATGAAACCAAATGTTTTACCCTCATCAGACACCCTGTCCCCCAATACGTACAAATAGTACGTATGTATGCCCTCGTAAATTTAGAAACTTCTGGGTGTGGAGGCCTAAATGGCAGAAACAGACTGGAAAAAACTGCGCTGTGGAAGGAGCCTGTCCTGAGGCAGCATAGTGTAGCACAATGGTTAAAAACATGCTTGTGAGAGTCAGACAGACGTGGGCCCAAATCTTGGCTTTACTGCTTACAAGCCCCATGACCCTGGACAAGTTGTTTAAAATCTCTGAGCATCAGCTTTCTCATCTGTACAATGTAAAAAGGCAGCGCTGTTCAATGGACAATCTCATCTTTACACCACTTTTAGTATTTGTACAACTGTCAAGTCAATCAACATATTACCTCAGAAACTGTTGGAAAGGTGTAACTTTTGGAAACGTCCTCAGAGAGGAACAATTTTTCCTACTCCAAGCCCAGCTTATAATTCAGCCTTGATAGGTATCTATAAATCATAACACCTTTCTAGGTCTTCACTCCCTTAGTTATAATCTAAGGGAGGTTGAGTGAGGATTTCTATTGGATCTGTGATTCTGGGATTTTATTTTACACACGAGGGTCACTGAAGGGTAGAGAGAGGCAACCATGGGCAGTGGTTTGCTCAAGGTCACACAGAAAGGCACGCTAAAAACCCAGCTCATCCTAAACTGGTGCCCAGCAAGTTTGATTTCCACTTGAGTGGATCATGCTCTCTTAGCTCCCACAGCTGCTGCTCCTTCACCTCATTTATCTTAGCTCAGCCTGACTCTAAGCTTCTTTCCCTTCTACCTCCCTGAGTTTTGCCCTGAGAACTTTGCAGGCTACCTAGTCTCCTCCTCTGAGTTCCCTTCTCAAAGTGGTTGTTCCATTAACCTTCCCGTATCAGTTACGTTACGACTATTGATCTACTGCCACCAGTCAATTAATGGGAATTATAAGGTGGAACAGGAAAGGAGAAAAGAAAAATCCAACAAACATATTATTAACTAGAAATTTTAAGCTGAAAAGTACTGAGTTTTTAAAAATCACAACACATTATTTATAAATAAATGTTTATAGTAAGAAGATAAAAATGTGGGTGGTAGCCGAAACCGGTTTGGCTCAGTGGATAGAGCGTCGGCCTGCGGACTGAAAGGTCCCAGGTTCGATTCCGGTCAAGGGCATGTACCTGGGTTGCGGGCACATCCCCAGTGGGAGATGTGCAGGAGGCAGCTGATTGATGTTTCTCTCCCATCGATGTTTCTAACTATCTATCTCTCTCCCTTCCTCTCTGTAAAAAATCAATAAAATATATTTTTTTAAAAAAATGTGGGTGGTAAACTATTTTTAAAACAATTTATGGCAGTGGTTATTCTGAAGAAAGGAAAAGGAAAATGGGGGTGGTGGGACAGATGTTAATATTTATTAATTATAAGTTGTGAATATATTTTTTAGGTCTCTTGAGTTACTGATATACATATATTTCTAAAAGATTTGTACCTGCTACGCAAGAACTGAAACGTTTCAGATCTCTTGCTGAACAGTTCAAATGCTGGGGCAAAGCCTGTACTACAAATATGTGTAACCAAAGCCAAAGTGCTCTCAATGCTTCTAGTTTTGGATTACAGCAATTAGAGGAGATTGAGTTATTTTGTTTCCATGGCTCATTAAGCTCGGGTTAGACTGGTGTCCATAATCAGATTCACTGTATTTATCCTTGCCTTCTCCCTATGAAATGAGGCCAGACCTTAGGGAAAAGAAAGACTGAAAAATATCCCAACTCCATGGTAATGCTGCCCAGAAAAGAAAAGTGTTGACCCAACAGGTACCTACTAAAAAGGGTTCCTGGTGCATAACTGGACTCAAAACACAAAACAAACAAACAAACAAAAAAGCCTAGCAGCCATTTCTACACAGACACCTCTCATGCAAACTGCACTTTGGAGAGAAGCCTGCCTGCCCTGTTTCTGTCATCTGAGTCAGTCCTTATAAAGGAGTTCCTGGAATCCTATTTCATCCAGTAGGATGAAGACTTTCCCCATTCAATTGGAGTTGCACAGCTATCGCCCAATCAACTTCTTCACCGACCAGTCAGAACAGTGCCTTTTGGACCAATCAAACTGTGGGGATTTGGAGTCCTCATTTGCATGAGAAGAAACCAATCAGGGCCCAGCACAGGGACTCATGGTATATGTCAGCTTCCCTCTGGCTATGGGAGCCCACTTTCCCTTTCCACACTTTTCTCTTTTTGCCAAAGATTCAAGACAGCATTTCCTGACTGGAGCTGGAATACTGAAGATGAAACACTGAAGATGTCTTATTGGAGCAAAGCAGAGCAGACCAGCAAGGAGCAGAACAGACCAGCGTGGAGCTGTCTAGCCAGAGAGGGGCCTGGCCCTAGGGCCTCCTAACTGTGTCACAGTTGAGCTGTTTGCATTAAATAAAGTTTCCTTCTTCACAGCACCCCAAATTTGGGATTCCTACTGGTATTGAATTGATGTCAAAGTCAAAAGTAACACACCTGAAAAAGATTAAATTCTTTTTCCTTTTCTAAATAATCCCCTTCTTTAAGCTTCCTCTGTCAATTGACTACCAACCCTATTTGTTCATTGCCACTCTTCATCGGGTTCACTAGCACTTCCTGTTGCAAATTAGTGCTCAGTGAGCATTAGCCTGACATCTTCAAAACACGCCCAGACCGGGGGCTTCCTGCTAGGGTGCCTAGTGCAAAGGGCACCCAAACATTGCCAGGGGACGATCAATTTACTGTGGCCTGGGAGTCAGCAAGGAATCGAGGCAAAAGGAATCTGTAGGTAGGAGGAAGAGAGAAAGGCTTTCTTCATTTTCCAGAAGAGGAATTATCTGGACGAAGAATAATGGAGAACTACAGAAGGGGAGAGGCGAGGCAGGATGGGGGGGATGACAGAACACCCACAGGAACAAAAACAACTTGCAACATAGCAGAAATGCCGAAGAGAATGGAAACAGTTGGCGTGTACTGTGTTGATAGGATTCATATCAAAGTCAGTGCTTTTTAACCTTTCTGGGGACAAAGCCTTGTGAGAAGACTCATCCCCACCCCACCCTGACCTCCCCACCCAATGTACCATCACACATGCAGGCTCCTGCAACTGGGGAAAGGGCTCTGACCCTATCAGACCTTAGGACTGCAGGTCCAGAATCCTTTCTCTTCATTTTTGGCATTCAGAAAAAAGTAGTTAGTAATTTTAAAAAGAAAGGAAGGGAGTGAGAGAAGGAGGGAGGAAGCAAGGAAAGATTTCATACATAAGCCTCAGACAAAACCAAACCAAAACAAAACAAAACAAAAGTAGCCAAGTTGAGCCAAGTTACAGATTCATCTGTATCTTTCCAGAGGGTGCAACCCCAAATCCTACATGGATAATTAACCATCTCCCCATTATTACACTAAGCAAGACAGGTTAAATGTACATAGTAAATGTGCTTTGCTAAACTCCCTCTCCCATTATTTACCCGTCACAATAAATAGAAGAAGCTCATCTTGCCCTGGCCGGTTTGGCTCAGTGGATAGAGCATCGGCCTGCGGACTGAAGGGTCCCAGGTTTGATTCCGGTCAAGGGCACATGCCTAGGTTGCAGGCTCGGTCCCCAGTGTGGGGCGTGCAGGAGGCAGCCGATCAATGATACTCTCTCATCACTGACGTTTCTATCTCTCTCTTCTTCTCCCTTCCTCTCTGAAATCAATAAAAATATATTTAAAAAAATAAATAAATAAAGCCCATCTCAATGTACTATTTGCTATTTTTTTTTTGAGAACAAATGGGAGGGAGAGGTGGGTTCTACTCCAAGTACTATTTGTGTATTTGAAAGAGGTACTGCTTCTTGTTTCTTCCTTTTCAAAAAGTAGCAGGTCTCTGAGAACAAAGAACCGCTATTGTGCTTCTCTCTTGGGTGGCTCCTCTGGTACCAGCCTATTTAAAATAGGAGTTTCAAATAATGCAGTTCATTAAGTCTACATTTTTGGGGGCCAGATTCTGCTTTATGTGCATATGTTCTTTTGTTCCCCTCCTAACATTTCCATGCTCAGAGACCGTTTATTGTTTCTGGTATAGCTGAAGGACATGGGTATTAAATTCAGATCAGAAAAAGATCGGACGGACTTGGGAAGCTGCCAATCAATGCTGTAAAATAAAGCATGTTGTGCCCTGATACCTCAGCCTATTCTGCGTAGTTGTGATATTGCTGGAGTGAGGGTGGAGCTGGCAGAGTCATTGGAGTGGGAAAGCGAATGAAAGGGTCAGATTAATTGTGGAATTTGAAAGTGGGGACAATCTACACTAAAGAATTGTTTTCACAGACTTCAGACCTCCAAGACATTTTCCAGCCTAGGTAACCTTTGAATTACAGCCGGAGGGATGTTTTTGGAGACGCCTCTGAGAGCTGAAATCGCAACCTGCCCGCAGTGTTCTCTCTCCAAACCCACAACTTTGTCATTTTCTCAGGCAGACACACAAACACTCAAGAGTCCACAGTAAAGGGGTGCGGAGGGGGTGTGTGTGTCCTTGCTTTGTAGTAGCTCTTTTGAAGTGTTTAATTCCTTCGTTGTAATCTATTCATCAGCACACATTTCAAGCGTATCAGTGTTAGCTCAACAATTTCATTCTCAGAGGCTTTTGTTTTCTCCCTTGGCTCAGGGCCTCTGTCCAGCACCTGGGTGGCACAGTTTCTTTTATCTGAATTCAGAAATGTTAACTAAATTAAAATCTTTCTCTCTCCCATCCTCCCCCCTCCTTCCCCGCCCTGTCTCCCTCAGTTCAGGCTATGGTACCCACTGAGGCCGAGTGAGCAATTGAGTGTGCATGCATGCACAGGAGCACCCGTGTGCCTGTCTTTTTAAAACACAGGAAATGCATAAAAGAAAGAAGAGTTCAGCTAGAGCCATGGCTTCCCCATGGTTTTGCTTCTTTCTTCTCCTCCTACCTTCCCCTTGTTGCCCTCCCCCTCCCCCTCCCGCCAAGCACCAGCTTTTAATTTTCAAAAGCACTGCAATTGCTTGGTGTGGTTTCAAGTGCTGGGGTGCCATTCTCCCTGATGATGACTCTGCTGACGTCAATGGCATTCTTATCGTGCCTAGTGCGACATCAGAAACCAGCCCTCTGAGGCTCCTCTTATTCATGGTGCCTGGACTACAGTAAAACGTGGACTGGATTTCTGAAATGAAAGGGACTCACTCCTCTTTCCAGCAAGCCCTGAACTCAGCCAGACACCCGTCTTGTCTGTGGCAGCTTGCCAGTTAAGACTTTGTTCTCTCTCCCTCTCTCCTGCAAAGACCCCTTGAAAGAGAGGACTCTGTGGATCCCAGAGATTCCTCTCTCTCTCTCTCTCTCTCTCTCTCTGTGTGTGTGTCCCTTCACCAAGGCAAGACTGTTCAACCTACTTCTGATTATTCTTTACATTTTACTAAAGTCTTTGATAAGGTGATTTCCCCGTATAAGTGGACAAGACCCATTTGTTTTAAGTGCTCCTAGCTTACTCTCTGGGTCAGAACAGGAGCCCAGGTTCAAAAGTCAAGCTCAAATTCACTTCAGATTGCAGCAAGTAACCCTTTCCTTTTTTAAAAAAATTTATTTAATTTATTGGGGTGACATTGGTTTAAAAATCTATAGGTTTCGAGTGTACAATTCTATAATTCATCATCTGTATATTGTATTGTGTGTTCACCACCCCAAGTCAGTTCTCCTTCCATCACCATTTATCCTCCCTTTGCCCTCTTCTCCCTTCCCCCCACCTCCCTTTCCCTCTGGTATCACCACACTGTTGTCTGTGTTTATGAGTTTTTTAGAGGAGAAGGGAAATAATCATAGCTGAATAATCAGAGCAATGAAAACAGCTGAGCACAAAAACTATCATTGAGAATTTAACATTTTCCTCTAAATATTCATGGCTTTTGAAGAGGCCTGATCTTAAAGGCTGAAGTTATAAGGTAGACACGGGATCCTAAAATCCATCATTCAGTTTCCACCCAGCAATTTGGGGACAGCTGTTATGATGATGATGAAACTTTCTCTTGCAGTGGAGTTTATTACAGCACAAAACGACCCCAAAGCATTTCAGAAATATCTACAGTTCAAAGCTAGGTGTTTAAGGAGCCAGGCCATTTCACATGATGACAGAATGGTACACACCTAAGTAGGTTTCATCTGCCAATCTTTGATAGAGAAAAATCAAAATGTTCTTGGTATCTACCAACCAACTAACAAGTTTCACTTGAAGATCACTGAGCCACCCATAATAAAATTATTAGGAGCAACTATTCTAGAAAGAAGCCATTTAGCAACCTGTGAAATGTACAATCATTAGTTCCATCTAGAAGTACGTAGAGTCATAACATTAAAGGGACATCAGATTACTTTGGTATAACCCTCCCACCCTCCTGTGAGGACTGAAGCCCAGAGGTGGTTTTGTGATTTATTCAAGATCACACAACTATTAGTGACAGGACTGAAAAAACTCAAGCTGTTTCATTCTAAATGGTAGGCTCTTTCTACAACACATTGCTCCTGATTATTTAAAGCACACACTCGTTTGCATTTCTTGGCTAAAGTGAATGTTCAGGGATATTTAGATGAACAGAGATCTAATAAATTTCATTCCCCCCGCCCCCCCTCCCAGTGTATTCCACAACTAGTGAAAACACTATTAAGTGAAATGGAACAAAATATGCATGAAATTCAGATTTTTTTTAAAAAGTAATGATGGAGTCTGGGAAGAAAGAGCGAAGATTTACCTGCGTTCCAAATATGTGAGCCCCCTGCACTCAGTCATCATCCTGCCTCAGTTATGACCTAGATTCCAGCCACTGATTGTAATGTTGTGATACTAATGCAATTTATTTGCTCCTTAATTCAAACCATTGGCTTAATGTTTGCTCACTTCTACATCTGATTTTCATAGTTACCTTCTATACTCCTCCTCCCCATGTTAGTTCTGCCTTCTCCCCAGAGGACTATCACTGCTTTTATAAATCACCTTTTGACACTCTTCTTTTGACAGATGAGTATCACATTCTGGTCCAGAATAGAGATGTTGAAAGATGCTGGCTTCAGAGTCAGACAGACCTAAATAGGAAACTTGGTTTTACCGCTTGCTACTATATAACTTTTATGCAGGTCTTAACCTGTCGGAGCCTCAGTTTCCTTATCTATAAAACAGGAATAATGATCCCTACCTCGCAGGGTTGTTGAAAAGGTTAGAGATAATGCTTACTGAGCTCCTATCCCAACACCTGGCACATAAGAGAAACCCAGTAAAGGATAATGATACTAATGGTGATTTTTAAAAATGAGGAGAACCATACCATTCGTAAGGACGAATGAAGTGAACAAGGGACAGACAGTATTTTTCCCCTCGTGCCCAGAGTTAGGTCTGAGAAGTGCTACTACAATTGAAAGGGCAATATTTCTTTAAAACATTTTTTTTTCTCTAGGGAGAAACTAGAACCAAATACGTGAGCATAGGCCCACATAATACATTTCTATAAACTGTAAGTGGAATGCATTTTACAGTGAGTGAGTGATTGATGTCAAGTAGCTACAAAACCTAATTGTGCTCTTAAAAATTCTTTAAGGATTATTTTGAAACTGGTTTGGGAAAGCTACTTTAAAGGTAAGCTGTTGTGGGCTGAGCCCGTTTCTGGTTCTCCTGTCCCTGAGACAAACTGCCAACGCTCACCTAGGCGATAAGGAGCTTCGTGTGCACTAAGATAAAACCCAGAATTAACTCCTTAAACTTAAAGGCAGACTCGCATTAAGGACACAAGGGCTGGGAAATCCTAGCTGTCCGTTTGTGAGATAAGCCACCGTGTCCTGTAAAGAACGTTTTCACTGTATATCATTTTACTACAAAATTGAGTTCACTTCATTAACAACAAAATGCATCAAAATACAAATACTTCCCCTTTTCAGAAATCAGTAACTTACTACAAAATAATAATAGTACTTAACTGAGAAACAAATTATAGCCATTCCTGTTTAAGGTGGCTCACCCAGATTTCATAAGCAAAAGCAGAGTGGTCTGAGTCATTTCTAGGTTGGATATGAATCAAGGAAACCAAGAAGCCAAAAGTATGTGTGATCAGAGAGGCGACTGAGTCCTGAACCAGTCAATTCTGCCTCAGGCACTGGAGAAAACAGCTCTCCAGTGGAATTGTCAGGTCTTACCTACCTAAGGACAGTTTTGCATGCAATCAAAGTCAACTTTGACTGTTTGATATCCCTTCCACTTCACTCCAACAAATGAAAAGAAATAATTCAGTCGTATCTACTCCAAACTAATAAGTAAAGTTAAAATGCAGATTTGATTATGTCTTTCCCTATTTTAAAATCCTTCACTAGCCATTCTCCACTCACCTAGCCATGCTCCAGTGTGTGTGTGTGGGGGGGGGGGGGCTGTAGAAACGAGAGGAAGGGGCACCATTTCCTAATTCATCCCACTAAGGGAATGGGCCTTTTGTAATCTAACTGCCTAGAGATTGTGCCTTTTGAAAGTATATAAAAGTTGCCTTAAATATACAACAGACAAGGGAAGTCCTTTCAGAGATAGCTTAATGCTGATTTGATTGCGTATAAGCTCTCACAAAGTTTTATTTTGCCTCCATGGTACTTCAGGCATTTCAATCTCGAATCATTGTTTTTTAACTTTTTCCTGCCCTACTAGACAGTACTAGTAAAGTAGGAATTGTGGCCACATGGTTCATCTATGTATCTCTAGCTGCTATTATAGTGCCTGGTATACAAGTTGATAAAAATTTGTTCTATAAGGTTGGGTGTCTATGTCATATTCAATAGTTGACATGTTTTTCACTGGGAGTTTTGGAGAGGACATTAAATGATCCTATATCCTGATGAATGACTTTATCACGGTCATTCCAAAACACCATAGACATGTGGTGTTCCAAAATGAAGTCTTCCTGGCCCTTGGTGAAATAAAAAACAAACAAATAATAAGGCTAATGTGACACAGTTATAGACACACATATGCCTGAATGAAAAGTTCCCACAGCCCTTTTTTTGGGGGATGACTGCCCTTTACGTCTTTTCCTATTTTTTTATATTAAATGTATATGGGATATAGGACATAAATGTCCTGATCTGGAATCATGGTGCTAGTATATGGTACTTGTTCTGTTGAAAGTAGTTTTATTGAGTTGATGAGGTAGTAACCCTATGTTGGGCTTCTCATTTTTTTTTCCTTGAAATTCTAGAGGCTAGGAAGCATTAACTTAGATTTTTCGCATTGGTACACAAATTTAAAGATTTTTGTGATGCCTGCTCTTAGTTTCTAATTGTGTTGGGCTCAACTTATAATCCTTCCTTCCTTTACTCCCCCATTTTTATATTTTGCCTTTTCTGACACTCCCCATGACTATACCTTGCACTCACCCACAGTTCACTGGGATAATTAAAGGAAAAGCAAACTAAGTTTTCTTTAAATATGTTAGACTTCTCAATGGTCTGCCAAGAGGTAGGGATCACAGTTGAGCCAAGATAGTGATTACCCTCAACCCTTGGAACAAATGTGTGGGAGTCTGAACACACGCCACATTCTTTATTTACTTTAATATTCACTACAAATATAATTTTCTATGTGTGTCATTTGGGAAACACTGACCTAAATGACCTCTGCATGATTCAATACATGTGTAAGTTGAAGTTGAGAATACTAAATCTCAAAACCATTCAGAGGACCCTATTCAATGGGACAATAACATTTGAAATTTCATGTTTCCTTGCAGTACATTTTAGGGTATGGTTTTTTTAAATAGTTAATACAGGGAAGCATACAATTAAAGAGCACATGAAAATAATACTAGCTTCATCCTTCCTTAAAGAAAGCTTCTTATTGCTATTTCTGTTACGTATACAGGCATGGGACTTCATGGCATGTTGACATTATTAACATTTTCACTTGATTGTGGGAAGTGGTATTTGTTTTTAGCTCTGTCTTGATTAAGATGATGGAATGAAAATGCCCTTGTCGGTCAACCCAGAAGCTATAGAAATGATCATGTTAAATGTGTTCAACCCGATTTGACAATGGTAGCAAGTCAAGACTGCTCTAGTGAAGGGAGGCCCTCCTATTGCAGCAGGAATTTCTTTACTCCTTTTGTTAAAATGGGAATTGTGATCAGTGTATGTCAAAGAATACATTTGCATCAAACATTCTGCCCACCCACTGTTTTTCCATTCTCTTATTATTTGAAAAATTGGGAAATTCACCACAAATCTCTCTCTCTCTCTCTCTCTCTCTCTCTCTCACACACACACACACACACACACACACACATGCACAGCTATGAAAATCTTGTCATGTGCATAAAACACAAAATAGCAAAAAGGTAGAGATTTTGTTATCAGCATGAAGCAGAGAAGAACTCTCTCCTCACTGCTAGAATTTACACTTTTCTAGTAGGGACAGTATAATAGATGCTGATTCTATGGCATAGGATTCCAATGGCTTTAGAAGGAAAAAGACCTGAGTTCAAATTCTAGCTTTGCCACTTCCACTTCCTAGTTATGTGAACATAACCAAGTTACTAGCCTGTTTAAGTCTTAGTTTTCTCATCTATAAAAGGAAGTTTCAGCAAGATAATTTATTTGAAGCATTTAGTACAATACCTGGTGCAAATAAAGCACTGAAGCAGTAGGAGATTCAGCACTACGCTAGATCAGGACATTAGAAAAGGTTAGTTTAATAAATCTCTGGTCTGATCCAGGTAAACTCTGCCATTAAAATGTAGGTGAGCACACTGGGCCTCATCTATGGCTTTCCCTTGGGCATAGGTTACTTCCCCAGCTTCCTGGCTGGAGTAGCCCCAGAAAGTCTGGGTTATCACTGCAACTGCCTCACCATTCCTGCCTCCCAACCCTGGAGGGTCTGCCCTGGGCAACAGCCTTTGACTTGATAGGAATCGTTCAGCTACATGTAAGATACGTGGAGCTTCTGTCTTCCCCAGGGACTTCTGGGAAGGTCAAGGTTCTGCAGAGCAAACTGGCCAATGAGAGAGGTGTGGGCAGAAAAAATCGCTCACGCTTTCTCCCCCAAGTGGAACGTCCTAAGACACAGTGGTTCTATACAACCTCATAGGCAGTATCTTTCGTAACCTAGCAAGTAGCTGTGTTTCTTGTAAAGATGTGGCAAGTTTCGTAATAAATTTCCTTGTATTTACTCTCTTTTCTCCCCTACTGCTATTCCTTTACTCCCACTCCATTCTTGCTTCCTTGATATTCCATGACTTGCCCTCCGCATAAAGGCTAGAACATACTATCTCTAAGGGCTAGGACTGTGAGATTTAGGAGGAAAAATGAGGCAAGCAGAGTAAAAAACTGAGAGAGAGAAAATTCGTAATACTTGACACCAATTTTACTTATCTATAATTCCTCGGGTTCCCTCAATAATGCAAGTTCTTAAGGCCACCTTATTAACAAAGCATAACTGATCAAATAAGTGGAACAAGGGGCCTTTGAGGAGACCCGTCATTCCTTTCCTTCCACAGAGTCTAATTTCAATTATAACCTAAGATAACATGTTTGAAAAAACTTAATGCTGTCTTTAAGGAAAGAGAGAGAGATTAAGAAAGAGTCTTTTCTCCTCGAAAAGTCATGTTGCTTTGTATTTAACCAAAATGTAACAGGATGTTAAAATGCAACTCTGGCATTGTTTTTTCCTTTAGAAATATGCCCACATTTTATAGAGTAAGCTGTATATTGAGGTTCCGCAAAAAAAACAAAATGCAATTTTCACATTAAACATACATTCTAACGTCTGGCATTTCTCCCAGTGCTTGCACGTAATTATCCATAATTGCAGTTTTTCCAACAGGGGACCCACAGTAGCCACTCTGATTCATTCCACAGTACATGACCCTCTCACATTGTGATGATATCTCTAATTCCAGTGCCCCTGGTTGCCATCTTCCTTCAACTTACATGGGACTGTTTTCCTCTCGTGCCTCTCACGACATCAAATATATGATTTCTAGGTCGTTACTCAGGCTGGTTTCATCCCCATTTTCTGTGTGTGTTTTTTTTATGACTGCTTTTTGCATAGGCACATTTGCTGAGTTGGCGCCTCACAGGTGGTTTGGTTTGTGGCATAGTTTAATAGCTATGAAACCATGGGTTCAGCTATTGGGTTGCAAAGGGTTGCACAATGCATGTGCAATTCAGTGCGCTAACAAGAGGGTTTTCCTAGGACCCCAAATGACCCAGGAAACTGACACAAGGAAGGGACTGCACCTCACCAAACACCCTTTCAAGTATGTGCTCATCCTGAAGAACAAGCCCAGACACCAAAGGATGGTGGTCTTTGGAGATCAGATCTGGTAATCCTCCAACTACCCTAAGGCACATCTATTTCTGTTGCTATTTGGTTCATTTTATTTTCGCTTGGTTTCTTTTCTGTTCTTAGTGATCAGGGCATTTTCTGAGTACTTGGACATGCAGTCATAGTTATTTTCTCTAGAAAATTTTCACCTTTCAGACACAGCAGAGATGTTATGGTCATTATGAATTCTATTAAATGTGGTCCCCAATCCCAGGTTGATGGCCATGACCCTTTTCCTTTTTCTTGCCACTTCTGTTTAATTTATTCAGAACGGAGGAAGTAAGTGTGATGCTCTAGTGATATTACGATAAGTTGAAATTCTGGGCCTGTAAGCACAGCCTTCTCTGATCTGAGCTTATTTTCCACAATGCCTGTCATTGGTGCAGGAGAATAAATTAATCCACGTTCTACTTATCTCATTATTCTCATAGTTGATTCATTCACAGTATATGTTACCTTCTATGTGCCAGGTGATAGGGATAACATATTGAGCAAGATCCCCGCCTTATGGTAAGAAGCCATGAGATTTTGTTGAAATATAGGTTTTGACATTTATTTTCCAAATCTTCATGCATTAAAAGGAGGAATAAGAAGACGTAAGAACATTAATTTATTCAGACTTTCATTATCCACTCATTCAAAAATAATTTACTGAAGATCTACTATATAAGAGGTATTGTACCAAATGCCAATAAAGCAAGGATAAAAAATATAGAGTTATATGCAAACCATATGCAAAAGATGAATTTGACTACAGATTCATGACTGGCAAAATATTTTGGTTGTAAATCCCAGAAGCTGTGGAAGTGAGAATACAAGCATTTCTTATGTTGGTGGTGGGACTGTAACTTGATGTAGCCTTTATGGAAGATAGCTTGAATATCTCTGAAATGTTTAAATGCAATTTTACTGCTAAATATTTATCCAATGAACACATCTCACACACAAAAATACAGAAATGTTCAGGTACAAAGAAGCTAGCAATGTCATTTGGGGTAGTAAAAAAACTGAAATGATCTACAAGTCTGTCAATAGAATTAAGGGAACGATTACACTTAACATGGGGAATGCTATGTGTCAGGTAATAAGAATGAGGTATAGATCATTATCAACATTAACACATACAAAAGAGCCCCAAGGTATATTGCTAAATTACAAAAGAGCGGGGCATAGAATATTCATAATACTACCTGGACAGATATCCAAGCAACTATTAACACTTCACTCCGGACAGCCATGCACAAGCAATTAGAATGGGCACCAGTGGCATCTATTTGCTATCTTGATATCTCACATGATAACGTTTACTTAAGTAGGGCTTTCCCTGAGGAATGTGCTGATCCAAGATCTTTGGATATTTGCCTACAGCTAGAATCAGGAAGAAATAAAGCTTAATGCATGTTTTCAAAGAAATGAGGTTGTGAAAAGGGGAGAGAGAGAGAGAGAGAGAGAGAGAGAGAGAGAGAGAGAGGTAGCAGGGGTAGGTAGGAGAATCAAGTCATCACAGTTTGCCCAGGACTTTCCTAGTTTTTACCACTGAATGTCTCACATGCCAGGGAACTCTTCAGTCCTGGGCAAACTGGAAGAGCAGGCCACCCTAGCCCGTGTTATGCATTAACTGTACGCATAGGAGAAGCTGACTTACTTTCTTTCCTGTCCACATGCCAGCTTCCCTACATCTCTGCCCAGATGCCAAAGGGTCCCACAATTACTTGTAACCCAAAGTTGCACGTCTATCCTTTACTGCAAGGATTTTGATGTTTGCTTTGCTGGCCATGTGACCTTTTGGATTAGGATTTATAAAAGTGGGGGTTTTCTGGGGCTTGTGTACAGTTTTACAGGGAAAAAAGCTATTGTGAAAAAACTGTTGAGGAAAGGAATTTGGATATGAGGGGAAAAAGTTATTTGTGGGGCTAGGAATAATAAATCCAAAGAGGTTTTTAAGGTAAGGAAAACTTCATGGTATGGGAGGGCAGGGATAGAGCAGTATTTGTTAGAAAAAGTAAGATGGTATCTATGAAAGCGACTTAGATAGTAATGGAGTCATTTTAGGGAAAAACTTTCTGAGAACACCAACCCTTAGAACTACTGGATGTAATCAACAACTTAAACTCCCTGACACTTTCCATATGTCCTCTGGAGGGAATAGCTGATCAACAGCAGAAAACCTAAATTAGCCCCTGTGGCAGGTGCTGTGCCGTGTGCACACAATCACCCCCATCAACCCTAACAGGGTTAAAGGTCAAGTCCCTGGGGATCTCATTGTTTACAGTGTCCATGGCAAGAGGGAAGCCAAACACTGGGGACACATGTTACTTCAATTTTGTCCCTGAAAGCGGGTACTGTTTCAGATTTGAGAATGGCATCAGAAGCATAGCTATTCGGTGCATGTGTTTCTCATAACGATGTTGGTATTCCTCTCACATATGTCCCCACAGCAACCACTTACTGCAGGGAAGCTGAGGCCATTTCAGTGTGGTGGCATTTTCTAAGACTTCCTGCAGAAAGAAATCCTCAATATTATTTACAAGTGGTTTAATCTTTTGCCTTCAACATTTTTGCCCTTCTAGGGGGTGGCTGTGTTGCTTTTTGCATTGATCGATCAGCAGCTATGCCACTTTTACAAAATCATATTTATTCTGCCCTTTGGTCAATTCATTCAATTGTGTCACCGACATTTGCTAGGAAATAAATGGGGGTTGGGGTTTCATAGATGAGTAAGACACATTTCACTCTCAGGAAGTAGAGGTACATTAGGGAAGAGGGGAAGACCAGCTAATATTATGACATTGTAAGATGAAAGAATCCTGAGAAGGATTTTATGAAAGTACAGAGGAGGAAAGCTTAAACTCAGGAGGACTTCAGGAATCGCTATTTTAAGGGGAAAGTAGGTACCCTTGGGGTTTCTGCAAGAGATGAGGGTGGAGAAGACTTACAAGGATAGCAGAACAAGATAGGCAAACGCTACAGAGGTGTGGGAGAACTTGGCTTGTTCAGGAAACGGCAAAATGTGGGCTGGAGTCCAGGAGGTACAGGAAGGCATGCCTGTGGGTGGAAGGAACCTGAAAAGATACATGCGAGCAGACAATGTGGGGAAGGTGGGAGAAAGGGCACTTACACTAACTGAGCATTTATTTTGCACCAGACATTTTCTATTTGGTATTTCATATGATTCCTCCAATAACCGCCGGACAATGTTCGTTACTCCATTATGCTGATGAAGAAACAGAAGATGAGAAAGGTTACACCTACGCTGACCCACAATTTGAGGCCAAGTATATCTAATAACAAAGACCCTGGTCATTTTACTCCAGGACACTGTTTCTAGGTGAGAAGTAAAGAAGTTTAAACTTGACCTTGAAGGCACTGGTGGGTGTCTGTAAGAGAGTGATATGATCAGAACTGCATTTCAGAAGAAAAGTACTCTGGCAGTTCTACACAAGAAGAGGAACTAGAGGCAGGATAACAGGGAAGGGGCTTTTCCCAGGACAGAGAAACATTTTTTTCTCATTCTTTTTGCAACAAAGGTCAGTGTCTAGGGGTACCGACAGAAAAATGGAGGTTTCCTTAGGCTTTGATGCTTAGAAACAGGAAGTGTAAAATACAAGTTAACAAAACTGAAGATGACAGATCCCAGAAACCAAACCCTCTTAGAAGGGAGGAGGCTTGGGCAAGGGGCAGAGGGAAAATTAATAAATTCCCAAGATTGAGAAACACAATTAAAATAGAGGCAGATGCAAATAAATGGCTGGGCTGGTTAGAAGACATCCATTCTTCTTAAGGGCAATAGCCAGAGATGCTGGGAGCAGAGGAAGCAGTTGCAAGTCGCACTTGTGTAATTACTTCGGAGGGTTGCACTTCTGTTAAGTGATCCTACTGCTTTAGAAGTCTGAGATGATGCCTGGCCCAAAGCTTTCTTTAGCCACATGTCTCAGTGTAGCTATAAATTTTAGTCAAGTCACGTCCTGCAAATTGGACCTAGTTAAAGAATTCAGGAATTGGGGTGGTGGTGGTAGTGATTGGCATATATACTTAGGTTTGGTGGAGTTAATCTAGTTCATGGATTGAAAATCTGATGGTCATTATAATTCCCTTTGGGGTTGAAAATATAGGTCCTTAGATATACTAGTACATTCATTTTGCATAATTGAAAGAGGTAAACAAAAAATATATAAAATATATATATATTAGTCTCAGTGTTAGACTAAGAAATGCTTTATCATAAGCTCTGGTAAAGAAGGCTAGACTGTTTTTGAAAGAATTAAGAAAAAAAATTTTCATGAAGATTTTGCTGCTTCATCTTATTCAGAAATAAGAACAAGAAATCTGTATTCTATAATAATCGGTAAAAGTGTTTGCCCCAGAGGATCAAGATTTTGAGATGTCAAGCAAACTTTCTTATCATAAAGATTTGGTTACGGGAACTAGAGAAGCAGTAATATTCCTGGACAGGTTTCTCTGATAAAAGGTTAAAACTTCTACTAGATTTCCCCCTGCGGGTCAATGAGATCATCATACTCTGAACGGTGCAAAGATCTGACTAGATTCAGGAATCAACAATGTTCCTTTGAAGGTAAAAATGATACCTATGCATACATGTTCTCCTTGTAAAATCAGAAAGAATCCTCCATCTATAAACTATAAATGGTTCATACACACTAAAAATGGGTGTTTTACTTATATGGCAGAAGGAAAGTTTCAGGATCACAAGTGGGGAGAAAATGCAATGTAACTGGTAGACTAAATAAAAACCATTTGGTGATTTTTAAAACTCCTAATAAAAATACATTTTCTACGAATGCTGTTACTTGAAAATTCACAATTGAATATTTCTTTATAGGCTTACAAAATAAAAATATCCCAAACAATCGATTATACCACAGTCTAAAAGGTTGTTCAGTTTCTTTTCTGTAGCTAACCTGCTTGCCCAAATAAGTTGTGGTAGCAGTTTTCAGGATGTTCACAACTAAAGCAGCCTTGGAAAAGTAGTTTAGGTGACACTTGTATTTCATTGATTAGGCCCAGAGAGGTACAATATTTTTCCCCAAGGTCACGTCGTCCTAGTCTGTTATGAACAAGGTCAAGACTATGGACAATTTCAGCATCTTGTTTTTTGTGGGTTTTTTTTGGTGTTTTGTCGGTTCTGAGGATGTTCCTGAGGGGCTTGCCCTGAAAAGTAAATATGATAAAGAGGCAACCTGTGGGACTCAGCCTCTCTCCCTCCCATTTCATCTAGAGCAGGTCTGGGCTTTAAACAGAGTTATTCACTGGGCTTCTTTCTGAAGTAACATGTATTTGAAGACAAACCTCTTCTGCTAAATGACATTTGTAGATGAGTACATGCTGGACCACAGTGACACAGTGAGCCTGTAAGAAGAGATGATGTGCCCTAGCCGGTTTGGCTCAGTGGATAGAGCGTCGGCCTGCGGACTGAAAGGTCCCAGGTTCGATTCCAGTCAAGGGCATGTACCTTGGTTGCGGACACATTCCCAGTAAGAGGTGTGCAGGAGGCAGCTGACCGATGATTCTCTCTCATTGATGTTTCTAACTCTCTATCCCTCTCCCTTCCTCTCTGGAAAAAAATCAATAAAATATATTTTTTTAAAAAAGAAGATGTTCTGGACATCGAAGGGCACTCTACATGTTTCATAAGGCCAGAACTATGTCCTACTCATCTTGGAATTTTCCTCAGAATCTAACTTGGTGTCTTGGGGCCTAAAGGTGATAGGGTCTGGAGGTTTTTGCAGTTATATCTCCCGGGGCTTTCTTCTGACCTCAAATAGTTTATAATTATCTCCTGTTTTCATCCACGTACCCATGGGGTGTGGTTAGCATATGTTTCTTAAGGCCAGCCATGACTTTTTCCTGACATACCTAATTTCAGGTTGGAAACACAACCTCCCAAACTGTGCCCACCCTGCTTTGTCTGCACATGTGAAATTCATATGAATGAAGAATGAATATTAAGGTCAATAACTACAGGGAAAGTGATACAAGGTAACCGAAAGGAAGGTAAATGAGTTCAATCTAGCTTTCCACTAGTCCTCTTGCTAGAAAAGCTTATGATTGCCTTCTCTCCTCTTTTGTTTGGTATTTTTATTCCTGAGATGTGCATCTCATCCTCTCCTGTCTATAAGGAGACTCCACAACCCCCAGGCTCTCCAACCTCACTCTTCCTGCTCTTTCAACTCTATATGAAAATTAGGTCACTTAGGCTTACAACTGTCTGCTGCACTATGTATTATTTCCATCCCCAAACCAACTTCAGGTTGTAATCTTCAAATTTAAAGTCCCTTTCACAATTTATTCTGGGACGCCTGACTTCAGGCAATTAGTGACTAAGTGACTTGACTTCTTGCTAAATCTTCCCTAAAGGTGGGCCCTTTCTGGAACCACACAGAGAGTGGAAACCCCACACAACAGCGGCTCTGAAGCTGGGTTAAGGGCTGAGAAAACATTTTATATGAACACTTTTATATTTTTACATCAATGATTACTTTTAAAAGTTATGCTTCACCAGTTATAAAGACAAAAACCTCTTTCGCAGAGATCTTCACAATTAAAGGATCTTTCGTAAAATAAGACCTATTAAAGTCAATTTCTCAATCAGAGGTCTTCAGAACTCTTCCCTGAAGCTATTTTCTTGGGGAATCTGGAAGAAATTTCCCCCCATTCAAATGGGATTTCATAATGCTTATAAAGAATGATCTATAAGTAATGGATTTGGGGCGATTAGGTGGGGATAGAAAGTAGCATTGGGAAATGTGCTGTAAAATTTATATTCATAAAAACAACACAGTAATAGAGGTTCTAGAGAGATACTAAATTCCTTTTCCTTTCCTTTCTTTTCCCCATCCTTCCTTTCCCTTTCCTCTTTCCTTCCCTCCTACTTCCTTCCTAGAATCCTCAAATGCTCAGTTACCTCTAAACATTTATTCAAATGGAAACTCCAGTCAGTTTGATTGCCTTTTACAGTAAGAGTTCCATTTTGAAGAAAATGAAAATTAAATGTCACCATCAATAAATCAACTAAAGGATCAAGTAGATTTATAGCATGGGGCAGAGAAATCGATTTAACATAGGGATTAAGAGGTTATTGAGTCAGCCAGACCCAGACTGCACTCCAGCTCCACCACTCCCTGTGCATGTCCCTGAGTGAGTTAATTAAGCAGCACATCCTCCTATGAAAAACGGGGATAACATTATGTATCTTCAAGTGTAACTGTGAAGATTAAGTGATAATACATACATGGAAAGCTTAGCTGTACCTGGAACATGGTGAGTACTCAATAAATATTATAATTAATATAATGTTACAAAACATACACTGCTGATATCATTGCAAAGCAATAAAGCAAAAGATATTCCAATATTCCACCTAATTAAGCAAATGAGTATTTAAGCAATAATTTAATACATGTGCTTCTAGTGTTGTTTACAATTATCTCATTCAAATGACATTTTGTAAAAACTGTTTGATGTTCCAGCTGCTTAGATCTTAGAACCAGTAATGAATTGCCAGGCTTTGAACTGAGGAACGCTCAAGTCTCAAGAATTCCACAGGGTTGATGTTGGTTCACAGCTTGTCACAATGTGTACCTCCGGGCCCGAAGCTGACCAGCAAAGCAGAATCAGGCAAAGGTACTCCAACTTCCTCATGATCACATACTTCCACTTTAATCCAATCATAGATGTCAGCCACTTGTTTTATGTTTGTATTATTTTTACTTTTTAGCCACTTGTTTTAAAGATCAAAGATCCAAATAAGTGAGGCATGAGGAACTTCTCTATAGCCTATAACAGGGAAACATATTTTATGACTTTATTTGTCTAATCTTCTATTGATAAATAAGTCTCTTCATCCTTAACCAAGGCAGCTAGTTTTGCAGAAAGCCCAGGGTGCTGTGCGTCAGGAGATGTGAGTTCTGGGCACTAGTCAGCTGAATACGGAGACAAGCCACTTGCCTTGTCTCTAAAATGGACCTTGCACTGATGATCAATGAGATCACTTCCAATCACAACAGCCTATTATTTCACACCAACCGGCGTTTCCTGATGAACTAGAAGGCTGTAAATGGCATAGTCAGAGAAGACAATAGTGAGCCAAAGTTAAAAAAGGGTGTATGTATGTCCCCAGAAAGTAATGAAAAAGAATCATGAACACTATTCATTAACGTGTTCAAAGAGAAAAAAGATGAGTGGTGTTTTGAAAATACTAATCTTCATGATATTTCAGCTGTTAAAGTTATCTTCATAGTTAACTGACTGCATATAACAGGGCTTTGTGTGTATTAGGCAAGCATTTTATGAGCATTGCCAGTGTCAAAATAATATATCAGCCTAGTTAAGTGACTAACCTGGGTTACAATTTAAAGGGTTTATACATTTTACACAGGTCTTCAGATTTCCCTTCTAGAGACACTCCTACTTTAACAATTTAAAACTCTTCTCAAGAAGCTACTTGTTGTTTTATAAGTCCTTGCTCTTTTAGAGAGATGTTAAAACAATGTGTTGTTTTAATTGCAGAATATATACCCATTAAAGATATTCAGTTTGAAAATACAGAAAAAAACCTTTTTTTTTTAAATCTTAAAGAAAATAAAGGATGGATTTAATGGAATGACCATTTTCAAGTGCAAAGTATTATGGTATGTTAGGCACTCTCCATACAGTCTCATTTAATCTTTGCAACGAGACATGGTATTATCACCATTCTATGGGACAGATGATAGAAATGAGGCTAATGGTTGTGTAGTGATTTGCCTGAATTCACCAAGTAACTAAGTTGGGGAGGTGGAATTAAACCCAAATTCGGCAGACTCTGAAATTCCTGATCTTCCTTCCCATTCTCAGTGCTTCTCTGGAATCGTGCTTGCAGAGCATGGAGAACAGGGGGCTGCTTTTATTGATCAGCTCGGGTTACTAAAATTGTACACCCATCTTCCCCGTATGATTTTAGAAAAACAGATTCCTAATAAATGAATTTTAAATGCAATTTTACATTCTCCTACAAAGAATGTACAACTCCTTTGTAGAGATATGAAATCTACTGAACTAATAAAGAAAAACTATGCCAGAGATGCAAAGGGTAAAAGATACCTTATATCTAATTTGATCAAGCCATAATTGAAAATTGATAATTTCATTTAATAATTCCATGTCCAGGTGAATTATGCAGTATATATAATGAATATAAATATGTTTACAAACAGTTAAGAAAAATTTAAAATGTATGTCTGAAGAAGAGCTTAAAAGGTTTAAATAAAACAAAATCCTGTTCTTATTTTTTAAAATTCTGAAAAAAACCCCACAAAAAACAAAACTTCAGGAAGCTTTTCTTTCCCTATAAAGAACTTTGAAAATATTAACCAAATACCTTGATGTGGCATTGAGGGGACGAGAAGGGATAAACCAAAGAACTTATATACTTAAATGCATAGCCCATTGGACACAGGCAATAGAGTAGTGAAGACAGGGTTGGGTAGGGGCTGGGAGGAGGAGGGGAAAGGGAGGGAAATGGAAGATATCTGTAATACTATCAACAAAAAATATATTTAAAAAATAAAATACTAACTTAATCAGGGTAGACACTTTTTATTATGTTTTAAAAAGGTTGCTAGAGAACATCTATTATGCTTGCATATGCAAAAAAATGTGTTTACACAATACACAAGAAACCTAATATTTGATCCTTTGAGAACATGTTTTGAACTTTGAAGTATGAGAATCTATTATTTATTTAAAATATTTTCAATTATAAAGAAAATTCTAGATATGAGGGATAATTACTTTCGGTCATGTAGGATGAAAATGTAACACTTTTTAAGCCACTGAAGTAATTTCTTTAAAGGGAGTTAAATGAGTTAGTTGTTTCATCAAGAAATGAAAGTGGTCTGATTCAATTTCTTCCAAATCAAATAATACAGTCCAGTGCAAATTGTTGAAAAAGTTTCGATACTTTTATTTCCAAATTGGATTTGAAGAAGTTCTTCTTATTTAGATTACATAGAGAGCAGAACAGTAGGACTTAAATTTATAATGTAATTGGAACAGGCCCTCTACAGAAAAACTGCAGAAAACAATTACTTATTGCTTTATTTCCCCAAATAAAATTTTTTATCTTAATAAAATAAATAGAAATGCCAAAAAAAGTATATTCAAGTCAGAACTATCCTCTCCTTGATCAACTCTTTGTATCTCTGTCCATAATGTCAATAGGTAAGAATTCATGGCAGTTTCATGTAAATTTTAAATATTAAGTGTCTTTGCAACTTTCATTTTAAATATTTCTTAAAATGAAAAAGAAGTGAATTCTATGGTATAGTTGAAAACAGAAGACAAAAATTATATTTACAAAGCAGAAAAGAAATACTTATGAAGAGTTTTCAGTTGAACTAGGGCAGTGATGGCGAACCTTTTGAGCTCGGCGTGTCAGTATTTTGAAAAACCCTAACTTAACTCTGGTGCTGTGTCACATATAGAAATTTTTTGATATTTGCAACCACAAAGACTTATATTTTTGATATTTATTTTATATATTTAAATGCCATTTAACAAAGAAAAATCAACCAAAAAAATGAGTTCAGAGGTGACACGCGTGTCATAGGTTCGCCATCACTGAACTAGGGAGACTTTCTTTTTAAAACTCAAATAATGTCGAAGTCAGCTTTAAATAAATGAATAAAATTTATTGTGTGTCAAAATTGCCTACATTTATCAATGAGGTGGGCTGTGGTAGGGCTGAATTGGCTAACTTGGAATGCATTATGAGTGATTGACAATCTCATCTTGAAGTTGATCCGTGAAGATCACAAGTTTTGACTCTATTTAAATCTCTAGTCCTTTAATACATCTCTAAATAAATGACATTTATAACTTCTTAAGGCCCTGTTTTTGTCTCCACAATTCTAAATTTGATTTACAAGTATTTATAAGTAAACTCAAGAGCTTTAACCTAGTAACTACATTTCCTGTCATTGGTTCTTTTGTCAAGATTTCTGTTTCTCTCCAAAAATGTCAAGTCAGATACAATATTTAAGTTATTTTTCCCATAAAATTCTATTATTTGAATAGCTTTCTCTTGATCTTCCTATTCTCTAGGCTCCCTAATATTCAAGTAAGAGAACCAGCTATGAATATCACCCACACTAAATTATATTAGGCCACCAAAGTATAATTTATTGGTATGAGGAAATTTTCGAACGTCTTTCTAATTCAGCAGCAACTTTCATTATTTATATCTGAGTTATTTCCAGTGTTTCTTAGTAGAGGAATTTGGTACTCAAGCCAATAATCTTTCTTGGTGATTGTTTTAGTCATGTCACTAATGGAGGTATTTTTCATTAGAAAAAAATATATTTTCCTAAATTGTTGACTTTTACTTTGTTGGGATTTTGATGGCAGTGACTTTAGATCCTGGTTCTACAATGTACAGGCTGTGTGACACTTTCTGTTGAGGGTAAAGGAGAAAAATTATATTGGAAAAGTGGGAAAGAAACACACGTCTAAGAGCTGAAGGAGACTTTTCTTTTTTCTTTTTACTGTAACTCCTCAAATTTTACCTAAAATCTCAATTTATTCTTCTTCTCTAAGCCTCTCTGTTCTTATCTGTATCATAAGAGTAATGACACATCTGAGTCACATGGAATAGAGAAGGTGAAAAAACAATGCAAGTAGAAAGCTTAGCTGAGCATCTGGCATAGTAAACACTCAGTACAAGATATCTGTTACTATTTTAATGGGTATGAATTGTATTTTACATATAACTTGCTCATCCTGGAATAAATCTATAACCAATGAAGACTTTCTAAAAGGTACTCCATAGATGATAGATTATTCATTGGACCATTATAAAAATATACTGGAAATAAAAACATTTGCCAGAACCAAAATACATATACATATCTATAGGGTGCCCCAAAATTCATGCAAGAAGTAATTTTGATAGAAAACACAGGTTTATAATTAAAAATTGTAAATTTTTTATTGATTCATAAAGTATACAGTATAGGGTTATATATGGATTAGCACATCGGGTAAATGGCCTCCACGGCTTTGCTGGCACATACACAAAGCCGTGGTCTTCATTGGTCTTCATTGTCCCTGCTCCTGGGCCATAATTGGTACTTGGTAATGCTTATCGAATTGAAGGGATTGAAATCAAAGGGCAACCGATATTAGAATCTGATTCAATAAACCAAGTAAAATTAGGCTTTTATTTGTTGTTGTTAATGCTCACGCAAAATTCAAATCTTGCGTGAATTTTGGGACACCCTATATATATACACACATATATACATGTAATTTGTATATAGTATAACTGTACAAATATATTTTAAAGAATTGGTTTTGTTTTAAATAGCAGAAAAATATTTCTATTACTCTAAAACCACATGTGATTCCAATACATCAATGATGTTTGACTATTGTCTAAAGGAAAAGCTGACTAATATTAGGTTGTAGAATCCTGTGATGCTTCTGCTCAGCATGGGCCTGGGCATCAGGATTATGTGTAAGAGATGCCAGACCTGTTTGGTAGTGGTAGAGATCAATGACTAAACCTGGCCATCATCAGCTCATAGAATTTGGTGCTTTGAGTAATGGTATGAATTATTCCCTTCCCCTTTTCTTTAAGAGTACACTTTAAGAATACCATTTTCTCTTAAATTAACATACATCCTCAGGCTTTTAACTAGTCAGAAAAGCAAACACAGAAGAAATGATGGGCAAATGACCAGTGAATCTAAGTGAATACTCTGCATTTAAGTCCCAAACCAATTTCCAACTCAATTTGATAGACACTATGTCCTCTTAATCGTTTAGGGTCAGCAGCAATTGCCAGGCTTTCCTTTCTAGAGTATTATGTTCTTTCACTAAAGGGCCAGGTTCCTTCAGGTGCTATCTTAGTTGGATTTTAATTTGTCCTAACATTCTTCCAAGAGCTATTACAGTACACCACATCACTGTATTCCATTTAACTCCCAAACCACCAAGAGGCTGGCTGCAGCATCAAACAACACTATTAAAAATACCACAAGGGAACCTTGGAGTAGGAATTCCCGGCACAAGTTACAGCCTAGGGCTAAACAAAGGTTGTAAAGACCTTGACTAATATTGAAATGGGGATGCAAGAGAATTTCAGATTTTGAAAAACCAGTCCGTAAGCTTTTCATGTTAGGTTTCTAAGGTTGGCCCTCTATAATTGTGCAGGTTAGTTAAAAGACAAGAGTCAACTTTGTCTCTCCCCATCGCCTTTAAATTTTCCTTGTCAACAGATTTGGGATCAATCATGACTCAGAATGGCTCAGCAGATATGTCCAAAAGGAAGCCCCCCATCACTGCACATCTTGCAAAGGAACACAGACTCATGAGCATATAATTTTTTTTAAAAACCTGGATGTCTTTATTGTGCCTTCTAAGCAATTACATGGAAGTCTTCAGGTGAAATCCCGACTCTACGGGTTTAAAGTGCAAGTGCAGAAATTAGCACAGCCACATCTGTGTAAGAGTCCCCAGGCATTTCAAATGGGAGTGAATGTTTTGAAAATCTAGCAGACTTAATGGATTAGTCTAGAGTCCTACCTCCTGGGAGGTCTAAAAGCAGAGCTTCAGAGCTGGGAGGAAGATGTTACAGTTGTGTCAGTGGAGGAAGAGGAGCCCTGTGCCTGCCTTTCAAAGAGACCTTCTCTGGGTGGGAGAAGACGAGGGAGAAAAGCCTATGGCTGCCGCTCGAGGTCTGGGTCTCCATAAGAATCATCGCCAACTGAGCACAACAGAAGAAACGGCTTTTGGGCATAAACTTCCTCATTCTTCTTGATGGGACAGTATGCCCCTGGAATCTTCTCAGAAGGTTCAGTCTGCTAGACATAAGTCCCTCCCTCCCAACCCCCAAAGATTCCAGAAGCATGGGCAGACTGGGCTTCTTCTGGTCTGCCATCCTCATAGAATTTTTCCTTTATATCACATACTTCAGTTTGGAGTTTTACATTTAGTCCTGAGTATTTGATCACTACATTTCTCCCTTCTCCTGGCCCCCAGGCTATAGGGACTAAGGACAGGGATAATGCTTCTTCAGGTCGTCATTGCATACCAAGGTCCTTGCTTAGTCAGGCACATGGGAGGCCCCTAAGGAATTATTTGTTAAAAAGGGGCTGTTTATATTGTTAAACAGACCAGGTCTAGAGATCAAACCCAAAGGCAGGCAATTGACAGACTCACCAGTAGCCAAAGGCCTATAATACATAAATAGAATAAAAAAATTGTCTAATTGCATTTGTAAATTTGTAGGTTCCATTTAATTATAATTGAGAAATTGCAAATAAGGTAACTGGTATCAGAAGAAGTAAAAAAAAAGTTATCTTATATGGTCTGAAGTAAAATTTAGGCTAGAGAAGCTATGGCCAGCCATGCACAAACTGGGACAATGATAAAGCAGAGATTATGAAGAGCAGAAGTGGGTACAGAAAACAGCCCAGATATGGAAACAAACAAATGGCAACATCTGAAGAAAGACACTATGCAACCTACAAGCAAAAGATGAATTGCAGGTCTCTAGAATTATGATGATTCCTCAAAACTTTTATACCCAAGAACCAGGTAAGAATGACATTTATTTTGATTTAGTTATTTCTAATAACCAAGCTGATCTGCTGGCAATGTTTCTATTTGCTGATGAGGGGCCTTTGTGAATTAATGTTGGAAGAAAACATGCTTACTCTTTGCCAGTAGCCTGGGAAGATGGAGTCCTTTCCTGGAATTCTTGGAGTGTTTCTAGGAAAAGACACTAAATTGGTTTGATTCAAGGAAATGAAACTCTCTGGTACTGGCTGGGTGAAAATGTAGTTACTGGAGTAAAATATAATTTTGTTCAAAGCACTAATACCCCTCAATGTTTACTGCAATTGAATTATACATAGAAATTCTACTTCTCTTTGATCTTGCAGTTTTGGAGTTGGTTTTTATCTGCTGCCTGGAGTTCACTTCCTGATAGTGATCATAGCGAGAGGCATTATCTTTTTCTAGTCATGAGAGAACATCTGGAGTTCAACAAAAACCCAATTTGTGAGATGTCTGGTGGGAATGAAATAGCCTTTTTAATCACTTTATAATCACAGACGGAACTCCTGGGTATGGGAGCAGAGTGACACAGGCTCTCCTTGAACATATCCTTGCCTTGTCTGGTGCTTAAAACTGGGGTCCACTTCCATCTTAGAGGAACAGATGTTTGGAAAGCAGAGATGAAAAATGACAAATAGGATCTGGACCTGGGAGATGGTGCAGTGAGGAACGAGGAGATATGAGGGGAGAATGATGCAGGTTTAGGGAATATGGAATTAGTAGGGTGAAGAGGGTAAGGAAAGGGATGGGAGATAGGGAATTTGAGATCACCAAGAAATAAGGGAGGGAGGGGGAGGAAAGGGTGGGGAAAAAAGGCAGAGGACTAAGGAAAGGCAAAGTGGGAAAGAGTATAATAAAGAACATGAAAAAAGGAGAGAATGTGGAAGAAACGAAAGTGAACTGTGATGAAGTGAGAGAGAAGCAATAGAGTATTGTTTTCAGGGTGTAGAATCTGAAATATTATTTCTAGGGTTTGAATCTCAGCTCTACAACTTTTCCGAATACTGACTATGAGCCTCAGTTTCTTCTTCCCTAAAAATTGTGTGATAGTCATTCTACCTACCTTACAAGGTTGTTGAGAGAATTAAACATGATCATGTGTGTCAAATCTTAGCACAGAGTTTGTGTTATTGCCCAGGTTAAAAGAGAGAGAAACAAAAGGGCAAAGAAAAGGAGAAGATGGTAGAAGTAGGAAGGGAGAGATATTCAAATAATGGAAGAATAAAAAAGAGAGCAGTGAATTTCTGCTATTAATTTTAGCCTTACTTTTCCAATATTATATTACAAGTTTCTATGCCTACTATATTATTTCTGTTTTAATGACACAGGAAAATAAGCATGCGTTGGGCATGGATACCTTTTAAAATGTATTTTTGTAGCCCACTAACACATAGTAGTTTGCATTTCCTTAAGAATTAAAACTATCCTCTGAAATGAGTAAGATAAAGGCTAAAGTCAACCAGTCATCCCAAAAAATAATTTGTTTATCTTCCCTTCCTCTTTAATGTACTGTCTACCCAACTGATGGAATTAACTAAAATCGCTGGTTATTTTGAAATGTGTTAACCCAGCTGTAGACAGTAGGGAAAATAGAGCCCCTAGTGTTCTTGGTGATGTATCTTTCCAAGTTTTTCTCCACAACACAAACCACTTCCTCTTGCTTGAAGTCATTTTGCATTTCTCATTAGTCTCACAGACCAGGGGTTAGTGTTGAGTGCTGAAGCAGCTCTAGGTCCAAGACCATAAAACAACACAACAGAATTGGCCCAACGCATAGAAGGAAGGCACACAGAGTTGTCCTTCCCCTCTCAAGAAAAGAAAAAAGACAGATAGAGGGGTAGGGTAGCAAAAGTATGAGAAATATATCCAAGAGATATTTTCTGACACTGGGGAGAAGGAATAAAACCACAGCCCAAATCAGAAGGAAACTAACTCATTACACTCATCACAGACACACTCCAAAGTACACTTGGCATGGAAGTGAAGACTTATCAGATCACACACATGCCGCTCTACCGTTTCCACAAAGCTGATTGAATAGTGTGCTCATAGACGCACCAACGGCAGTGGGACAAGAGGCCAACCTTCATAGACCATTAGGCATTTAAGGCTACCCTTAAATACCATTCAGAATAAACTGAAAGGCATTTTATCCTTTTCATAATAACATGTCCTTTTGTAAGGCCATGTGAGTTATTTAAACTATTGGCCAATGAAACAGGCCAGTAATAGTATTGCTTCTCACATTTTCCTGATTCTGTTTCAGAGGTATGACAATATGGAGAAGGTTATGCATTATTCACTGCTTTCAAGTTATTCTCTTCTATCAAAGGGGTTAAGAGGCACAGTTTTTTTCTTTTTTTAAATACTAGAGGCTCAGTGCACAAAATCTGTGCATTGCAGGGGAGGATCCCTCAGTCCAGCCTGCGCCCTCTAGCAGTCTGGGAGCCCTTGGGGGATGTCCAACTGCCACGGAGGTGGGAGAGACTCCTGCCACCACTGCTGCGCTCGCCAGCCGTGTACCCCGGCTTCTGGCTGAGCGGTGCTCCCCCGGTCGTTCGGCTATTTGGTTGATTTGCATATTAGCCTTTTATTATATGGGATATTTTTATTGATTTCAGAAAGGAAGGGAGAGGGAGAGAGAGAGAGAGAGCTACAAACATCAATGATGAGAGAGAATCATTGATCTGCTGCCTCCTGCACACCCCTTACTGGGAATCGAGATGGCAACCCGGGCATGTGCCCTTGACTGGGAATCTAACCTGGGACCCTTCAGTCTGCAGGCCGACACTCTATCCACCGAGCCAAACCAGCCAGAGCAAGAGGCACAGTTTTATACCACTTTCCTTGTTCAGGATAAAAAGTGTTCAATGTTGGCTTCTACTGCCCTATATGTTGTTTCTATATTCTACTTAGTAATCATTTGAGAAAGTGCTGAGAAGAGATAAATAAGGACTTTCTCAACTCTAGGTCTATTGGACACATGCAAATTGAACATGATGGTATTGTAGCGTCACACATTCTACCGTGAAGACACAACAAAAGGACTGAGATATTATTGGGCAGCATGTTTGAGAATGAAGAGGCATAGACTACAATTTCTAGAACAATTTCATTAGAGTTATGTTAGAGGTAGGTATGTGGCTATGAAACCAGAAGAGAAGAGCCTGATGGTCTGACCCAGCCTTGGGAAGGGAGAGGGCTTGGATTTCAGGTGTCATCTTACCAAAGAATGAGGTAAAATTACGGGCAATTAAGAGAGGGAAGTGAGTTCTAGATGGGGAGAAGAGAACAAGCACATGCAGAGAATTGTGAAACATGGTGTGTTGTGAGTGGAAGAAGTTTTCAACTGAAACAGTCAGGGGGTAGGGAGTTTCCGGAGAAGATGTGTGATATATAGCTGGGAAGGGACCTTGTGTACCAATGCAAGGAGGTTAGATTTTATCCCGAGGCTGATGGGAGGCGTAGAAGGGTTTTAAACAGGGAAGTGACATTTTCAGGTTAATTGTTCAACTAGATCAATTTGGTTGCACTGTGGAAGGCAGAGCTAAGGAGCGTACTATTTAAGAAAGTGGTTCTCAAATTTATTTATAGTAAGAAGTATATCTTTAAAGCAAAATATCTATGTATGTATGTAGTGATAATTTTATAAGACAATACTTGTCATTGATAATATAGATGTGGTTTTATATTCTACTATTTTTTAATAAAATTCTATACAATTTTTTTTATAAAATGAAAAATGCAACTGAAGTTTCCAAAACACTATTTCAGGCACTACTTCTGTAATGCAGGGAAAAGCTGGTGAGTGCCTGAAATATTAGTGAGTTGGAAAAGAGGACAGATTTGAGAAGTATTTCAAAAATAAAATAAAAATATAGTTATTTATTTGAGGGAGTGGTATATGATCTCCAAGTTTCAGTCTAGAATAAAAGTGCTTCTGAGACAGAAAAAAACAGATTTTTCAAAGAAATAGGTGAATCCAGCTTTGAATATATTGTATTTAAATGGTGGAATATTATCAAGTATTGGACTTTTGTATGAATGAGTCTGATAATCAGGGAAGAGGTCTGAGTAGAGATAGAGTTTTAGGAATCTCCTTCACAAGATAGGAATAAAACTACTGAAGCACATAAAAGCATTTAGAGAGTGCACATATAAAAAAAGCAATGAGTCAAAAATAACCTTCCAGAGTACTCATGTTTAAGAGGGGAGGAAGACAGATCATGAAGGATGGTGAGAAAGAGTGTTTGGGGAAGCAAGAAGAAAGTAGGATCACCTGGGAGAGAATGGTTCTCAATAAAGATGTGTTGAATAAATATTTACTGGGTAAATGAATGAGAGACTTTCAGAGGAAGACAAGGATGGAGAAAGCAAGTAGGAGCTCATTGGGAACAGTGGTGGGGCAGTTAAAGCAGAGGTGGTGTGAGGGTTGAGGAGTGCATGGGAGATGAGGAGGGGGAACAATCTGACTTAGAAGGGAAGGACAGAGAACTAGCTAAAGGATCAATAAAGGGTCTGTTACTGAACTTTACTATTGTTTTGTATTGTTTTTAAGATTGAGAGAGACATGAATAGGGAAAGAGCCAGAAAAAAAGAAGAGATTGAAGATATGAGAAAAAGAAAGGAAAATAGGTGAACCAACGACCTGGAGGTGCTGACAGGAGATAGAATTAAGAGCACAGATGTGGCAGGTAACTTAGAACAGAAAGGAAAAGGGACACATTATCTGCTGAGCCTGGAAGGAGAGAGAGAAGGATGGTTATGAAAGGCAACAGAGGATGTAGGTGCTGAGAAAGTCTTGACAATGAGTTTTTTCATTAAGCAACAAGTAAAATCATTTGCTAAAAGGTGATGAGCAGATGCTGGGTGGGGAGGCTTGAGAAGGGGAGAATGTCTGGAATAGGTACCAAGAGGACTGAGAGAAAGCAAAGCAGGGATCAAGTGTCAAGTGACAGAGGGTCCAGCTGAGGTGAGTGATCCTGACTTTATTGGAATTTTAGCTTGAAGTGATGTGGGATTCCCCTCATCACCCTACCCACTCACCTGAGAAGTTCAGGTAAAGAAGTGGAGAAGGCAGATGACTTGATTGAGTGTTGGGTGTTCCTCAAAATGTGTAAGAAAAACAGGATGGCAAAGAATTTGAGAGAGACCAACTGGGTGGGCAAGAACGAGAAAGAGAGGGTAGGAGGGGGCTCACACTTTATTTACCCATCTCCTTTGCAGCTAAACATGGCAAATGGGTAAATGTGAGTCAAGGGAGATGTAAAACAGAAGCATTATGTGGGATTTTGGGGAAGACTCTTTCAAAAGGAGGGGCTGTGCTATTCTCCCTCTCTTCCTCCATCCTGCTGCTGGAAATTTATATGTGATGGCTAGAGCGCTCGGAGTCGTCTTGAACATGAAGACAAAGCCCATAATCTAGGGATGATGAAGGAATTATCTCTACCCAGTAGCTGTGGGATTCTAATGATCTTAGAGTAGCCATACCAGCTCTGGACTGCCCACTCTGGGTCTGTTTTCTAGAAAAGAGAAATAAAATTCTGTCTTGATTAAAGCATAAATTTCAGGTCTTTTACTAAATTCTAGCTATTAGTGTCTACATAGCAACTGGAGCACTTACATGGCCACCTTGGAAGAGAATGTTAACCCTCCATCATGTCATGCCTACACAGAGAAAATATTTGATAGTGACCAAAGGAGCTTTGATCTTCCAGGAGATTATAGATTGCTCTTGATTTGGTTGGACAGAAAACAATAGTCAAAGCCACATGGATGTTATTGTTTTTGCCTGTTACACACACCAGTCAGTCTTCTTTGCACTTCTTATAAAGAAACGTATTAAAATTAATGACAACATTGACACCCAGGACTGCACATTTTCCTTGTCTTATACTCCTCCCCCCGCCCCTCCCTGAAGGGTCAGAATTCTCATCAGTCAGCATAAAAGCCTAGTAAATCACTTATATTGCATTGTTTTAAAGTGACTTAACAGCTGTAGTGTTCAAGGGCAGCTGAATCATCTGCCAGGGTCACATGTGTTTCACATGTCAAGTAATGTATATGGCTTCCACTCCATCCAGGATTGTATGGAAAAAGACATTTGCAAACAAGTGACCTGAAGCCTTGTTTCCAAACAGCTGCTATGGTTATGAAGATAAAAGTTACTGTTGTAAACCATTTGAGTTTAGGACTATGTTTCCAATCACTCAAAAAAGTCTTTATAAATCACAATGTTCACAGCAAGTTTCTGATCATAATGACTCTCAAGAAGTATTCAATCAGGATAAAAAGTAATAGTGTTTAATTGTAATTATCACAATGAACTGGTTCATGTGCAAGTGGGAAGAATGTGTTCTGGGTATAAAAACAACACCAACCAGCCAGATCTCACTCATTTATGGATAATAAAGAACATTACAAACTGTTGAATAAAAATACACAGAGGCAAAGAAGCACTGAACAGACTGTCAAACTACAGCAGGAAAGTAAGGGTGGGTTGGGGGAGTAAGAGATCAACCGAAGGACTTGTATGCATGCATATAAGCACAACCAACAGACGCAAGACACTGGGAGCAGGGGCACAAGGGCAAGTGTGTGTTGGGGGGTAAGGGAGGCCGGGGGGAGGTCAGTGGGGGGAGGGGGGGTGGAAGGAGACATATGTACTACTATTTGTAATACCTTAAACAATAAAATAATAAAATAATAAAACACCAACCAAACTCATAATTAAGATGGAATCTAGTTAAATAGCTGAAGAGAGAGGACTTCAAGTAAGGAGACTTCACTAATACTTCGCCCTCTAATTCTTGCTCCAGGCAACACTGACTAGAAGCACAAGAGGTGACTCTGGGATGCTAATAACTTCCTTAACAAGCTGGAGTAATTGGTGTAATGGAGCCAGGCTGATGGAACTGAGGGGATGACCTCAGTATTTAAAGAGTTTAGAAACAGAAAAACCTTTTTTTTTTAAAAAAAATCACATTTTAACTCAGAGCATAGTTAGAGAGTATCTGGTTGCAACAGAGAGAAAGAAAGGGGTATTGATTTTTGTGAGCAGCTTTAGCACTGGGTTCTCCTAATTAAAAAGATATAATTGGCTTTGAGTTCCTGAGTTCTCATAAAGTTGTTGGTATATGCTCTTCAAAGCCTAGGATCGGCCTCCCCATCTTGTTTATATTTACTAGTCCAGGTGATCTTTCATGTGGGACAGATGCTGGATAAAGATTGCTTCTGAGCATTGAACTCCTCTCTGTAGGTTTCAAGGTTAGTTGGCTTTTGTAAGTAAAATAATAGTTACGTCCAAGTCGGAGGAGTACGTAGTGCAGACAGGCATAGACAGATACCCACTCTAGCTAAGTATGGGCTCCAGTCAAGCTGGAAAAGGTCTCTCAGCTCTGAGTCACTTATACAATCGAGTCCCTGAACATGTTTCTGTCACTAATATTTTGTTGCTCTAGGCAACCATCAAGTCCACGTGAAGACTTCTGCCAACTGGAGAGGATGACTAGCCAGAGGAGCCAGAATTTTCTTTTAACTCTTTGTTGAAGACTCAAAATAGCAAAAGTGTCAAGGGTATCTTCTAAAGATCCATATTGGGAAAAGTGGAATTCATACACTGACTTAATGTATCTTTTATTCACTTCTTAGAGAATTATAACTAAAGAAAATAAAGGCAATTCATCAAAAGCATGAATTAAAAAATAGTTAAACATTATGAAAGAACTAGGTGGATCCTTAGATATCATCTAATCTAATACCTCATCTTATAGAAGAAAAATCAGGTTACGTTACTGACCAAAGGTTAAGCAGGAAGCTAGTGACAGAGCTGGGATTATAGCTTTGGTCCCCAAACCCTGATGTCATTGCTCTTCCTATAAGTTTCATGAGCCCAGTGCCAGATGCAAAATGAAGGAATGCTAATAAATCACAAGTAATCACCTCTCTTTTGTAATAACAAATGGTCTTGGATGAACACTGCCACTTTGCAGGGTGCTGGGAGCAATCCTGAGCCTCTGCGGCTAGGTGGTGATCATCCATTAACACACCGGTGTCACTACAACAGTCTGGCCAGGCAGGATTTGGAACTAACTCGAAAGTATCTGGAAAATGTTCCAGGTCCATCATTGCTTATTATCTGAATTTGCTCTTTGCCTCCTCTGAATTCTTTAGACACTTACACTCTGAGGCACAATCCTGGAGCTATCTAAGATGCTTGGTATCTTTTTCTTTATCTTGCCAAGTTCGTAGGGGTGGGACGACGTTGTATTCACTTCTATTTTCCTGAAAACCAAAGTACGAAGGTATAGTGTTTTTTGTTGACTGATTGATGAGGAATCGATATTAAACTTATTAGCTCTAGTAGTATAGTAACAACCTACTTATTCAGAGATTAATTATCCAGGAACTCATACTATGCCACACCAGCAAATAGGTGAAAAGAACCCCAGAACAGTTCAGTAAAGGCATTTAAGTTGCCAGTTATGAAAACTGTCATGGGGATATAAAGTACAGCATCGGGAATACAGTAAATAATACTGTAATAACATGTGTGGTGTCAGACGGATACTGGACTTATCGGGATGATCACTTGGTAAGTTATAAAAATGTCTAGTCACTATGTTGTACATCTTAAACTAATATAATATTGTATAGCAACTATAATTGGAAAACATTTTAAAAGTTGTCATATGCATTAAAAATTCTAAAGCCCTGCCTCAGATATAAATCATCCCCAAACCCACTTTTATTGAATTAACTTGCTCTTCTTTTAGACTCAATGAAATGGCCTGGTAATCTGATTTGCCAAAAAGAAAAAAAAAAGCAGCAGATCAAAAAGGATCCTGCTAAGGCCAGGTCCATCCATTAAAAATATCAAAGGTAACGATTGGGAGGAGCAGATGAGACATTAAAGTGCAGCAAAATTTGGGGATCTTTACTGTCGGGGAAATAAATCATGCATCATCACCTCCTTGGGGCACCTGCGAATGGCAGAGAACTATAAACGTGAATGTGAGTGGTGATGACCACTAGAATGACATTCAGTGCCCAGCTTTACGAGGTTAAGGAAGAGGATACCTTTCAAAATTTTCATTCCAAATTGCCAAAATAAGAACCTTGGTTTTCTAGAATATTTCACACATAATACACTTTCTCCTTAAATAAAGTATAGGTAATGTAGGCATGGAGATAATTCAGCCTTATATTTCACACTGGAATCCAGGTATTGACATATTTTTATCCTATATATAATCCTATATGTACTACATCAAATACCAAGGACTTAAGGTTTCAGACATTGTCAGAACCATTTTACATCCACTCAATGGAAATCATTCAGTTAGCAGTTACTAAATGCTTGCTACCCACCTGCCTTTCATCTCTTCCTTCATATACCAGCTATCTAGCTATTTTGCTTGTGTAGGGTCGTCATTAGATCTTATTCTTTGGACATTGCTATTGTCCTCTAACTGGGTCTCTGAACTTTTAATGTTTAATGTTTTCTTCCTTCACTCTTTGAAATGTTTAGAAAGCTTCCCAGGTAATTCCAATAAGCAGACACATTTGTGGACCACTACTCTAAATGCTTAGCACACCATTCATTTGACTCTTAATTACACCCTACAATGGAACTAATTCCTTTAATGGCAGACATCATATGCCTGTGATTTCTGAGCTTAGCTGCTCTTCAAAAAATAGTTGTCACTGTTAGTGAAAAGTATGATCCCTTCCATTTCCATTTTCTCCCTTCATTTATTGAACAATGATTTGTGAATTCTTCCCCAAGACCTTCTGCTTCTTGCATTGGATCTCCAGCAAAGGGGTGCTAACATTTTCTCTGATCTTCTTTCTAGAGGTGCTGTACTTCTTTGCAAGGACACACAGAATCTACCCTTCTTTGAAGGTCTGATTTGGAAGCAGATTGGGCTACCTTTGCACAAAGACATTTTAAATGTGTATGTGTGACTGCCCCAAATAACAATACTTTAAACTTTACAGACCCTTCCATTAAATGATATCAAAACAATTCCACTTGTAAAGCCTTAGAAAGCTAGAGGACAAAATATCCAATTGATATATAAATGGGGATTTACTGCACTGACTGTGCTGGTGGTTTGTTTGAAGTCGCCAAGCAATGGAAGATTTAAGCAGAGCCCTGGCCAGTTTTGCTCAGTGGATAGAGTGTCAGCCTTCGGACTGAAGGGTCCCAGGTTTGATTCCGGTCAAGGGCACATGCCTGGGTTTTGGGCTCAATCCCCAATGGGGGTGTGTGCAATCCCCAGTGGGGGGCATGCAGGAGGCAGCTGATCAATGATTCTCTCTCATCATTGATGTTTCTATCTCTCCCTCTCCCGTCCTCTCTGAAATCAATATATATATGTATATGTATATATATATATGTAAATTATATATATATATGTATATGAAAATTTAAGCAGAGAAAACTGCTTTCTGCAAGTTATATCTGCAAATAGTGACATTTAAGTTTGAAAATCTTTGAGGGAAGCTAATTCTTTTCTTTTTTAAATTTTTGCTGTATTTTAGTTAGCAGTTTGCAGACACTTAATTTGTGTTCAGAAACAAATAATTCGCACCCTCCCCTTAATTTGACCAAGCATTAGCTTTTATTTGATGTTCTAAAGTAAGGAAGCTCATTGGACAAAGTTAAATGGACTTTAAAAATCTAATTGATTTTTAAATGAACAAAATATGTCATGCAATTCTGTTTGATTCTTTTGGTTATTATTATTCAAACGTGTAGCCAAGTACCATGTTTTCTCCAAAAAATCTTACAAAACTAATCTTTTTCTGTTTTTCTCCTGGCTTCATTCACTCCTTTCCCTCACATTTTCGTGAGCTCAAGACCACTAAGGTTCAGAGTGGGAACTGGGGAGCATTCCTATTTTCCCATATTTAAATCTCTTGTAAAGCAAATATTTGTTATAAGCAAAATGTGTCTGAGGAATGTTTATCAGACTAGGTTTTTATTTGGCTTTGTCCTAGAATATTAGTTCTTTATAATTTTTTAACCCCATTTCAATGGTTTCTTTGATGTCTTGTTTTGACCAGCTGCTGCGCTTTTTGTGGCTGTCCATTTACATCACTTTAAAAAATGGTACATAAGTGAAATTCGAACAAAATGAACAGTGCTTTCACATTGTTTCAAAATCAAACATGTTCCTAAGGAATCTGATTTGTGGCAGATGGAGAACAAAACCTTCCAGAGGGAGGGCTGTTAAATGAGTCTTAATTGCTTGCACATGAAAATATGGTGACTAAGATTGTGTGCACAATTAGGAATTTAAACATGGAGAAAAGAACTGACGTGGAACCAGGCAGACATTTTTGCAGGCGTAGCTAGTTTCTTGGGAACACAGACAATAGGAGACACACTAGTAAAGGAAAACAATGCTAAGAGAAATGTAGTTGTCTTTCCTTCATTCTTCCTTATGTCAGGCTTCCAACTCTAAAGATGATGCATTTGTCTCTAAAACTCACTGATGAAAGTGTCATAGTACACTCAAGGAACAAAAGGTTTATTCAAGAATTAGAATTTCTTTTCTTAGTTCCTACTGTGCACCAGATACTACTAGGCTTGGTGTTTATTCATTTCATTTGACGCTTATAATAACCCTCTGAAATGGTTTTGTTACTACCTACATTTTACAGACGAGAAAATTGAGTTCAGAGTTAGCCTGTCCAAACTCAAATGGCTAACAAGGGGAAGAGTCAGGATTCTCTGTACTGATTTAGTGAATTCAAAGCTCACCCTCTTAGAATGCCTAGCTACTCCCCTGCCAAAAGATATGGACCTTTTCACTAAGGTTGGCTCTACTTTCAATTTCAAGTCAATAATGCCTTCCCTTGCACTGGGTGACACAACATGGTGAGGATGGTGCACAGGCCAGAGATGGCTAGGTCTGCTCAGGGCTGAGATGACAGATACAGAGACAGAGGCCAGGGCCCAATACAGCTGTGGTTTAAGAAGTTTGTTCAGAGCATCGGGTGGGGAGTTCAGTGGTCAGGTCAGTGCCTTCGTGGCTCTGTAGGCAGCACCTGTAGGGGCAGCGAGGTCCTACCAGACCAGCTCTGCCCCAATGTGGGCCACTCATTCTGGGTCCCATGGGAGCCTTGGGGTTGGGCCGTCCTCCTTACAATGACTGACTTTCCAAGTGAGTAGGTTGCAAAGTGTTCGACAGTGAACTTCCATTGATCTTCAGAGACTTAAATCCATCTCACCCCATTGATAAATCTAAATGCCTTTTCTTGGGACCTCAAACTCTCCTTCAGATTCTTTCTCCTTTGGAAACCTGAGCATTCCTGGAATGGAGGTATACGATGGTTCTAAGGGGCCTTTGATGAATGCCAGTGTGTGAATATTCAGTGAACCATCACATGAATTTAAAAACCCAACTCATTCACATACTGGGGAAGGGGGGGGGGCTACTTACATGTTCTTCTCAAAAAGTTGAGAGGCTTACAAATTTTCTATTATTCTGTATTCCTTAAAGAAAATCTAATTAGGTAGTAACTTATGCAGTGGTCGCCAACCTTTTGGACCTCATGGACTTCACGGACCACCAGTGGTTGGCGACCGCTGTATTAGAGCACCATTTATATTACTATTAAATGAAGACCATTTGTATTACTATTAAATGAAGACCATAGGAGTGCAAATTATTCTTTGCTTTGATTCCTATATTTGTAAGTAAATCAGAAGCCATAGATTATGGCACCTGGTGTAGAACTAAGCATAAGGGAGTAATCAACAAATGTGTGTGGATCAAATAATCAGGCAGTCAAATCATTTTTGTGATTTGGAACTGAGTTCGAAGGGATAAGTAATGATCAGGCACCATCCTGCATCCCTAAGAACCTTAATATCACAAAGAGCAGTTTACTGAGAAATACATTAGCAAAATAAATAGTGTAGTGAGGCCAACCCTCTTATCTCACTATAATCGATAATTATTTTTGGCTCTTCAGTATTTATTTCCTCTTTTTAACAGCACCCTAGTTTCTTTCAGGAAATTACTTGGCATCTCCATTGGACAATTCTAATAATAGCAGAGCCCACAATGATCGAGTGCTTACTCTATGTCATGTATTGTGCTTAGTTTTTCATATATCCTCACAAATGATTTTCATGAACTCCTGTGAGATAGTTACTATTATTATGTCCACTTCAAAAACAAGGGACTTGAGGATTCTGAAAGTTTAAATGAATTAAGCAGAAATATCTGTAAGTGTCAGAGCTAGAATATGAGTGCACATATTCTGGCCCCATAATTTAGGCTCTTACCACTACATTATGTTATATAGTCTGGCAGAATAGCCAGGAGCCCTGTTCTCCTTTAGCCAAGACCTAAAACCCAAACTAGACCAATTAGACCCCTTCATTGGAATTTGGCTCTTAAACAAATTAACAAAGAAATTAAAAACAATTGCAGGGATCATTAGATTGCTCCTACTATGAGGCTTTTCCCTTAATTTGTGCCTTTCTGGTTCTCTGAAGATTCATAGACTCTGACCCTCAGCATCTCCACTAATTCTCAGATAATCAGAAATTCTTCCAATATTTTCTCACTAAATTCCATTTTGCTTATGTTAGCAGAGCTGGTTTTGATCCTGCAATCAGGGGATCATTGCTGATAGACCATTATCTAAGTAAAGGTGATAAGCAAGCCTTAGAGAGAATGATAGGGAATCCTCAAAGAACAGGGTGCTGTGCCCAGTCATAATTTAAGAGACTCAGTGAGAGATAATGTGTGACAAAATGCCAGGCTGATTTCCTCTGCTGCCTTTCTGTTGAAATGGTGAGGGCTTGGACACACTGGCCTTCTCCTTCATCTCCGGCACCCAGCACTTCTGTAAATAGAACCTGATGGTGAGGGTCTGTAGAAACAAACATTCTGAGGTGTGGTTGAAGGTAAAAAAATATTCCTACAGACCATTCCCCCCACAAACTGATTAGAATTCAGACCAAGCATGAAACTGCAGATGAAGCTCTCTCCTTCACAATGTCACCTGGGAAGATTATATATATATATATATATATATATATATATATATATATATATATATATATATATATGGTCCATATGTTGCCATCACTCTAACAATCCTAGGACACTTGGAATTGCCTTCAGAGTCCATGTTATACTTCTTTCAAGTGCCTCAAAAGTCTTACCCTGTGGAGAGGATTAATTCCTAGAATTAGCCTCACTCTGGGTAATCCAACATCCTGTTTGGTGACTAAGGTTGATAAGCATATTGAAAATAATATTTTTGGTCAAAAGTGAGGTGTTATAGTAAGCCAATGAGATGTTTTTTTCTTGTATGGCCTGTAAGTTGCCTCTAAGGCCATTTCCAGAATGCTTTCAGTGAGGACAGCAGGGCTAAGAAATATAGTTTACAAACAGGAGTACTTTGAGGGTAAAAATAATTTAATAACACAATAATCTATTGAAAGTTTTATAACACTTATCAACATATAAAGCACTTTTCACCTATCTATTAACAAAAGATAATGTTTATTATTACCAGACATTGTGCCAAGTTTTTTTTAATATAGATTATATAATGTAATTCCTCACAATTAGAAAGGTATTTTTATTATTATTCACCTCATTTTAACTGAAAAGACTCAGGACATAGAGTAACTTGTCTAAGGTCACAAAGTGGGTGAGCAGAGAGCCAACAACAAAACCCAGATCTCCTGACTTCCAAGCCCTGCTCTTCCTCCTCTACATAGGTTCTGACTTATACAACATCAAGCAAATCAAACTTACAACAGTTTGGATTAAAAAAAACCAACCTTCAGGAAGAGAAAACCTAGGGCTATTTTATAAATAATTTCAGTTAAATAGCACAGCCAGTGCATAAAGACTTAAGAGGCAACTCACCTATTCCACATCCTACCTGTCTTTTTCTATGTCCCTCCTTGGTGATTGGAAAATATTAGTTCTTTTACTATTCTCAGTCCTCTACTTTCTCATGCTGGTAAGCTTTCCCTATGTTCCCGAATTGGTTCCCCAGTCCCTTTCCAGTCTCTAAGCTAATTCCCAGTGTAGACAGCTTCCCGAATCCTCTAGAAAAAAGACCCTACTCTATCCCATTTCTTCCTGCTTTCCTTATTTTATCTACTCATTTACTCATTCATTTATGAACCCTCTGTTTTCTATTTACTTAATGCTTTTTGACATTTAGTAGAACACATTTTCTCTTTCTAAATTCCATGAACCTCTAGAATAATGCTTCTCAAGCCCAGTGGAGGTATTTTATGCTTCATTGGGTCCTCAGAGTCTAAGCATAGTCTTTCACGTTGCTGGAGACTGAATAAGTGAAAAAGCCAACCCAGGAGGGTCAATTCAGTGGGCAATATGCAAATGTCAGAAACACAGCAGGAAAAGGTCATAAGCACCCATTAGTGTTGCCAGGCTCATAGAATACAGTGACCTAGAAATATGTCAAGAGTGCCAACAGTGCCAAAAAAGAACCACAAAAAAGAGAGAGAAGATGGCACACTCAAAATCACTAGCTATATAGACATCAGAAATACCTAGAGGAGATATTTAGGGAATAGAGAGCTGGGAATTTCATCACTAGCAATGGTACCCAAGAAAAACAGAACAGATCTGAAGAGCCTATGGAAGACCAAACACAGATGATGAGCATCACCACTTGATGGAAACTGTTAGTTCAGGGTTAATAGCGAGTGGTCCTGGAAGCCAGGTGAGTGCACAGGTTCAAATGCTGCTTTACCCTCAGCCTTCTGACACACTAGCCTCACTTCTCACTCCAACCAGGGGGTCTCTCCTGTTGATGCTCCTGCCCTGAGCACTCTCATGACAACAGGCCTTTTAGAAGGTCAGGAAGAGCACTGTGGGGATTGAAGAATTCCACATCCCAGGCAGGAATCCCTTCCTTGGCTTCTATAGCCAACTTCTTAGGTTGTCCCAAAGGGTTTCTCTATATCCATAGACCTTAGCCCCCCTCTTAACTGCCCTCCATTCATAGACATTCTTAACAGATGACATAATTCATTTCCTGCTCTCTCTTAAAAAAAAGAGGGGGACTATCCCCAGGGGTTAACTTTGGGGAGAGGCAGAGGACAGCAAATTGTGTATTTTTTGGTGTATAGGTCAATACATTTTAAGGAGGGAAGCCTAACGTTCTGCCTTTGAGTTAGATGTAATCGATACTTTGTCATATGAAGCTATATATTGAATTATCACCAGGGTTAAAAGAGATTATGCAGGCCTGGCTGCATGGCACATTGGTTGAGCGTTGACCTGTGAACCAGGAGGTCACAGTTTGATTTCCGGTCAGGGCACATGCCCAGGTTGTGGGCTCAATCCCCAGTGTGGGGCGTGCAGGAGACAACTGATCCATGATTCTCTCTCATCATTGATGTTTCTATCTCTCCCTCTCCCTTCCTCTCTGAAATCAATAAAGATATATTTAAAAAATAAAATAAAAGCAGAACAAAGTATCACATCTATAAAAAGAGAGATTATGAAGGTAGTCTTTAGTACATATCAAATATCAGAAAATGTTACTTTTTATTAATATTAATATTAACAATATGTCCAACCAATTTTTAAAGCATTCTCTGAGAAAGTGGAAGAGAGGATACTGTGAGTGAACTTCCCATTTATTCATAGAATTAAACAATTCAGGGCAACATTTAACCAGTAACATTTGGGAAATAGGGCCCAAAGGAATTTTCATTGTTTTGCCCCATCATAGTCTTATATTTCTGAGTATATCTAGAATATCTTACAAGGTATACATAGATGGAAAGCACTTTGTGGATAAAGGGAGTAACTTAAGAATGCAGCTTTTGTTGTTCTTTTTTTTTTTTTTTTTTAAAGGAGACTTGGTAATGTGTCTAAGAAGACAAAAAGAATACAGTTACTAAACCTAACATTTCCCACACTCACTCCCACCCCCATACACAAACATGGACACGATACGTCATTTTCTTATAGGAGAGCTGCTCTGACTAAAATCTTGTGTACACTTTGAGAGATAACAGCAATGCTGGCTCAGATGATGACGACCATGATGACGAGCGTTGCACAGACAATAATATCACCTTGTATTCTCTCCCACTAACTGCAGAACACTTCACACATTATCTTGCTTACCCTAGACAGACAGTGATTTTCCAACAAACTCCCAGCGATTTAATGGCAACTCTGTACACGGCAGTACTCTCATCTACTTTATTCAATATTCTGTTATACTCCCAAATTTGGCCGATCATGGTTCACCTGGGAGAACTTGTTAATAATATACACTCTGAGCCTTACCCAAAGATTCTCTTCTGGACTGCCTGGGAATCTGTCTTTCTATGTTTGTTTTCAAGCATCCCTTGATCAGGCAGGTTTAGGAAATAAGGCCCTTATTTTAAGTCAGGGTAATGGGGAAGGAATACTGGCTGACATGAACTTTAGTAACATTAGGATCCTCTATTTTCATGGAAGTTTTTCTGACCAGTTGGAGGATAATAGAGCAGTCATGTCATAGGCTCAATAATCAATAGATAGAGTACTGCCCTATCTAAAGGATATTATTATTTGAAAATACAATCAGTTTTTTACTGTGGGACCCTAATGTTGAAATACACTAGGCAGTGTCGCATTAGTACCTTTTTCTTTTTTTTTCTTTTTTAATTTTATTTTGTTGTTTAAAGGATTACAGATAGTAGTATATATGTCTCCTCCCCCCACCCCCCATTGACCTTCCCCTGGCCTCCCCTACTCACTGGCACATGCCCTCACTCCCCCCCCCAGTACCTTTTTCTTTGAAAAATATTTTTATTGATTTTAGAGAGGAAGAGAGAGCAAGAGAGAGACAGAAACATCAATGATGAGAGAGAATCATTGATTGGCTGCCTCCTGCATGCTCCCTACTGGAGATCGAGCCCACAACCCAGGCATGTGCCCTGACTGGGAATTGGACCATGACCTCGTGGTTCATAGGTTGACACTCAACCACTGAGCCACACCAGCAGGGCATTAGTACCTTCTTCTAGGTAAAGAGAGGTAAACAGACCACTGAGACCTGAGAAATCCTTACATGTTTGTCATTACGTACATTCCGTGTAAAATGGTAAAGCTATTTACCTTTGTTAATTATTAGTCAACATCTAAAAATGTCTTAAATTAATTTCTGACATTTCTTTTTTTCTGATATATCTCTTTGGGCAGGGGAATCAAAGGAAAACAATAAACAAATGGGACTATGTCAAACTGAAGTTTTTGCACAGCAAAGGAAACCATCAACAAAATGAAAAGACAACCACTGAATGGGAGAACATATTTACTAATGATACATCCAATAAGGGATTAATATCCAAAATTTATAAAGAACTCATACAACAACACCAAAAAAACAAACAATCCAATTTAAAAATGGGCACAGGACCTGAATAGATACTTCTCCAAAGAGGACATACAGATGGCTAATAGACATATAAAAAGATGCTCAATGCCACTAATCATCAGAGAAATGCAAATTAAAAACATAAGAGACACCACCCCACACTTGTCAGAATGGCTATCAACAATAAATCAACTAACAAGTGTTGGTGAGGATGTGGAGAAAAGGGAACCCTAGTGCACTGTTGGTGGAAATGCAGATTGGTGCAGCCAATATGGAAAACAGTATAGATGTTCCTCAAAAAGTTAAATTGTAACTGTCTTATGATTGAGTGATTCTACTTCTGGGTATATATCTGAAGAAACCCAAAACACTACTTTAAAAAAATATATGCAGCCTATGTTCATTGCAGCGTTATTAACAATAGACAAGACATGGAAGCAGCCAAGTGCCCATCAAATCTGGTCTTTTTGCATATTATTGGGTATAATTCAGCTCATCTAAATAAAAGTATAGGAAGGTAAAACAAGTTTGCCAAACTCCATGCATTTAAACAACTCTTTTAGTTCAATGTTTTTCCTTGAAAAGCCTTTTTAAGGAGGGGGTTTTTAAAAAAGTAATTTACTTTGGCTTAAAAATTTTAAAACACTCGAAGGTCATTAAATGTACTAAGTATAAAAGTAAAACAAGCAAAGTCTCCAAAAAAGTCAATGTATAAACCAGTCATATACACAAACTTTATTAATTTTTTATTAAAGCTACTCAACATAATGTGTACTCAGCATTTTGCAATCACATTCCTAAAGAAGATACTGAGCACTCATTCTCTGCAATTATTAAAGAGGTGCCACAGTCTTTGCTCTCATTAAAAGAAAAAATAAAGAACTAACCAATGAAGCTAGTGCCTGATAGTGGTTGATAAAGAGGGTGAGACTTCTGTGGCAAAGGCTTGGTCTCCATCATCCACTTTGTACTCTTCCGACACATTTTAGTTCAGTGTGTCCTCAGACCCTACATATATTTCTCATCTAGATCCCTTTTGCCTTCTTTATGTGGCTCCTGGTTTCAACTATATCTATATCTATATCTATATATCTATATCCACATCTATATCTACATCTATATCTCTTTTTATATTACATACACTACTTGTTTTTATTACATACACACACACACAGTTTTAAGAGGCAGACCTATATAAGGTTATGGTGTTATCATTATTGTCACCATAAAACAGATGCTGAGTGTCCTTTCTTTCATAAGCTCAGCGTATTAAATGATTACTCCAGATAATTGCCTCAGGTAAATAGCGTTGTTGTTTTTTCCCCTTTGTTAGATTGTAGGAACCACTTTGTGCTTTAGGAGAAGAATATACAAGATTAAGTTTCTTCTCATTTTTTGACTAGTCTTATTCAGTAGTTTACTTTTTAAATGCTCTACTTACCAACTGACTGAATTCTATTTAAAATTCATTTTTAAGGAGTTATGAATATTCAGGGTAAGAACATATGGAGTGGAGCCACACACCAAATTTTTTGGGGGCTAAAACTACTTTTGTGTTGATTTATGCTTGTCCTTCATCACATGTCTCCCTCTACAGGTAACAAGTAGGTAAGTGTACTCATTTTAATGGCTTGGAGTGAACTTGTATTTTCTGACGTCAAAAGCCAAAAGTCTTTTGCCTTGGGCTGCAAATCTTTATTTGCCTGAGGACCTCTAAGTGAGAATCAATGGATAAAATCAAAACAGCTCTAAATATAAAGACCTATCTAGTGAGAAGGGATACAATATTTTCTAATTTTCAGGTCTATGTAGAAAACCCCAATCTAGTGCTCAGAAATTAGTGACCTTTAGTATTTCTTTTAGTTTCTCCAAAACGTACACTTCTATGGTGGGTCTGAAGGCTAACCTAATTTGATGGATGACTTTGTGGAGGTGTGAGAAGGTCCCTGGACTTAGAAAAAGGAATCCTATGTGTATTCCTAACTCTGCCTCTAAGTAAGATTTTCTCTCATTAGGCCTCAGTATTCTCATCTTTAAAATAGAGAAGCTTAAATAAAGGTTCTCTGACTTGCACTCTTATGTGAAAATTCTCAATTTCAAAATACTTCCACAGAGCAATGGAAAATATGGAAATTAGCAACATTGAAAATTGGTATTGTGAAAACATGACAATGTTTCATGAGGTGGCTTTTCTTAAGTTAACATTATTTAAACATGAAATGCTCAAAATGACTAATTGTGCCCAAAGAGACATGACTATACTCCTCCCCCAAAACAGCACAATGCAGGTATGGCTTTGGCATCTCTCACTCTCTGCTGCCCTCTCATGTTTCAACACACCCTTCAGTTCTGTAATTCACTCACTGCCTTGGGACCTGTGCAGGTGAGGCTGCTATAATGCAGGGGTTCCTACACATCTGCGATGACCGTTTGAAAACAAAATCATAAATGAAATGTACTGGAAAGCTGACACAGCATCAATGTCCTCCTCCTCTACTCTATCAGTTTTTAAATTAACGTTAGGAACATAAGAAGTCAGGCACAGAGTAGGGTTGTAGGAAGAAACGAAGAAACACTTGGTGAGTTATTTAGAGCCTGCTGAGCTCTGTTCTTCATCCAAGTTCTCTCCAACTCCTGCAACAGCACAGAGACCTAGGAACTCATATCTCCAGTCTTCAAATGAGCAGGTAAAGCAAATGAGAAAGACGGGGTTTACACTCAAGCTCCAAACGGCACACACCATCTTTGTCCTAAGTCACACTAAAGAACAAAATAGCTATTTAATAGTAAGGCTCTGTTATGAATGTATTTATATTTGGAAGCCTTAATGTAAAAGAAGTTGTTAAATCATTCTATAGCTATGTATTTATCTGTTGTGCATGGAAAAACAAACAAACTGTTGCGGGACTAAAATGCTTTAACCCTGATGATATACAATGAAACCTTCCTGGCTTAACACATGTCAAATGGAATAACCTCAATGGGGAAAAAAGGTATTCCAAGTGCTAAGGGATGAAGCTTTAGAAAACAGACATATGTACATAGTCAACATTCTTCACTCTTCTTTTTAAAAAATCAAGGAGTTGGTCTATAGAAAAGTTATGGAGTTATTTTTTCCTTCAAAGAGCTGTGACCCAAAAGTAAGTTCTTAAGTTTTGAAAATAATCCTGAACAATAGTTGATCATCCATATCATAAAGACACCAGTGTTGGTAGCTGTGGTGAGAGGAAGGGACCTAGTGCTGGCAACAGTAGGAGGCCCCATTATGGACAGGCATACAGGAATTGTTTCCATCTTGACCATTTGGAGCAGCGGCCTCCATAATTTTTACTCTTATGACCCACAATCTTGTTTTTCTCTCATTCTCCCCTGTATTTCTTTCATCTCTGATGTATTGAATGCTCACACTGTGAAGCAAGGAGCTAAGTGCATCCCATCTGTGAACTCATCTAATTTAGCAACAACTGTAAGACATATAGTCACCAATTTATAAACGAGGAAACAGAGAAAGAGTGTGTAACTTGCCCAGGGCCACACAGCTATCATGATAGAGGTTGGTTTGAATTCTGGACGGCAGAGCACTCACAGTGCACAATCTTTGGGCATCAGTGATGTTCTGTAAAGTTGCCCTCCAGGGCACCCTGAACCTGGGTACCACAGCAGCCTTTTGGACCAGTCACGAACTTAACTCTATGCTACACTGTTCCTCTAGCCCCTAAACAAAATGTCTAAGAAGGCCAAGTTCATCTTAAGGGATGTCCCACTGACTGTTTTTAACACCCTTCCCTGCCCTGCCCAGGACAAGTGCAAAGGTAGAGCTGGGTTCCAACACCAGGGGCGTAACTTGGCGGTAGGACCTGAGCAGTCAGCTGCTGAGGGAAGGAGTTCACAAGCACCACCTTTTCTGTGTGTCTCAAGTCTCCCATCAAAGTCTCAGCCACTATTATTATCATTATTCATGTTTTCAGGAGCCCACGTTTTCAGAATGGGCTCAGACAGGGGAACCCTCCCCTGCTGTGGCCCTCATTCCCCCCTCACCCCCCAATCCACCTTCCTTCCCACCTGGGTTTGCTACACTTGGGCACTTCCATTCTCCAGTTAGTTAATGCCTGTTGTGCTTTGTGATGAACACAGCTGGACTAGACAGCTAATGGCAGTTTATTGGCTTCCCTTCCTAGATCAGATTTTTCTTTTTTTTAAAAAATATATTTTATTGATTTTTTTTACAGAGAGGAAGGGAGGAGGATAGAGAGTTAGAAACATCAATGAGAGAGAAACATCGATCAGCTGCCTCCTGCACACCCCCTACTGGGGATGTGCCCGCAACCAAGGTACATGCCCTTTCAGTCCACAGGCCGACGCTCTACCCACTAAGCCAAACCGGTTAGGGCGATCAGATATTTCTATAGTCCCACTGTCCCTAAGCACCAGGCCAGGAGCTTGTGGGTACAAATTAGGCCATTTTAGCCCTAATTCCCAGATTTTAGTAACTCACAGTTTTAGTAATTCACAGTTACTAAATTTTAGTAACTCACAATGCCCTCTGGCATTGCTCCTGTGCCTCCATACCATGTAAACATTCCATGAGGTCTCTCACACGTGTTCAAAACCAAGTCTGTGCCCTTTGGAGTGCAGCGACTCTCCCTTTAACCAGTGCCAAGCAACTGCCAGGGCGGGTGGACAGCTGACTTGACCACTAAGCACCCACCACCTCTTGTTGGGCACAACAGTGTCCAATGCTACCTGCAGCTGCTCCTCTGGGAGGATGCTCCAGTGGGCTGCCTCATGTGTGACCTCAAACTACAAAAGGTCTCAGGGACCAAAATAGCACTGCATTATGCTTATAACACAATGTTGGAGTCTTGCTTATTCCAAAAACAACAGGGGTGGGGAGGAGGGTTTGCCCCTCTTCATAGGGGTCAGAACTAGTGCCCAGAAGCAGCACTGAGGACAAGGTTCTATGTGGTGTCTCTCACTAGAGGCCCCAGGCACATGCTCACACAAGCCTAGCCTGCTCATCCCTTAACATAGATCATGGATAGAAACAAAGGGTCTAGTTCTAATATGGCCTAATTTGTACCCACAAGCTCCTGGCCTGGGGCCTCGGAACAGTGGGACTATAGAAATATCTGATCGCCTTAACCGGTTTGGCTTAGTGGGTAGAGCGTCGGCCTGTGGACTGAAGGGTCCCAGGTTCGATTCCGGTCAAGGGCATGTACCTTGGTTGCAGGCACATCCCCAGTAGGGGGTGTGCAGGAGGCAGCTGGTCAAAATATCTGACCTAGTTCAAATGTAAGCTAACTGACATTTAATTTGGGTTTTTGAAGAAGAAATCTGTTACTCAAAGAATGTTAATACACAGGAATTTCAGTTATTGTTCATCTTTTGATGAATGTCAAGAACAACAGTGGTGAACCAGATGTCTACTACAAAATGACAGTTGAAAGTCATCACCAATAAAAATCTTGAAATAAACAGGGAAAAGAGAACCAATAATTTAATATTCACTGAACACAAGTCTCATTCGAAAAGACATGCAGGAAAAACCAACTTTAATAAGTGCTTCAGAATCAACTCTGATGTAAAAATCACTAACAAGCCAGGTGGAAAGTGCTGACCGGACACTCACTATAACTTAATAAGCTGCTCCTCAGCATATTATGAGTTAGAGTCCAAGGGAGACACTTGAAGCAAATGAAATATTGGTCTATTTTGGATAATATGTTAATTTTCTTCTGGTAATAATTTTAGAAAACATAGGTTTTCTTTCCTAGTCAATTATAATAATGAATCAATTGGGGTTTCAAGAAATGATTAAATGAATTCAATTTGATTTCAGGCTCAGTAAAATGAGACCATTTGTTCTGTTTCAGTTCAGTTGAGGTCAAGTCCCATGTCTAAAATAGACTAACAGGAATCGGGATAATTTTATTTTTCTGCCCTTGATGTCCCTCATACTTCTTTCCACTTTTCTTCCCCAACTTCTGCTCTGTTGATTCCATTGAACTTTTCTATATTGTATAATTCTTCTTCTCACTCCTCTTAAACTGCATTTATTCTCAACTCTCTGGGTCCAAATCAGGGACCACTGGCAGGGTGTTCTTTCCTACACACAACTGGGTTAATGATGAACCAGGAGGGTACCTTTTATTTATGCTTTCACTTGCATTAGGCCAAGCTACCAAATATTAACATCACACTGATAACAAAAAACTGGCAACAACATGGCCAACATTTTGAAGGAAATGCTATATCTCAAAATATATATGCCCAGAGCAATGCTAAATTTAGTGCAAACTCACATTTAAACAGTTTAAAAAGTGGTATATCAGTAAAGATTTCCCAAGTAATAGTTCCAATGGACAGTTTGTGAGATCAATGAGAGGAATGATATATAGAGAATAAAGGATTAATTTCTTTAAAATTCTACAATTGCTCTATAAAATTGGTGTTAATATTATGTTGAATCTTGGGAAATATGGTTTCTTCCTTGACATGAGAACAGTAAGCTCCCAGATCTTTCTTACCTGTTATGGTGGCTTTGTTGATGGACGGTTGATTGCACATGGGTGATCTTCTGACAAAGAGAGAAAAATACAAAGCAGTCAATACGGGCTGCTGTTGACTTGGTGACTCTCTGAGTCATTCCAGATATGCCATTTTAACTTACAGGATTATTTTTGTTAGGACATGCAAATAAAGATTTCTCTTCAGACTAGCCAGTGGAGTGCCTAGGTGCCCTTTGACCTAGAGCTCAGATCACACATGTCCAAAAAAAAAAAAAAAACCCCACCAGTTACATCTCATAGTTACAGACTTTGGGGTAAATAAAGCTGATGTAAATGTCACAGGCACATGATAGAAGAGGAAGTTCTTATTGGTTGACTGTATTCGATTATGCCAGGGCTCACAGAGCAAACACAGACTTTCTGAATTTGAAAAAGCAGTCAATACACAATTGGTTTCCCTAATACAGTGTTAAAAAGTTTTTATTTTTGGCATTCATGTTTATGATTGCCTGTACATTATCAGAAGTCAATGTACTCCTTGTAAACTAAATCACAATTAGTGAAGCTACTTAAACTTTTTCCTTTCTATTTTCTTATATTGAGAAACATCTCTGATAATGTTTGTTAGAGAGCAATATGAATGATTTGTGCAAATAGGTGCTACAGAAACTTTAGAAATACTATAAACTAAGTTGATTCTATCTTGTATTCTCTAATTTTTTAGAACTTTGCCAAATTCCACAAGATGATGATGAATCCCTTAAGGTAATAAAACCGTACTATCTGATTAGCCTGCATTCCCTACAGAGCCCAGTCTGATGTATGCAGTATTCCACCAGTGCTTAATAAACTATGTTGAAAAGAATAACAGTTATAGAATGTCCATTAAAAGTTTTTGAAACATAACTTTATAAAATTGTTACATAAAACTGAAGCTTTCAAGCCTGGCTAGTGTGGTACAGTGGTTGAGCATTGACCCATGCACCAAGAGGTTGCTGGTTCGATTCCCGGTCAGGGCATATGCCCAGGTTGTGGGCTTGATCCCCCCATAGGGGGCATGGAGGAGGCAGCTGACTGATGTTTCTCTATATGTGTATATATATGTGTGTATATATATATATACTAGAGGTCCGATGCACAAAAATTTGTGCACTCAGGGGTGTCCCTCAGCCCAGCCTGTGCCCTCTCACAGTCTGGGACCCCTCAGGGGATGTCCACCTGCTGGCTTAGACCTGCTCCCTGGGGAATCGGGCCTAAGCTGATAGTCAGACATTCCTCTGGCAGCCTGGGAGCCCTCGGGGGATGTCCACTTGCCAGCGGGAGCAGGCCTAAGCTGCAGTCAGACATCCTTAGCGCTGCTGAGGAGGTGGGAGAGGCTCCCACCACCACTGCTGTGCTGGCAGCTGGCAGCCTGGCTTGTGGCTGAGCAGAGCTCCCCCTGTGGGAGTGCATTGACCACCAGGGGGCAGCTCCTGCATTGAGCGTCTGCCCCCTGGTGGTCAGTGTGTGTCATAGTGACCAGTCATTCCCAGTCGTTCTGCTGTTAGGGTCAATTTGCATATTACCCTTTTATTATATAGAATATATATGTAATATATATATATTTTTAAAAATGAAACTTTCAAAATATAGTTATCTTAATTTAAAAAAAGATACATGTAAGAATGTCTGAAAAATTTTTGGTTGGTTTTTGGGAATTATTTTTGTTCTTCTGTTAGTGGTTAACGCTTAATAAGCACTTAATGTGTGTCAGACACTGTGCTAAGTGAACACTTTGGAAGAATCACCTGGTTGTGAGGACATCAAACCTTAAAGCAATTAGTCTCATTGCTCCCATTGTACCAATGAGGAGAACAAAGCTGTGGGAAATGGAAAGGTTTGTTCAAAGAGCTGAGATTTAACTACAGTGATATGATCCCAGAGCCTGCGCTCTCCTCTGCTGCCTTATTGTCAGGATGCTTCTGTGGAAGCTGGCCGAACAGCCGCACATCTGTGCGGGTGGCAGCTCCTGCAGAGCCCTGTTCCAATCTGCCTCCCTGAGAGGACAAAGCTCTAAGCAGGGCCGGGAGGTTTATGGGAAAGCAGTCTCGTGCTTCTGAAGTTCTCACTGCCCTGGTTCCACACACTGTCTGGCTCTGTTCTTAAGTTTACTCATGTCAGTTTGGGACTGAAATCTTGTGTTTGATTGAAAAGGCACCAGAATTTCTTTCTGAATTATTTTAGTTTTTATTATGCAATAATTAAAACTTGATTCATGCTTCATAAAACAGGAAAGTTAATATTTTAAACTACTACTCTGAAATAGTTCTGGTCTATATACTGTTATCATCTCACTGAAAGTTTATTATTCAAATAATTTACATAGTGGCTACTCCTTTTTAGTTCTTGCTCTGTGGAAATTTAGAAAGCATTGATTTGGTCTAGAAAAGCTACCAAATGAATATTTTAAAACTTTTCTATAATTGTGGAAAACTAAGTCATTGATATGTTACTTGTTATCTTCTCTTATTATCAATTCTATAAATGGCACTTGGGAACTTGATATTTCAACAAGAAATGACAAACAGAAAATGTTAATTGTTTGATCCATGGTTACAATGATAATCAATTATGAAAAGTGAGTGAGAACTCACTTCTGGGATGAAAAATCTTAAGGAATCAGTTGGGGGTTAATTAAAGCCAGGCACGTGCACCTGAGTACCCAGCGGGTCAGGGCTTCACTCTTTCTTGATTCCTTTCTCATAGCAAACAAAAAGGTGGAGTGTGCCGAGCAGCACCCGCCTTCCACAGAGTTCAAGGGTGAGCTTGGAAATATTTCAGCGTCTCTGTGTGTGCCCAGGGTCATCATGGGACAAGGCAGAGCGATATCCACTTTGCTAGAACAGAGCTTAGCTGTGTGTAGTGAACTTTACTATTCTGATGTCTAAGGAGGCTGATGTGGTTTGAATCAGTAAAAGAAATACAAATCTGCATTGACCAAAGAGAGACCACAAAGGTGAGTCTATCCGATAATACTGTTTGGTTAGATGTCATGTCATCCTGTAAGCCAAGATCAGGCATAAGCTAGGACTTTCGATCTTCTGCTGGCTGCTCTTTCCCGTTTTAATCTGTTCTGTCACTGCCAATCAGCTGAAAACTTCTGTCTTGCATAGAATGGAACTCGGGTCCCCTCCTTGGATACACAAGGCCAGGCTGATGCCTTCATTCTGTCTGATCAACTGTTGGCCTCCCACAGGTTTAGATGCTGGTACCCAAGTGACCACGTCTGAAGGAAGTGTAAAAGGAGTTATAAAGTTTCTTGTTTACCAATTAAAACAATTTCCTGGATAAAACTTAAGACTGAAAAGGATTGGGAGATACCAGTAACCCATTCCTCCTGCAGGGCTCAGACTTTCCAAAGAGGAGGTGACTGAGCTACCAAATGCCAAAGCCCCAAGGGTTCCTTGGAGTCAGCAGACTGTGTGTGGCCATGGGGCACAGAAGACCTGTGGCCATGACTAAATACCTCCGAGTACAAGTTCAGGTCCCACGTACGGCGTCACCACCTCGGTCTTCCAGACAACAAGCTCATGCAGAGTCATTACGCCGGGCCGAGCACTATGCCAGGCACAGGGAATACAAGTGTGAGCCGCTACAACCCCTGCGACTGGAGACTGGCATTCTCAAGATCACCGAGTTTAGACAAGCAAACAGATGACTTGAGCACAGAGACATATGAGCTGGCATAGGAGTTAGGCACAGGACACGCTCACACAGAGACGGAAAGGCGTATCACTCAGTTTGGAGCCAGTGTGGGGATGATGCCCCAAAAGAAATCATAATTAAGCTGTGACCTAAAGAATGAATTACAATTAGCCCAGTGGATGAAGACAGGGAGAAGAAAGCAAGAAAAAATGTTCAGGCTGAGGGAACAGGGCTACGCAAATTCATTACCTAGAAAATAGGACCATCAGCTGAAGCTTCTTAGGTCCATGCAATTATTTGGATTGAAGCATTTATACTGATTTCTAAGAAACCTTTTTATACCAAAGGAAATAGGTGCACAATAGCTAGAGCTTTTCTTTAAAAAAACAACAACAAACAAAACCATGAAAAATGTGAATCTGGGAGGTCAATTTTATTATTATGGGATGAAAAGTTCAGATTTTTGTGCTCTTTAAGAAGTAGTAGCTACTATGAAATCTTATACACTTAGATAAATAATTCCAAACAAATTTCTACTTATTGTTCTCCTAATATTGATTTAAAGAAATGTTTTTTTCCTGGCAATTGATTAGAGTTGATATTTTAATAACATTTTATTATTAGCAATAGATTGTCAAAATAATGACCATTTGAATAATTAACCAGTTCTCTATTTAATCTTAGAAAATTAATTTTCTCTTTTTAAATATTTCACAGTTATTAGACCCCCCATATAATCATTTCCTATCTCAGCTTCCCTTTTTTCAAATGCTTCCCCTGTTATCACAGAAATTACAATTCTATTAATTGCTCCATGATGCGGCTGATCTGAGGGTTGGGAACAGGTGGCAGAAAAATCAACGATGTTTGCTATACTATGATGCTTCCCTCAGTGATCACTGACTTAGAATTAGGAGGATGACTTGGGATTGACATTAGGCTTGATGAGATGATTTGTCCGTGGTTAATTTATGAAGCAAGCCAAAGATATAAAGTTACCCTGAGTGTAAATAACTGGGCGGAGGACTGCTTTTGCCCGGTGATTTCTGACAGGTGGAATCACCATATTTATTTGACATATTGCTTCAGTTCTGATATTAGAACCGTCACTACAAAGTATTTATAGAAAATTAGCAGGGCATCATATGACTTAGTGTAAATGGCTGGACAACAAGGCAAGGACTCAGAGAAATCTAATATATTGCCTCGAGTTCAATGAAACTGAGAAACAACACTGTATACAAGTTCAGGGTGAAGGGCGGAAAGCAAAGGGTAACTTACTTGCTAGGTGCTCGATCTTGCATATTAGTTAATGCAGCAAAGTTGTTCCGTACAGTTCGCAGGCTGGCCAAGACCTAAGATAAAAGAGAAAAAAGATCCTTTAAACTTCTTGAAGTAGGCCATCTTTCATGCAATTTAAAATGGTTTGGCAGTTTAGAAAAATGGTTTGTTAAGTGAAAACTTGATGTTGCTTGCAACTTAGTTTCATATTATATTAGTAAAGAATCTCCACGTACTTAGTAAAGTTTACGAGTCTGTGAAACCTAAGAGGCCAGACTGAAAGGATTTTCCAGCTACTTCTCCTCGTGGTCTGTGAACATGGGGACAGTCGCAGCAGTGTCCACGGCCACCAACACAATATCCCAAGCGAAGTACATATAGCATGATTGCATTTTTATGTAAATTTGAAACCGTGTAATAGAAAATATATGACTAAAGTCTCACTTTAGAGGTAAAATTTAAAAAGATTACCATCAAATTCTCTTCAGAAACTCACCAAGAATGTCATAGTTTCAAAGTCAACAACTAAGTGAAATTAAAAATGTTTTTTTTCACCTTCGCTACATGGCTAGTCTAGCTAGTAAACAGAAATTATTTTCTTTGTTAAGATTATTTGAATCATGAATTATAAGGTATTCGGGGAGGCATTGCTCACATAAAATCAGACCACCATGTATGTGCACAGCGCCTGGCCCACAGAAGATACTCAATAAGATTTTGTTTAATAAATGCACAACATATCCACACACCAAAGGCAGACCAATGGGTTCCACTATCTCAGAATTTTTTCTAATTCAGTGAAACTAGAAAGTGGAAAAGGATTAGAAATGAGACTTAGAAAAGTTACAAGAGCTCCTTACTTTCTCCTAGAATGGGCAAGTTTTCTCCAGGGTGAAACTCGTATTAGGTGAGATTATAGGATCTGTGGTCGGCAAACTGCGGCTCGAGAGCCACATGCGGCTCTTTGGCCCCTTGAGTGTGGCTCTTCCTAAGCCTTAGGAGTACCCTAATTAAGTTAATAACAATGTACCTACCTATATAGTTTATGTTTAAAAAATTTGGCTCTCAAAAGAAATTTCAATCGTTGTACTGTTGATATTTGGCTCTGTTGACTAATGAGTTTGCCGACCACTGTTTAGGTAATCTGGGTGACAACCAGAATGTTCAATGATCTAAAACACAGATTACAAATATCCTGTTAGGTACTACATAACAGCTCAGACAGCCAAGTCTGCTATGTTTCCAATGTGTGAACTTAGAAAAGTCACATAATTTCTCTGTAGCTCAGCACCCTCATCTATAAACTGGAATAGTAAATCTATCTCAAAATGTTGTGAAGATGATATGGAATGACAAGTTAGGTGCCAAGAACAATGCCTGGCAAAGGGAAGTACTCCGTGAATATTCACTCATTTTAGCAACATTCCATTTGATTAATGATTTGGTCTGAGCACAGGGAATTACAATGCCTGTGATTGATAATATATATATATATATATATATATAATTTATACAAATATAATGTGTCTAATTTATATAAATATTGTACTTATATAAAAGTAAATTTATAATTGCTCCAAGGTTTCCAGAACTGTTTTCAGATTTTTTCTTCCCGTTTGGCATGGACCTAAACAAAAGTCAGTCTAAATGCTTTCTAAGAAATTCTAAAAAATGAGATATTTTTTGAAGTTGGCATGAATTTGTGGAGGTCACGGGGTGCTGTGTATGCCCTGGGACAGTGACCTTCAGCACCAGCCCCCAAAGGAGTTAATGGTGCTTCCTAAGGTGCCAACCACGATTAACTCAGTCACTGGAAAAACCTGGCTCATTATCACATATAAACAACTCTCAGCACTGAAAGGTCATGCTGCCTGTGACAGCGTATTCAAATAGCCTACCGCTGACATCGGACCATGATGACTTTCACTAGGCATGAAATCTTGAATGATGCAGAAATAAATCCAATAAATCATCCCCTGCCACTAAATCATGCAGGCTTAATTTATGCTTTAAGAATGGAATATCAAATACATTAATAAAACACTTTAAATAAGATTATTGCACTCCTTAATCAATCCTTTCTCTAGGCAAAATTTTAACCTCAGAATTCTGAGAATTTTATTCCAATAAATTATACTAAGTGCACTACATTTGACAGCTGGGTAAATAGAAATTATACCACAGGTTATTCATGTCCTATGCTCATTTGAAAGAAAATATTGTCACAAAAGATATACTACAATTGGCTTTTGGTATAAAGGCTTTTGACTCTGTCATAACAAGTATATTACATTACTTTGTTTTGGTTTTAAATTTAATGTATCTATTTTTGTATGATTTATATCTTCAGATGATGCAGAATTTAAACAGAAAAGGGCAAAAAGTAAAATGTCTCCCTCTCAATAACAAAGACAAAATTCAAAATTATTGTTATTTCTGAGAGGAGGCAGGAAGATGAAATTGGGGAGGAATACTCCAGGACGTTAAAATATTGGGACTGTTCTATTTCTTAAAGTGTTGATTTTTGGTATTATTCTTTATATTTTTAGATAATCTCTACGTATGTTCTCTCATATGTATATGTCAAAATAAAAGGTGAACAAAGACATTTCCCTCTCAGTCTCTCCTCTAGACAGTCAGCTGTCTGTCCCCTAGACTACTTGGCTTTTAGGCTGTTTCCTAAATTTTTCCTTTGCAAACATTGCTGCAGTAAATAGCCTTGTAAATGCATCATTCCCTACGTGTGTAAGTACTAGGTCATTGTTTTTGTGAAAGGACAAATAATATTCTATAAATTTTATATTACTCTTATCCTCCACACAGTGACACATAATACTGGCAGAAGTAAAAAGAAAAATCCCAGACAAATCTTACATCTTTGACTCTAGGTATCCCCATCGCAAATGCATTGTGTTAATCTTTTTTGTTGTTAATCCTCACTCAAAGATATTTCTCCTTTTTTTTTTATAGAGTGTGGAAGGGAAGGAGGGGGGAGGGGAGGAGAGAGAGAGAGAGAGAGAGAGAGAGAGAGAGAGAGAGGTGAGAGAGAGATGTCGATAGGTTGCCTCTGCTCCAACCAGGGCGGGGATCAAACCCTGAAACCCAGGTATGTGCCCTTGACCAGGAATCGAACCCATGATCCTTTGGTCTGCAGGCCAAGACTCTAACAACTGAGCAAACCAGCCAGGGCCACTATTTTGGTCTTGTATAATCTCATTTGCATTGCAGAACCAAAAAGTGAGGCATCTGCTACTCTAGGCTGTAGGGGAGAACTAGAAACAGTTTGACTGAAGACACTGAGTTAGGGTCCAATTAGTTTTTGCTTCTGTTCTGGGGCAGGTCTCATTCCCCTTGAATTCAACTCTTTAGGAACTGTTGTCAGAGCTTCAATGCTCCGAATACTGGTTAACCAAAAAAGTCCCTAAGGCTTTCTCTCACACAGCTTAATGGCTAAAAAATTAAGGTCATTTCTTTCTCTTCCGTCCATCCAAGCAAAGGTGTAATAAGTAAAGGTAAAAAATACACTGGCAATGGTGAGAAATATACACACTTTGGGAAAGAAATTATAGTAGTGTTATGGAAAACTTAAACATAAAGATGGATCATGTACTAGCCCAGGAAAGGGTTTAAATGTTATTTATGCACACTCAGGTTTTCTTAGGTACTTCTGAACATTCACTGAAAACAGCAGGAAATGTGGGCTTCATTAAAAAGTTAAACAACTGAACATAATAGCCTAAAAGAAATGTATACTTGTATAACAATAATTTATTGAAAATATTCATAAATTTATTTTCTTTTTCTTTTTTTTAAAGATACGGCAACAATGTTACACAAAAATCCTGCCTAAAAAAATAACGAAGAAATGATTTTTGAGGATTGTGTTTTTCATTCCAGCTACTCTTTATACCACTAGATGGCGCTAAAACACAGACCATGTGTTGCCACTGGCCTTGGGGGAAGTGGGAGGGAGAATACCTTGCCTTGACCTCCAGGAAAAAAACAAAAAAACAAAACTGGAGTCAAATTATGATTATTTATAAGATAGAAAGGTCATTGTGATAGGGAAAAAAGCCTCTCTCCAAATTATGTGCTGGTCAAACCATACAAAATTGCTGTTTTTGTATGTCAACAAATATTGATTTATAGATTCCTAGAAGATGCTAGCTGCGATTTTATTTTTAAATGAAGGATACAGAAAAACTAACAGATAGAAGCAACTGAAATGTGATAATTATCTTCTTTCACAGCCTGGCAGGGTGAGCCTGGCGGAGTCAGAGAGTGGGGACTGTGATGAGGCCACAGCATGGCTGCTGCTCCGTGAAACAGGGATCATGCAGGGGCATTAAAAACATTGGCAATGTTCTGTGACCAATGGAAGAGTAATGTTCCATAGGGCTGACAACTACTACATTTTAATAAAATTACCTGAGCTCCTTTAATTTGGTTAGAGTAAAGGTAAAATGACTCAGTTGTTCCTACCCTGGATTTTGAAATCAGGCTTATCTCCTTAGTCTGCATGATGTGAGGGTCTAGCCAGGATCCAAGATCATATTTGGGTATTTTCTGTCTTTTCCTTGATCAAAGATACCACTTTTTTTTTCTAAAATAGTTTGACTGATTTCAGAGAGGAAGGGAAAGGGAGAGCGAGAAACATCAATGATGAGAGAGAATCATTGATCAGTTACCTCCTGCACACCCCACACTGGGGATCAAGCAGCAACCAGGGATGTGCTCTGACTGGGAATCGAACTGTGACCTCCTAACTTATAGGTCAACACTCAGCCACTGAGCCTTGTCAGTTGGGCTACCACTTCTTTTTAACTTCCAGATGAGAATTCCAGTTGACTTAGAGTTTTACAAGGTAGACATAACGAATAATGGACTGGTGGGTCCAGAGGCAGCTGACTACAAAGTAGGGTTTCCTACATTTCATCAGTGTTGTGCTTCCTTGGCCCCTGCAAGAACGTTGGCCAAATCGTTTCTGCACTCTTGGGAGAAAAATGCCAGTTGCCAAGTGGTAGGACATGGCGTGGCATTGGGATTCTTCTCAATATCTAGCCTTTGTGCCTAAGGAAATTCCCACACCAAAGATTTTAGCATGAACATAGGAGAATATTTCAAAATAGAAATAAATCCAATGTTTAAAGCTGTCACTTTTTCTGAAGATAAAGAGGATGCTGAGCTTACAGGGGAATAACATAATAAATTGAGAGTGGAAGAGAGTTTAGTTTAAACACACCAGCAAGAATTTCTAACCCTGGCAGTGCTGTGGACATGGGAGGGTTACTGTAGGATCCTTTCTGACGATGATGTCCATTCAAGATGATTTGGCCTTCAGCCCTGTCCATGAACATGGGATATATCCTTGCATGACTTCCTAAATTCTCCTATAATTTAAGAGTTTATTCTCTTAGCATCACAGGAAACCACAACTGGAGAAAAAATGGAGGGATCCTTTTGTGTTTTGGAGACACACTCAGGCATAGAAGAAATGAGTTCTAAAGAAGAACAGAAGATGAGATGGGTTTGGGAGAAGACCTTTGTCCATGTTAGATAGTGGGAGGCTCATTTTAAAGACTTAGGGTAAAGCCCTGGTGGGTGGTCCAGTGGTTGGAGCACTGAAGTGCACTGAAGTGTCTCCGTTTGATTCCTGGTCAAGGACACATACCTCAGTTGGGGCTCCTGTGGGAGGCAACTGATCCATGACATTGATGTCTCTCTCTCTCTCTCTCTCTCTCTCTCCCTTCCTTCCTCCATCCCTTCCACTCTTTCTCTGAAAAGCAATGGAAAAGGATCCTTGGGTAAGGATTAACAAACAAATAACAACAAAAAGAATTATGGTAAAGAAAATATGCACAGAAAAATAAGCCTAAAGAGATATAAAAAATGTCAATACTAGCTATTTTGGTGTTTGGAATTATGGGATATTTTCTTTTCCTCCTTTTGCTTATATATCTTTTCTATAGTCTCTATGCAAAAATAGATTATTTTGAAGGTAGTATAGCTTTTTCGCCAGAAGAATTTAGGATGACATTCCAAACCCCAAAGCATGCTAGGGAAAGCGGAGAATTCTTTGGTCTATTTGAACATGTCTCTGAGAGACTTGTCTAACATCAACTGTCTTCTGTCCGTTGGCAGAAGCACTGTGATATATTAGGCTGAATAATAATGGTATCCCCTCAAGTGACATAAACATCTTATATTTTAAGCACAATAATATTTAGCATTCAATGGTGACTATTCTATCTTGTATTGAAAATTTGAGGAGTTATTGGGTAGGTCCACAAAATAAGGTGGTTGTGCCTAATAGGGCTTAAGATAAGACTGCTGCTAACCCTTCTTTCTTATCTGGTTTCCCAAAGATGTTCTATTAGTGGTGAAATTGGTCAGGGTTTTTAACATGCTTTTTAAAAAAAAAAATTCTACTGGAACTTTATAGACCACATACCCTAGAAAATTCCATTTGCGAAAACTATGTTGAAACCACTTAAAAAGAATCTGCAGCCTTTGGGGCAATGGCCACCTTCTTCAAGGTGATAAGAGTCATCAAGCTAATCATAAGCAAACTCTTCTAAATGCATTCCGGATTACTTTCAGGGATCAGATATGCCTACATATTACACAGAGTTGGTTTATCTTTAAAGTTCTAATTTCTGAGGGTATTAAGTACACATATTTATTTAAACAGTTTACTAGCACAGACTAAGTGATATTTTACACACATATATATTTCTCAGTGTACTGAAATTCTATTAGTTTTTTAGAAATTACAGAGGTACACTATAGGAAAAATCTGATTATTTAAAAGAGGAGATTTCCTTAGAATTTAAGAGAACTAATGATAAAGACCAAGTCAAATTTATTAATATATATATTAGAAATTAATAAATACTACTTGAAGTAAGAAGGTATCATGTGCAAAATATTTTTTCATTTTTTCATATATTTAGCTATATTCTTCTTATAACAATATCTAGAGATTTTAGTTAGAAGCAAGAATAGCTACCTGAGTAAGCTCAGGTTGGGAGATTGTTTCTATATTTGGTGATGGTTATTTATATATTTTGCCTGATTATGTTTTCACTCAGTTCTCAGCTCTTAAAAAAATTATGGGTTCTCATTAATAAGCAATTAAAAATATTTAGTTTTCAATAATTTCGCTATCACAAAACATGATTAAAACATGTGAGCATACATTATTTTGAACATAGAAATATAGTTACTAGAAATAATTTATGATCTCCAGCAAAACCTTAAGCAAACAAGACACGAACTGTCTGAAAAGGGTGGTGGTTTTATTGTACTTTTAATTGCCTTCATTAATTTTAAAAAATCACTATTATACAGTTGTATTATTTATGGATTCATTGAATGTTTCATCTAAATTATAACCATTAAAAAATTTCAGAAAACTTGAAAAAGTGAAAGAATTATACATAATCCTACTATCCAAACATTGTCATTACGCATTTTTAAAAACAACACCTAGTGTGACATTTTATAAGTGAAAAAGCCCTTACCGATAACACTAAAAATTCATTAAGCATTTTATTTTATAGAAATGATGCTACTTTACAAGCCTGGTATTATTTCAATCTCTTAACAACCCTATGAGGTGAGTGCTCTTGGCACTGTCATTTAGGAGGAAACCCAGATTGGAAGAATTCAGTGACTAGCCCAAGGCCATTCATTTAGCAGGAGGCGGAGATGGGGTTTGAACTTGGGCTTATCATTATACAGCTTTTCCCTCCAATTTTATGAACTGGAAAAAAGAAGTCTTAGAGAAGTTTAATTAGTTGCCCAAGGCACTAGAGCTAGTCTGACATGATTTTTTTTTTTTATAATCTCTCTGGATTACCCATATTCCAATATTTAACATTTCTTGTTAACAGTCAGCGTTGGCTTGAAACCTGTCTCATGCCCCAAGTTAAATCAGTTTTATTCCATTCTGTCCTAAGTCTGTCTACACCAGAGGCTCTCACCTTTTTCTGGAAAAATACTGGGCCCAGATTTTTGAATTCAATTGATCAGGGATGCAGCCTAGAATAAAAGCTTTCTAGGTGATTCTAATGTGTATCTATGGTTGAGGAGCATTGATCTATGTAAAAAAAAATATCTGGTCATCAACCATTTTACATATATTTCAAAATGCTTTAGATCAGTGGTTCTCAACCTTCTGGCCCTTTAAATACAGTTCCTCATGTTGTGACCCAACCATAAAATTATTTTCGTTGCTACTTCATAACTGTAATGTTGCTACTGTTATGAATCGTAATGTAAATATCATATGCAGGATGGTCTTAGGCGACCCCTGTGAAAGGGTCGTTCGACTGCCAAAGGGGTCATGACCCACAGGTTGAGAACCGCTGCTTTAGATCATTTTATCACCTTCTAGTATTTATGTCATGTGGTTAAAGTATTTTCATGATGTGTATATCTAAAAGGAACAAAGAAACACAAATACATCATCCAGTTAAATCTTTGTACAAATGACATGTAAAAAAAGGAGCAAATAAAGCATGAGGCTGAATTGGAATATTCAATTTCAAGCACTGAACATGTACCTAATTATACTAAATGTAATTTAATCCATGATATGGCCTTCTGCTCCTAGTGCTCTGTCCGTTAAGAAAGTATGGTCCCATTTAAATGTCACTTAGGTAATCTGTAATCTGGAGCAAAGAAACTCTTCAGGTGTATGGGTTTATAGGAAACGGACCAATATGGCCAAGGTCACATTTTCTAGAACTGCCTTCGAATTACTTGAATGAACCATAGAATTTGTATTTGTACTTGTGTTTGATTGAAAATGAAGAACCAGAACTAATCCCCCAAATTAAATTTTGAATGAGAAACCTGCCCATGCACCAAACTGTGCTTACCTGAGCGAAGGGAGTCACAATCAAGTCATCTCCGTGTCTGGAAAATAAAGCAAACCCAGTGTTAGAGGTTATCGACGAACTCTTTGGCCAATTTTGATCAATGTCCAATGGTAAAGTCCACTTTCCTAAATTCCCATTGAGAACTACAGTGATTCCATCCTTACTCTTCAGCACAAGTTCTTCCCAGCCACTGGGATGAAAGCATGTCTCCTGGGACGCTAACTATTGTCCAGTTTCCTGGGTAAGAAGGGGAGCTTCTTGACCATCAGCCAAGGTCACTGTTGCTTATTAAATAAGCACACAGGATACGCATTAGTAGAAACAGAGTTCAAGCAGCGGGGCCTGAGTTTTGCTCTTGGCCCCTCCCTGTGGATACCAGGAAAGGGTGCTGCGGAAGGAGCCAGCAACGGCAGTGGCTTTGGTGAGAGGCCCCTGGTCCATCTACCATGTGAAGGTGATGAGCCTCGCGTGTTCCGCATCATGGTGCTTGAGTCTTGGATGGGCTGGGAACTGTAGATGACACGGGACTGCATCATACCCTAAGAAAAACCCAGTGCAACTTTTCAACTGACTCACGTCCCAGCCGCTGTAATTACGGGGGAATGTTACCCCGTGTGTGCTGTTGCTGCAGCAACCTCAGCCACACTGTGCCTGGGATGCAAGAGCAAGGTGTCAGCATGACGTGTCCCAGAGGGACAGGGAAAGGCAAGGAAAGTTGTGCAACGCGGAGGAAAGTGTGAAACCAGGGCCCAGAGCCCTTTTGTGGTAATGCTTAGCATGAATAATTTGTGAGGATTTCCAAAATCTCCATGGGACAGTTCTTGACCTGGCTCACTGAAGCTCTTTAATCCAAAGTGAAGGCAGTTATTCGACACAGAAAGCTGGACATGACCCTGACTTAGAACCCTGCAACCGAACCGTTCAGTCACTCATGAATTCTGAGAAGGACCTAAGTGACCTAAAACAGCTCTCAGGAAGTCAGCTTCAGCGTATGGGTGACGTTAGTAAACGGCTCATTACCAATAATTGGACCAGTTGTTATGATCGTCATCAAATTACACAGAGATCCTGAAATTCAGAGTGTGGGAAAATAAAAAGCAGAAAAATGTTGGAACACAATTTAAAGGAAACCGTGTTATTTTGCACCCCCTTAGTTTCAGAATTAACATTTTTTGAGGGGCATCTGTTCTTTGTAGAGTTTATTCAGATAGCCAAAATTAAGATAACATGAAATCTAGATATTTTCCCAAGGTACACTGTTTTCTTCCATTTTATTCTTTGCAATTGCCTAACTGCAAAGTTTATTGTCTAAGAACTAAGTCATCTTGACCAAGGCACATCACCCATGGGGATTAATCTCTGGAAATAAGTTTTCTAATATTTTACATGAATAACATTGGTTTGAATCACTCCAAGCCCAAAGGGTGTGAATGTCTTTTAAAACACTTATTTCTGTCTTTAGTTGTATTTCATTCCGCAGCACTATAGATGTATTTAGAATACATAATATTTAAAATAATTTATCAGTCTTGCTTTCTTTCTCTGTCAAAGTACAGAGACAGTTATAATTTTAGTGATGAAGATATTTTACTCTTTTGAATTACCCAGAAATTACTTGATTGTCTCATTTCAGTAACAGTAAAATTATTTCTAGCATTTCAGTGAAAAATATTCTCACTACAGGGCAGGTTATATACTATATCCCTATCTTTTCAAAATTACGTAATGCTTACATTATCTTTGAATATGTACTGAATATATCATTTTAAAATCTTTGTCTGAGTCTGCACCTTAATATTAAGATGTCTTATCAGGTCCCTTGTCACAAGTACAATAATGCATGTAAAATATATATTATTTTAATATGGAAGAAAACAAATATAAGCATATTTTAATTGTATCCTATATTAGGATACAATTAAAATTTGCTTATCATAATAAAATATCAGATTTGGCAGTTAAGATTCATAGAAGATCATTCTGTTATTGTATATAATTTGGCTTAAAGTATGTGTGAGTTTTAATGAATTGAGTAAATATACACACCAAAAAACACTTATGATAGAAAATGACTCTGAAATGCTGCACTTAAACAATTTCCCCAACAAGGAACATTTTAAAAAAGGAAACATAACTAATTGAAGTATTAGAAGGGATTACAATTCCACACAATAAGAATATTGCTGCTTCCTAAAATGGGAAGAGACTGTTAGGAGCTCCTATAATTGGGGAGACGCTAGATTCAAATTTGCACAATGATCATTGCCTAGAGACCTGAAATTGTACTTCCTGGTGACATGACTTTGCTGGAGAAGATTAAACAACATTGTCTTTCATTTAAATGAAAACAAACCAACAAGCATAACAACAACAAACTTTTTAAAAAAGCAACTGGGGTATGCTTTAGGAAAAAATTGCTTCTTTTAAGAATTGCAGTACTTATGGGTGACAGGAAGGGAAAGAGTTAGGGTGGGGGGTGGGACCATAAATAAAGCTTTGACATTGTCTGTCTGTGTGTGTGAGTATGCATGTTAATGTGTGTATGTGTGCATCTATGTGTGCATACATATGCATGTCAATGCATGCATGCATGTTAATGCATGTATGTGGTGTGTATGAGTGTGTGGACACATGTGATGAGGAAATTGGTTCTCTGGTAACAGTCACAGCAGAGTCAGTGCCATGCTGGTCTCTAGTCTCACGTGTGGAAGGAGGTGCTTAGTCACCTGCCCTGGTTCCCATGTCACCTCCTCCAGCCTGGGTTTGAGGGGGGCTGCTTCTCCCCTACGCTCAACAAGAAGAACTTGAATTACCCAGGAGTTGTGTTTGCCAAATACATCGATTGTCTCATTTTGGTAACAGTAAGATTATTTCTAGCATTTCAGTGGCAAATTTCTCAATAAAAGGCAGGTTATGTACTATGTCCTTTTCTTACCGACTTCTTCTTGCTGAGTGAGTCTGAGCCAGCACTCCTGGAAGTAGGGGAATAGAAGAAGGCTTCAAGTGCGCTATTGAATTTTCTGATTTTCCAAAGTGGAATGACCCTGGAGTCAAGAAAAATCCCTCTGCCTTTGGCCATCCTTCTCCTATTTGCATATAATCTATGACTCTATTTTTCTATCCTGATTCTTTCTGCAATAAGAAGCCAGAAATGTTGGGAAAAACGAAAGGAACATCCAAAAGCAAACCCTTTTACAGAGACCTCACTGGGACCCAGAAACCTTTCCCTGCTTTCTCATCACCAAACCAGAAGGAAAAGGAGATGCAATTAATTAGAAGAAAGTTTACACGTTACTGAGCAAAGAACCCCAAGCCTGTGATACTAAGAGCATTAGTGGCATAAAGTAGCTGCTGCCTCTGAACATCACACATCACAAATTTCAGCATGACACGTGGTCTTATGAACCAGCGCGTTGAAGAGGAACCTCGGGTTGAGGCTTACTTTCTAAGTCCAATCTTGCGAACACTTTTTGATCTTCTGTGCTTCATCCTATTGCTATAAAATTAGAAAGAAGTTCGCCTCTGAGTTTGTCAATAGGATTAGGGAATTGGTAAACATACAGAAAATTGGTATTTTGAAATCCTGGTGTCTTTCTTTCCTTAGACTCAAAACTATCACCCATTTATTAATTCACCCTTGATCTACCCCTTTTAGAATTATAGGGAAAGAAGTAGGTTCTCATTTTTGATATGTACATACAAATGTTTCCAGGTGCCTAGGCTATTTGACAACACAGAAGAATTAGCCATACCTACTCACCAGTCTCCACTCCCCTGTTCACTGAAGTGCAGACCTGAAATAAACGAATACCTAACATAATGTACTATGAATCTAAATCTGTTCTAAAAAGGAAAGTCTTAAAAAATTAAAAACCAAAAAATCATATAACTTTAGGAGTAGATATGACCTTAGAAGTTACTTAGTCTTCTGAAATTTAAATAATTTGCTCACTTCTTATTAACAATTTAAAAATTAAAGACTGGCCTGATATTGGCCAACAAAAATCCTAAAACAAGACCCCTGACTTTTGGCCCACGTGTGCTCATATCACGTATACCGATGATAAAGCAAATGAAATCGGAGTTAATGCAACATAAGCAAAAAATTCTCTAGTCTAAAGTATAATCTGTCCTTTACTTGTCATAAAATAAAAATTTAGGCTTTGTTAGAGAAGGTTTATGATGTCCATAAGTGCCCTCAAGCGTGTCAGTTATATGATGGCACGAAAGACAAATTGTTTTCAAAAGTATGTACAAAAATATTTTCTAATTTCAAAAAGAATCTAATGAACAAAATAAACTGATGAACAAAACAGAACCAGAGGCATGGATACATGGAACAGACTGACAAATGTCAGAGGAGAGGGGAGTGGAGGTGAGGGCTGGATAAAGGAAGGTAAAGGAATTAGCCAAACAACCTATGCATAGGCCATGGACACAGACAACAGTGTTGGAGGGCCAAGGTTGGGGGGCTGGGTGGAGGTCGGCAAAGTGGGAAGGAAATGGGGGACATTTGAAATAGTGTCAACAATATAAAATTTAAATAAAAAACCATGTCTTGTATATGTGTGTAAATATACTCACTAAACATATTTAGTTATTTTGTTTACTTAAAGCCAACACAATAGACTTCCGGAAGTGTTGATGTCACCGGTGACTGTCACAGAGCTTTGAATGCTGCCTTCCATGGAGGGGAAGGAGGAGGGGAAAGGGCTGAGTACACAGCAAGCATTCCCAAGTGCCCTCACTCTGCGTCCTAGGACCAGGCTCTTGCACCGTTTACCTTATTTCACAGGCCCATTCTTAGCCTCAGTGGCCCTGTTCTCTTTGTCTCCAGGATGGGTTTCTGGGGAGAAGATTTATGAGTAGCTAGTACAATAATGTTTTAAAGATCCTCATGTGGTAGATTAAAAGGAAGCGCATGATCAAGTAGAGAGTAGAGAGTAGTGAGTGTGAGTGCAATACGAATATGCATGCCTACTATGTACCAGACACTGAGCTCTACCGATACACGGTATTTCATTCTGATGGCTCTGCATTAAATAGATGCTCATATTCCTATGCTAAGATAAGGAACGAGGCTCTGAGAGCTAAAGTCTCCTTGGTGGTGCCCTTGGCCAGTGTAGAGTTCATTGGTTTCCAATGCCACGCTGAGACTGGTGTTGCCCAACAGCACGTTCATTGGTCTGCACCAGAGAGAGAACAAACAGGGACCACGGAGTGAGGTTTTAAAAAAGCTAAATTCTTTTGAAAAACTCTTTTATTCTGAGAATATACCCTTTATTTTTTACTTATAAAGTGATTGTGTAGGTTGATGGAAATTTTCTTGTTAGAGTCCTTTACTTACAAAGTGAGCAGTTAGTAACCCCAGCTCAGTCTCCTGGATAAAGACTTCCTGAGCCATGAAATCCTAAGGCATGGAAATGTGCAGTGTAGCTGGGTTTAAATGCAGGCTTTATAATACTGTAGTTTCCACCACTCCATGCTGCTTTCTGCTCCCTCACATGGATTCAGCTATGCTGAAGCCACAGAGTCATACATATTCTAGACTCTGAAACAGCACTGCCCACAGAAATTTCTGCAATGATGGAAACACTCTCTGTGTTACCCAATATATTATCCACTAGCCACATGCGGCCACTTAGCACTTGAATGTGGCTGGTGCAACGGAAGAACTGTTTTTTTCTTTTATTTAATGTTAATTCATTTAAATTAAGAAGCCACTTGTGACTAATGGCTATCGTGTTGAGCTGTGCAGCTCTTGAGCAATCTTTACAAAACTTCAGTTAGATCTCCTCCAAGAAAAGACAGTAATAAAAATAATAATAAAAAATAACCCCCAAAGCGTGCAGTCAATACATGAAATCAACTCCATGATTTAATGTAAGTGTTCTTTTTATCAACTGCCTTCTTTTTAGCTTCTGTAAAAATATATTCACAATTGAAAATAGCCACAATTAGATGAAAATTTTATTTTAATGTACTTAAAAAAATCACCCAAGGGACCTTTAGGTAACATATAAATCAGAATGCTTATGTTCTGATTTTTCTGAAAACAAAACAACCCCTACCCCCCCAAAAAAAACCCCACCAAAAACAATTAAAAAACAACAACAAAACAGCCAAAGAAACAAAGCTGGCCATGGTGGAAATAACACATTTAATGTGAACTTCTCTAAGTCTCAAAGCAGGCATAGATATGAGACATGGAAACACGCGATCTGCAGGCAGCCGTGTTCTCTCTGGAAGTGACACAATGGTCTGGGGATCATTCATAACATTTGCTAGGAGACAAAGCCCTTCACTGAACTGCGTCAGTGATTTCCGGCCACAGTGCAGCCTCCCGCATTTGCTGAGGTGCAAGCTGTTCTTTCTCGTTCTGCTTCTAACTTGTCTGCGTTCGATGAGAGGAAAGTAGGAACTAATGCCTTACATATGTTTAGACATACCTGCAGTAGTCAGGGACAGCAAATTTGTTTTTCAATCTAGTTAAGAAGAACTCTGAAGCCTCAAGACCCTTAAGGAAAGCGGACACAACGCCTGAGAGAAACGGCCATCAGCAGATGGGATCATGGGGATGTTTCTTCAGCACACACGACCAGGACCCCAAAGCCCCGTGTTCGCTATTCCTGACTTGGTTTTTCTTGAAGGCTCTCTTTTGCCGTATCTGTGAAGCACATCTTTATGTCTCATATTGCAGGGATGTAGTGAGGAGGATTTAATACTCCCCAGCATATCTTGTGTCAAGAAACACATCACATAATTGTTCCAGCAGTATGATTGATTTTCCTTATATGGCTTCAGAAACAATACAGAACATTAAGAACAATGCACTAAGGATCTAACACTGACAAGCAAATATTTAAAGTGATGGATGTGTAAGTGAAAATAGAGATTTATATAGAAATCTCTATATTGACTGAGTAAGCCTCTCTCTCTCTCTCTCTCTCTCTCTCTCTCTCTATATATATATATATATATATATATATATATTTAAAAATACAGAAATGCATGATCCAAACAAAACTTTTATCTTGTTTTCATGTCTATAGTGTCTCAAACAATACACTGGCATAAATTAGGTGCTATCAATAATGGCTAAATGTGTAAGAAAATGATACCCATTAAAAATGCAGCCAATGAATACACCCCTCAGTTGGGAAAACATTTAGCAAATGATATGACAATCTTCTGAGCAGAAGCTGCCAAAAACTTCTCTGCTTATATAAGATTTTTAGATGCTGAGTTTAGCCTTGTCATGTATGTGTGTGTGTGTGTGTGTGTGTGTGTGTGTGTATAAATAATCTCCAAGAGTTGGCCACGTATTTTCTTTATTACTTCTCTGAGCTATTATCTTATTTTATTCTTAAAATATAAATGAAAACCAAATGTTCACAGTGCGGACTAACTAATTTGGTCAATGTATTTGGCCAACAGGTACTTCTGTTTCTCAGCAGTTTTCCTGCAATAGTGCGTAGCACTTTGCTTAAGTGGCCTCATCAAAATAATGTTCTCCTAGAAACTATCAAAGTGTTTGTTGTATGTTTTGAAAAAGGTTAAGCTCTCAGGACCTTAGATCTCTCATCTGTAAAATGACATAACGAGTGTCCCTATCCATGGGACTGTGAAAAGTGCCAAATGAGAGAGCAGATGTGAAGATACTTGGAGAAGTGAAGGGTGGCATATGCATGTAATGGGCCTATGATTGCTATTATAACCATCATGCATCTTACTTTCTCCTTGTGCCTCAGCTATGTAATGAGTGCCTATTTATAAACAATAAGGTGATGACATCCTGTCTATTAGGAAGTGATATTTTCCTTCTCACTTTCTCAATAAATTAAATGGTTATATTTCAATTTAAAGAGCATTTAAAGGTTTTCCAAAATATTTCATTCAAATAGATAATCACAAACTTTCACTGGTACTGTTTGAATTTGAACTTTCTAAGGGGTTCTCTTAATAGGGAAGCGTAACTAGAGCAACACATATAAAATCATCAAGAGAATTTCCTTTCATTCTCCTTCTCCACTGGCAGTGCCCCAACACACACACACACACACACACACACACACACACACACACACCCCTCAAACACCCCATTCTGTAAGCCCTTTGCATCTGGACCAGCCTCTTCATCCCAGCACCTCTCCCTGCACCTGGGCCTCCTTCATATTTAACCTTTTTTTCTGTGAATTTCAACATGATCCACTTCCCTGCAGTAACTTTGATATGTAATCATTCAACAATAGATCAATCAGAATGCAATAAAAGTAAGAATTTGACCATGCCAAATCCAGCTACAAACTATTGTGGCTTTTAGGTCCCATACACTGTATTCAAATAGTCTTTCTCTTCTGTCACAGTTCCCTACTCACACCAACCAGACTGTCATTCCTTAACTGAGCCATGATTTCTGGTGCCTCATGGTATGCAAATGTTGCTCCTTTAGCCTGGCTTTCCCTGGATGGCAAACGTTCCTACTACTCTCTGCTTCCATAGTTTAGTAAATGCCTCAGAGATGGTATTATAAACGTCATAAGTGTGTTAATTATGTGTAAGTGAATGACTAAATGTCTTAAATGTCTTAAATTTCAAACCCAAGAAAGTGGGATAAAAATAACATAGAAATAGAGCCATTGGAAAAAGGAAGTTGTTTTGGGATGAAGAAGAGTGGACACCTTAATATAAGAAATTAATGATAAATAATGGGCAAAAATAGGTTTACAGTTGTGAGTACACAAAACAATTTATTCCTGTATTATCATTAATTATTGTATTATTTTCCATAAGAACAACTGTAGACCTGTATGCACTAATTAATGAGTACAAAAAAGTGTCAATTTCCAGGATGCAATTAAGTGCTACAGATCTGAAACTCATTTACGAATGATGAACATGTACTAATTAATGATTGTGAGACACAGTGGGATAAGAAAGTGCAGATTTATAGAAAGCGTTTAAGTGCTACAGAGGGTGAGGGGCTATACTTTGGGGAAATGCAGTATGCGAAGGGGTGATAAGAGGAGCTGGTAAAGGAGAGGCCTGTGAGTAGGAGGGAACAGAGAACACAACAGTGAAAAAGCTGGGAGATGAAAACCACTTTGCACTTCGTCTAATAACTGGCAACATGCCTTCCACTTTATGGAAGTGGAATGTATTTATTTCAAGTCTTGAATGAATGGATTTTCAGGGGTCAATATGAATGGGAGATAGATTTCAGAATATTAAGGCAACACAACATGGTAAAGAAATGTAGAGGACAGATGTAGATCTTTGGGGAGATATAACTTATTGAAGAATTTTAAATGCAAAAAAGGGAAAAATGCATATCTTCTGAAAGATAGCATAGCCTTGTACATTATTAAAGTGGACAGTGAGATGCTTTTCCCTGTAGTCCACAAGGACACAAATTAGGGCTCACATACTGTCTTTTCCACTAACCATTTGATCTGAGATCTGTTGTTTCAGATTATGCATCGTTTGAAATAAAGAACATTGTTTTATGATTTTATTATATTTCCTGCAATGCTTCACCCAGGGATAGCTACACAGAAAAGTTTAGTAATTCAGTATTTGAATAAAAATTGGTTGCAGTTTAGTTGCTCATTCCTAGGGAGACTAGAGCATTAATTGTATTATCACTTTACAAGTGTTAATAAAATGAAAACCCACAGCTATATGTCGTGAAAATGAGGAAAAGTACAATTTCACTTCTAAAGCCCTATTCAGACCAAGAGGTGATCTGTTAGGATGCCAAGAATAACCCTAGACCCTCAGAAGCCTCATATATGTTAAGATGAATTGCCACCTGTCCTGAGTTTCTGAGATGGTATCATGAGAAAATGGCAATGTTGTTAGATAAATATCTAGATGCAGATGAGGGAAGTGGGGATGACTACATACAGAGGGAAGAATTGCCACAAATGACAGTGCAAATATTGAGTGAGAGTAAGGTTCTATTTAGAAGTCTCCACAACTTAGAAAGCTGCAGAACATGACAATAAACACAGGATTGGATTGTGCTGAGAAAATGAGCTAATAATAGTGTATGATCTGCAAACCTGCTTATCAGTCTTAATTATTTTCTAAGCTGTACCATCATTGAAATGATATTTAAGTCTGTCTAATATTTTCTGTGCTTGCCTCTAGCAATTCATATTCCAGAAATTGTTTAATTTAAGCAACCCCCCCCCCCCACAAAGACCTCTCGAATGATCTGGCAAACCAGTGCTAACATCTGTATGGCACATTAATTGAGATATATTTAAAATGCTGTGTACTGTAATATCACAGGGGTTTTCAAACTGAGCTTAAAGTTTTTCAAAATTCTAGAAAATATGCATGTGACTGGGTAGCTAAAACTCAGGAGCAATGTGAATATAAGCTAACTAGAGGTCCAGTGCACAGATTCGTGCACCAGTGGGGCCCCTCGGCCTGGCCTGTGCACTCTCACAATCTGGGACCCCTCAGGGGATGTCAGACTGCCGGTTTCAAGCCAATCCCCGCAGGCCAGGCTGAGGGACCCCACCGGTGCACAAACCTGTGCACTGGGCCTCTAGTCTGCATATAAGATCTTTGGTTAATCTCTTCCAACCCCCTCCACTCCCCCAGTCCCTCTGAGATTCATCAGTCTGTTCCATGTTTCCATGCCTGCACATTGAGTGTCTGCCTCCTGGTGGTCAGTGTGCATCATAGCTACTGGTCGAACAGTTGAATGTTCACTTAGACTTTTATATATATAGATTTTTAAGTGTAAATGTTTCCATTAAAAATTTTACTCTCACTTTTCCCAGACAATGTATCTGTGGGAAAATAAATGTTTCTTTTCAAGAGTGACAGCGTCCTCAAGTTAAATCTACCATTTATCTTCAGATTGCATGATTTCCCTCATCATTCTTTCTAAATTCTAGAATGATACGGCAAACGAATATCATTGGTTTTATGACATCATCAACTCTAGAGATAAACTAAATTGATTTTCTATAAAAGCTCCCTCTTCTCTTTGCCCACTCTTGTACTTACATATCACTGGCGATGGAGGAGTTCCGGGACATAGACTTTGGAGAGAGGTCATAATCGCTGTCGGATCGATACAGGAACGACTCGCGACGTTGACTGTGGACAAAGTTTGCTTGGAGAATTAGCCCAGATCCTGGGCTGGTCATGGGATCCAAGGGACTCCGTCCCGCAGATGTGCCATTGTCCACATCGAAACTATAAAGGAAGGAGAAGAAATGGCATTGAAGTGAATACTTGCATGTTGACATTTTAGTAAAGGGAGATTTCAGTTTAGGAACTGACAGTAGGAAAATTTATAGTTGATTCCTGGTGTTAAAAAACAATAATACTACAATACACAAAAGTAAAGGAACACATTGACCTCATACTCTTGTCTTCCTAAGCTTTGGGATACTTGATACTTTTGTTAACCAACTCGATACAAGACATAGGTCTCTCTACCAAGGATGGGGAACATCTGGCCAGTGGGCTATATAAGGCCCGTGAAATCATTTGCTCTGGCCCTGCCAAGATATTAGTGGTGAGTTAATTAAATATTTGACCAAATATATCAGGCTAATTTTTAAGCTGATAATTTTGTAGGCCCTCGAATGTTACAAATATTCAAATGGCTCTTGGCAAAAAAAAAAAGATTCCTCAACTCAACTTTAGTTAAAAGGAATCATTCTGAAAAGAATAATTCTCCTAAGTACAAAATTCCTTTCAGGAAAAGAACAAATACATAGTCATTGACTAAATATTTGGGTTCAATTCAACAAGTACTTCTTATATACCCAATATCATTGCTTCCCTAAACCTGGGCTGGCTTTTCTCCCTTTCTGCCTATACTTATCCAATCATCAATTTCTATTGTAGCCACTTCCCTCTGTTCACTGCCAATACATTGAGTCCAAGGTTCCATCAACTCTCACCTACATTATTATAACAGCCTTTAAATTAGTCTCTTGCATCCATTTTCTACCCTGGACCAAGAGTGATTCTTCTTAAATGATAAATCTATGTCATTTATCAATTTAAAACCTTTCAGTAGCTCATTATTGTCCTCAGGATAAAGCCCAAATTTCTTGGCTAGAGAGAAAGAGTCCTATTAATCCATCTTCAATTATAGTTGACCATTTCCCCAGCCTCAACATTGAAACTCCGCTCATATTGAACCACCATGTCAGGAAATCACTGCCAAAGCTTCAGTGACCTAATTGTATCCATCCTTGAGGATTTAGTCTTTGCTTGAAAGGCATGAGATGCCCTTCTCTGTGCTCCCAAGGCACTTTCCTACTCCTTATCTGTAGCATTAACCAGGAATAGAAGGTCTTACTACTTGGTTTCCATTCCTACACTGTGAGCTCTCTGAAAATGGAGGCTCTGAGTGCTCTTAGCACTTCAGAAACCATTACTAACAGGGTTTGAATGAATGCCTGAATGAATGAAAGGCACTGTGCTTGGCATACAGATTTAGAGTTGAGGAGAAAAAAGAACCCCCCCCCCCAGTTTTCTACCATCTAGATAAACTTTTCACAAAGAGCTTTCTAGTGTAAACGTCAGCCCCACACCCCCAATAAAGACACCTCGCATGTGTTCTTTCAAGAGGAGGGTGATAGCTCAGGTATGTGGTTAAAGATTGTTGAGTGGATAAATAAATAAATGAATTCATGTTTAGTTGTTACTAATGTTTTTCTCAGTAGAACCTTTATCCAGACTATTAACCAGCTAATTTCAAAACATTATTTTATTTTATCCATTGGAATTATTAATAAAGAGTGTTATAACACAAATATTAGAAGCCAAAGTGGAAGAAAAAGCTAGGGGTTGAATGTTACATGGATCACCTATGAATCTATGATTAAATAAGAATATTGACTCTAAATCAATCCACCTATTTAAAAAAAATAGGAAAAACTCATAATGTAGCTTTACCAGTCACAGACATGTCTTCCAATTTAACATTTTCTTAGAATTGTGTCACTTTATAAATGCATTGCTTTGGTCCTTGCAGGACAATGAGAGATTAATAGACTCATTTTATAGAAAAGAATACTAGCTCTTAGGAAAGTTAGTTAACTGACCAAAGTTACTGAACTAACTGGATTCAATCATCTATTGTTTCAGAAGTTCTTCCAGTTCTAATGTATATTATGTAAACCACAAATGTGTGCTAGTAACTGTGACACCCAAACTGGGAACATTTGTTTCACCTAGAAAGGTGCCACTTCATGTATGTGGGAATTTTGGCAATCCTGAGGAAGGCCACAGGGGAAAGGGACCTCTAATCATTAAAGAGACGGATTGGGGGTCTCTGAAAAGCTCTTCATGGATATGCTTAATTAAATAAGCATTTACTAAGCACCTAATATGAGCACACCAAGATACAAAAACTGAAGAAGATAAGATTGATCCAGGCTGGGATATCTGAAAAGTCTTATAAAAGAAAAGTATTTTATTTAAAGAGGGCTTTTGAAGGCATTGAGTACACATCTGAAAGACATGCAAGACCTCTGGATAGGAGGAGGGTAGGAGGAGATTTCTGTTTTAAGTCATGGAAGCTCTTCAGTGTGAGGATTACTTAATCACATGACCACAAAAAAAGGAGTTATTTTTATTTCTCTTGAAAATGAAGATATTCTTAGTGTTTTATTTATTGTAAATTTTATTACATGTATTGAGGTGACATCTATATATATAAAAGCCTAAGCGACCATTACGACTGGACAACCGGATGACTGGCTGGTAGCTATGATGCGCCCTGACCACCAGGGGGCAGATGCTCAACACAGGAGCTGCCCCCTGGTGGTTAGTGCGCTCCCACAGCCAACCTCCTGCAGCCAGCCAGCCAACCTCCCGTGATCCCTAGCCCTGGCCGGCCCCAGTCGGCCCTGATTGCAGGCCGAGGGACCCCATCTGTGCACGAATTTGTGCACCGGGCCTCTAGTTGGTTAATAAAATTATATAGGCTTCAAGTGAACTATTATATAATACCTTATCTATATATTGCATTGTCTATAGCCATACCATCCTGAACACGCACAATCTTGTCTGTTCTTCCATTTAAAAAAAAATAAAAAGTGAGTACCCTCTCCTGGCTATGCATTATCAAAAATCTAGGAAATAAAGGAGTGCAATTTTTAGTTTAATTTTCTTTGTTCAATTGAGTAAATATCAATGTAACCCCCAAATCAGCAATTTGTGTTTTTTATTATTATATTTTTCTAATGACATTAAACAAGTCTTAACTAACAGAGACTCTCCACTATAAGGTTTAGAAAAATACTGATAAATATCTTAAAACAATTGAGATTACCTATTAAGAGAAAAAATATTAATAGATCACAAAATGCTTAATATGGGATATTTTAGGGGCTTTGCTACTTTTCTTTGCAGGCTGTAATATAACATGTTGTCCACTAGATGGAGATCATTTTCTTAAATAAGGAAAATCTATTGTAAATTAACTTTAAGGCCTAAACTTGTTCTTACAGACTCATGACAGACAGAGGGACCTAGAGTTACACTCTGTGAAATAAGTCAGACAGAGGAAGAAAAGTAACATATGATTTCACTTATATGTGGAAACTAAAGAACAAAATAAACGAACAAACAAAATAAACGAACAAACAAAATAGAAACAGACTCATAGACACAGAGAACAGTCTGATGTTGCTGGGTAAAAATGGTGAAGAGATTAAGAAGTAAAAATTGGTAGTTACAAAAGAGTTACAGGAATGAAAGTTATAGTTACAGGAATGAAAGTTATAGTGTAGAGAATATAATCAATAATATTGTAATAACTATGTATGGTGCCAGGTGGTATATGCTATACATCTGAAACCAATACAAAATAATATTGAATATAACAACTATGCTATACATCTGAAACCAATACAAAATAATATTGAATGTAAACTATAATTGAAAAATAAAATATAAAAAAAGACTCATGAAAACATCTTAAATGTTATGCAAAAAATAAAATCTCACAATTTATAGGAAGTAATGACCAAATATTGATAAAATTATGTCAATCTAAAAATACTACTGTTAGCTTTACCAACAGATTGAGAATACAGATCTAAAGATGGTCACTGATGTTTTATTAGACTTTTATTTAAAGAATAACAAGAACAAAACCTTGAGAAGCCTTAATTGAATTTCCATAAATAAAAATAGAAAACCTATTGTGTTGGGGTAAGGTAACAACAGTATCACTAATGGTCTGGGGAATGACTCTAAATTTTGGTAACAAGTTTATTCAGAATACAGTTTTTGGAGGGAGGTGCATCCAGGCTCTGAGGTTATTTGCAAGGTTGATTTCCATTACATTAAGTGTTCCAATAATAAAAATTCATTACCAAGAAAGAGTAATTCAGTAATATTACAGAATCCCTAGACAGAAGCATTAGCAAATGCCAGTATTGGTGGATGATTTTACAGAAAAACAGACTTTGCATTATGAAAGATTCAGTGAGCAAACTTTTATAGTTTCTCCTACAACCTTAGATTAGAATTTGAATAAATACAGAGATTTGAACATAGTACTTCTCTATAAGGCAATATAACATAAAGCCATAGAGAAGAAAAAGAACAAAACATGTCACATCTGTATTAAATATTATCTATAATAATAAAATGGTAATATGCTAATTAGACCAGACGTCCTTCTGGACATCCTTCCAGATGACCTTCCAGACCAGTGGTTCTCAACCTTCTGGCCCTTTAAATACAGTTCCTCATGTTGTGACCCAACCATAAAATTATTTTCGTTGCTACTTCATAACTGTAATGTTGCTACTGTTATGAATTGTAATGTAAATATCTGATATGCAGGATGGTCTTAGGTGACCCTGTGAAAGGGTCGTTCGACCTCCAAAGGGGTTTCGACCCACAGGTTGAGAACCACTGTTCCAGACGATGCCAGGGCTGTGAGGGAAGCCCAGGTCCTGGGTGCCTGCCAGCGGCCGGAGGGAAGCCGGTGCCAGCAGCTGGGGGAGGAAGGCCTACTCTTGCACGAATTTCATGCACCAGGCCTCTAGTATAAATAATAACTTATTAAATTGTGTTATATAGGCAATCAGAGAATTTGATTTAGACAATGAATATAAAGGAAGTTTAAGAAGCTGAAGGATATGTTTCCTTGAAGGGCAGATAAAAAATGTCCAGACAGGGTAGAGTTAGGGTGGGAACCATAGACGGAATGTTTGTGTCTCTCAAAATTTATATGCTGAAATTTAATTCCCAATGTGGTCTTATTTGGAGATGGAGCCTTTGGGAAGTGATGAGGTCAGGAGGGTGGAGCCCTCATGAATGGAATTAGTGCCTTATAAAAGAGGCCCAGAGAACTCCCTTGGCCCTTCCAACATGTAAGAAGTGGGCCCTTACCAGACACTGAATCTTCTGGTGCCTTGATCTTGGGCGTCCCTGCCTCCAGAACTGTGAGAAATAAATTTCTGCTGTTTATGAACCACCCCATCAATGGCAATTTGTTACAGCAGCCTGAAAAAACTGAGAGGATGGGGGCAGAGGGTGTGTAGTACAAGTGAAGCAGCAGAAGCAAACCCAAGAAGGAATAAGTAAGGCATGTGTATAAAACAGGACATTTAGTCTGGCTCAATTTGAGGGTTCATATTATTAAAGAATAGCAGGGACCTACAAAAATGGTAATTTCATATGGTTCAACCTAATAGGTAGGGCTAAGTATGTTTATGGAAAGTTTGGTGAGGAGTGTCAGAGAAAGAAACTTACTATACAGAAATACGTGGAGAGGCACATACCAACTTTTGACATTGACCTCAGGGGCGTGAGATGGGGAAGACTATTTGCTATACTTACAAATTTTTTATTGACTAAAATAAGCACAGTGATTTTGAAATGAAAAAGAAATCAACAAGTATTAAAATAAATGAATAAACCAAATCACTATCCCCTCCCCACCGAAAGGCTTATTAATCAACTCCTTCAAATATTAGAACTAAGGAGCTCCCCTTGGGAATGGTTAGGTCTGGGGCAAATCAAGGCAATCCTTCTTCATTCAATGAGTAGTAATATCTGAGTATAATAATGATGGTGATAATAATAACTAGAATGATGAGAATGGTAATAAAACCCTTGGAGCACTTTCGATGTGCCAGGCATTGTGCTCTATGCTTCATATGCATTATCATTGAATCTTCACAATAACCCTTTGAAGTAGGCACTAGGCTTTCCATTTGACCCACAAGGAAGTTGAGGCATAGAGAAGTGGCTCTATGTTAAATGATGTGTTCAAGGTTATATAGCTTGTAAGTGGGTTTCCAACTCAACCTGTGTGACTGTAGAGCCTGGGAGAATGGCCCTGTGTTTATGTCTATTGCACAGCCTCCTGTTAACCATTAACATCTCTTAGCTTCCTTACCTGGATACAGCTTCAAAATGCTAACTCTTTGAAAGTAACATTCTGATCAACTTTTAAGACCAAGGCTAATTCTGGGATGAGGTTTTAATGCAACCCCTGTTGGGAGGTGGGGAAGGACCAAAAATGTTCCTGTTAGGATGGGGGTTAGACAATGTAGGTTAAATGTCACCCCTTGGTTCTGCCACTTTCTAGTTGCGTGCTATGGGGCACGTTTACTGTACCTTTCTAAGCCTCCATTTCCTGATATCTATATCTAGGGCCACTATATGGATTAGAAGAGAAAAAAATGTTAGCATGCTGCCTGGCAGCTAGTATATTCCCAATATTTAGCAGCTATTGTTATTTTTATTGTTATTGCTCTCTATCTCTGAGGGGGACTTGCCATCTAGGTCATCCTCTCTACCTGAGTACATCGCTTTGCGAACAACCCAAAGGGAGAGATGAGAGAGAAAAGGAACTGATCACTGGTCAGTCAAGTCACCCGAATCACCCTGACCATCAATGAGGTGACAGATGCTGGAGTCAGATTGTTCAAAAAACTTTAGCTGCCTTTACATCTCCACCCCGCTCCACAGTTCCAGTGAGATAACATTGGGCAGAGGGTGGAGACTATTGATTTTTCTCTAGATATTCCTCACTGAGGAGAAAGAACAATTTCCTGCTGGGAACCGTGGAAGACATGGAGGTACCAGCAGCCTGGGTGGGACCCCACTGAATATAATGAGCAGAAACAGCCTCTCAGACCTTAGGTCTCCAGCAGCTGGGTGTACCCTGGGGATTGCAGGTCGCAGTTACACTGCTATTTATTTTCCTGTGCCCGAATCTCCCTGTATAATGAAACCCCTGCAGTTGGTTATGTAACAGCATCCATGTTGATGCTTGCCTCTCAGGGGGAGGGAGGTGGTTCATCCTTGAGCTTAAGTGTAACCGAAGTTGGATAATTACTAAAACATATGATTTCTCTTTATAATAGTTTATTTATTGTTATCAATGCCACAGAACTATGAAACCTGTTCCTAACTAATGCCAGTGATATTTCTCATTCAAGATTCCCCTGAGGATCAAATAGCTTCTCTGGAATTAACAAAAACTGCTTCTCAAAATTCTTTACTTTAATATTTACTTTGATCAGATTAACCACAGAGCTGAGACTCTAGGAAATAGTATTTTACAGTGATAGGCACAAATGGCAATCTTCCTTAATCAATAAAAATCTGCCTCTCGAATTTAAATGGGATGCCCTGAGAGGACATATTTAGCCACGGCAGTGAATCATACAGGTAAGCGAAGTATGCATGTTAGCTTGCAGAATATATATATATATATATATATATATATATATATATATATATATATTTGCACAGAGGACTAACATTTAAGCACAGGAACATTTTACCCTTTATTTTCACAGATGGATTTTTATAAACAAAAGCCTGGAACAAAGGTGCAAGGTGCACGCTTATTTATCAGTAGAAATATTAGATGATTTCTGGAAACATTTGTTTCTGACTCATCAATGACGCTCCCAAGTAACATAGGGCAATAAAGAGATTCAAGATGAAAATCATAGCACGAGTTTGATATTTGGACTAGAAACCAGAAGGGACAAGCTGGACTTGCTTAGTGGGTTTTTGCCAAATGAGATGGGATAAGGCCATTTTTTCTCAAAAAATGCTTATGAGATCTAAAACTTTGAAAGCCCAAACCTAGAATTGTTTTATTTGAGGTTTATAGGTTATTTTTAAATGATTTTCTTAAATGAAACTTTCCTTAACAGAAACTCTGCTTAAAAAAGGATCTCAAATGGGTCCTAATGTGTGCCTGCGGTGCAGCTGGGAGGTAGAGGCAAAGCCTGCAGCCAGCAGACTAAGGTCCATGTTTGCAGCAATTCTCTAGAAATGATCCACAGCTCGAGTCGTAAATATACATTTAACTTGGATATGTGCTCACAGTGGAAAGTGTCTGTTTTTGTAGTTGTTGATAGGCCCTCCATTTATCTGAAAATTTCATTCAGGCTTCTCTGTGATTAGAATAAAGCAAGCAAGCATGCATTCCTTTCCCCTGAATCCTGTTTTCATTTGTGGATCTTACAGGAAGAGTGCGCATGGGAAGAGCAGTGCGCATGTGAGTTCCTGCTTACCGCCTCCTAATGGTTTCCCATTTTATTCAAAGTAAATACAGTTGGAGCCAGAGCAGGCCATCCCCAAATATCCCACCAGAGCATATTGGTTACTTTGAAATAAAGTTGCTTGACTAGCAGCTGATGCAAGAAGGGCACCTTCACCCTCCCTTGTCTCCTCAAATAGAGGAAGTAAATCTTCCCCATGGAAGGTGCCCTCCTAACTTGAGGGGGACCAAAAGAGACGCCCTTATTGCCAAAGTTAAGCAATCCAAGGCAGAAAAGCTGACACAAACAAAAGCAGGTTATTTCTTTACTAAATTTACTATCGGAACCCTCACACTAAACAGTATACATCTTGTTCTGTTATGGGCACATTAAGATAAGCTCTCCTTGTGATTTCTTATATTGGGTGAAATATACATGCTTGCAAATTATCTTTCAGAGGTTTTAGGACATTGGGGAGAGATGCCAAAGAGGCTGTGAGGTCTACGTCAACGATGATTTTGAAGAGTAAAGCTATTTTTCACATTTCCTTGAAATGGTTTTGTATACAATCCTGACTAAAGACAAATGATCTTGGAAAAGCATAGAACTCACTAATCAGGACCATAAACATGGCAAGTTCTGCTTGCTGTCTGCCAAATTAGATTCTCCACTTGCTCCTGGGCATGTAAGAAGTCCTCTTTTCTATGCTTCCCTTGCAATTAGACTTGACCATGTAACTGGATGTGAGCGGAAATATGGCAGCTCACTTTCAGGATTGGCTCATAACTCCTTCCACATGCTCCTTCCAGTCCTCTCTCCTTTGGTCGGCTGATGCCACAAGATGAGATGACCAGGTCCCTTAATGAGAGTAAGTTCCCTGTCTTTCTAAATACTACCCTACACAATTACTTGGTGAAAAAATGGATGTATTTTTTTTAAAGACACAATTTTGGAGGTTTATTTATCAGTACAATACTAGTAATACTTAATGCACTACATTACACTAAACTAAATTGGCAGGACTGAAAGTATATTCAACTGTCAAACATTTCACATTCATTCTACCTCTGGACTGAAAAAAAAAGTGCCCCACAGAGGCCCAAATGAAACCCACTGTTTCTTTAATTTTACCATTTTCACACTTGGTTTAGCTTCCACCACCCCACACCATTTTCCTTGGTTACATATATTTTCATTAAAACATTTCTTACCATCCAAGTGCTTAATTAGCATTAGAGAATACACTGATAACCACTGCACACAGTTGTGGTTGTTCTGTGAAGGGGGAAAGCCAGTCCAGTTCTGTTCTGCCTAATGGCAGTCGGCAAGGCTGGGAACACTTTTCTGGAGGATCAGCTCGAGCTTGACCTCTTCTCTAATCAACTCAAGTTGCAAAGCGATGTCACTGCTGACCTCCTTTGCTCAAACTTTAGCCATTAAAACTCCTTTTGTTTTTATGCAATGATGTATCTCGAATATTTGGATATATTCATCCATTTGGGCCAACTCATCTATTTTCCGGAGGATCAGCTCAACCACGAAGCTAAGGCACGAATTTGTCTCCGGATCATAGAGGAGACGCAGGACGAGGCGTCACCTTCCCTCAGGAGGTGGACCCATGCTCCACTTGAGACAATGAGGTCTCAGAAGTATCAGATCGAACGAGGCTTGCCTTAGTTAGAATGGGATTCTGGACCACATGAATGTGCACATTTCTAGGAGCATGGACCACAGTTTGTGGAAAAATCTAGAAACATTTCATAGCTTTCTAGAACCACTCACCACTCTTCACTGATTTTTTATTTAGCTTATTTGCCATAAAAACAGGGCTGAGTTGGTTCTTTTGACTGAGGGTGCCGAAGGTTGAATCAGATGCTAAAGGCCCTTCCTGTTCTGAACTAATGCCCTCTAGTGCCAGGTGTGCTTCCATAGAGGAAGGAGAGGGAGTTACCTGGGGCATTATCTGTGGCTATAGCTTCCGAAACAGTGGAGGGCGTGCAGTTTGTGCTCCCCTTCACTGACCTTCCCTGTAGGACTGGGCTGAGAAACATGATGTTGTCACCGTAGAAATAAAACTCCAATGTTTATAGGCTGAAATGATGGAGCAGGTCACAGAAACAAGTATACCCATTCCACAAATATTCCTCAACCAGTGCTGTTGCCAGATACCACTGGGAGGGATACAGTTCACTGAGAAGACACAGGGCTATAGTAATTGCATCCAGCTTCTGCTTCTAAGTTAAAATAGGATTCCACCCCACCGCTCCCCCGGACCAACCAAATTCATGGTGAGACTGTTTATAAATCCTATTGACTTGCCAAATCCAAAGCGAAAAGAAATGCGTGATAGTTTTCTAAATACATTTGACCTTTTCTCTAATCATTTTAAGTTGGGAAGCGATGTCCTTGCTGACCTCCTTTGCTTAGACTTTGACTGTGTTTTCAAACTTCAGCCATTAAAATTCCTTTCATTTTATGCAATGATATATCTCAAGTGTTTGGATATAATCATCCACTTGTGCCCACTTACCTATTTTCTAGATAAATTCTGATCATTCAACTATGTGTATTTGTCATTTTCTTTTTTTTTGGTAGAAGTTATTCTGTAAAATCTTGGCTCCCATTTTTGGATTATTTCCCACTTATACTCCTTTTTAAAAATGACTTACGCTTTTTTAATGAGGAGTCCAAAGTACAGTGTAAACAAGGCCATCCATAATGGGACCGCCTTTCAACCCAGCAAAGACTTTTTCGCTCACTGGCTATAGATGGTCATACCAGAATCCTTAGATACAATATTTCCTAATAGACACAGTAATTGTTTTGACTTCTGGCCTGTAAAATATTTAGTACTGCATTGTACCACCATGGTATGTAAATAGAGCCTTAATCTCCAGCCTGCCTATATACAATGAGTAGATAATTTAACTTGAAATGTACTTACTTTTACAGAACATGCACCTTATGAAACAAACTCTATTCTTTTATCATATTTTACTACAAAAGACTAAAAAAGGAATAGATGTCAGTTTTTAAAACTTAGTTTGGAAGGAGAAAACCCTAACATGACTACATACTTTGTTGACCTTTAAAATTTAATACTGACCAAATTTTGAAAAGGTCTAGAGATAGCTATACTTCATGAAATCCAAATCAGAGTTTATATAAGCATTCAATCCGTGTGGGATCCTTTTTTGCTTTTTCCCCTATCTTTAGAACTTGAAAAAAATCTTAAAACGTGATTTTACCCTTTTCTTTCTTTTCCTGTAAAATTTAGAACTAGAAATTAAATGTGACAAATGGAAAAAAAAATTCAAACCACGTCTATGCTTATTCTGCTCTTGGCTTCTTTGTGCACAGCTGTCCTTTAAACTTGCAATGTAATTATGAGCTTGAATTCCACGTTTGCCACTAATCCCACTCACGTACTTGCCCGCACCCCCCCCCCCGCACCCCCCCCTGCCCACATGGAAATAATCTCCCAGGGCGCCTTGGGTTCTTTAGCAATTGGCTATGTCCATGAGCCACATCTGGGACTCTAATGATGAGCTGGACTATGGTGATCTGTCCTCTGGAAACAAAAACTAATCCTCCCCAAAGCCTTTCCCTCCCTCCCTCTCACAAAGCCATTCATAGCTATTGTTCAGTGGAATGCACACAGTGAACCTGAGTTAATAGGCAGTGGGGGAGGGGGTGAGAAGGATTCTTAGCCTCAGTGGCTAGAGGAAACTGAAGCTGAGGAAGGAGGGCAATGGTTTGCTCAGAGTCTCTCATTGATGTAAGTGGCCAGATTATGACTCAACCCAATATTTCCTGATCTTTGAACTAAAGATGCAAATAGAAGATTGAACAATTGGATTAATTTTAATTTAATAAAGCTTGAATCAAAGACACATTTTTGTTACATTACCTCCTATCAGAACTCAGAGATATTATCTAGCTGCCTTGAGACCATGTTCAAAACCTTTGCGTAGAACATGACATTTTGCTGAAATAAATGGATGTATTTACTTGTCTCTAAGGAATACTATGACAAAAACTGGAAAGGGATTATAGGAAGGATCCTCTACTTTGGTACCCTTGTTAATCATTTTAACCATCTTGTAATGACGTGTCTGGTAAATGTTTAACAATACTTGAGGGGAGGTATAGTAAACAACCTCTCCATTATAAACTAATTTAAATACATTAAAGACCAGTTTTGCAAGACAAAGGGGTTCCTATTTCATCTCCTAAGAAGTATTTGAGAAAAAAGGAAAGTATATTTTTATAATTGAAACATAAGAACTTACCCTGAGCTAGAGTACAAGGCTGGGAATTGGGAGCCCTGAATTTGCGTTCAACTCTTGCTAATAACTATTTTTGACTCCGGCAAACATCTTGACTTTTCTGTGACTTAGTAATTTTATTAGAAAGATAAGGGGATTGACAACAAGTCATCCTCAATTACTGGTCTACTTTGAAAATACAGGCTTTAAAATACAGATGCGTAGGCCTCCTTTTGGGTCCTCTGAGTCAGTAGATCTAGATCTGGGGTGGGACCCAGGAATTTGTATTTTAAAAAAGCTGTCCAGGCAATTCCATGTGTTGTCATGTTGCGAACACTGGACTTCCTGATACCTAAGGCCCCTTCCAGGTTTAACATTCCTGATTCTAACTGCACAGCACTGAACTCCGCTCATTGTCTTGCACCCCATGCTCACTCCAGAGGCAGGGCATTCAGAGCCAAAGCTGTTCTCATGGGAATTGTCACACAGTGTCCTGCTGTGCCCTTGTCCCTAAGTCCAACTGCACTATATTATGTCTCCATTGCTGTTGGGATTTTGTGTGTACTTGAAAGGAAAGAAATAAGGGAAGAGGGCAAGGAAAGGAATGAGGGAGGAAAAGGAGTGGAGGGGAGATAGCCTGGAGTGGTGGAAAATGTGATTATGTTACTTCCTTGAATAACTATTCTTGCCTACAAAAGCAGGTTAACATTTTTTATCATGGCATTTAAGTTACTTTAAAATCTGTTCCCAGCTCCCTTCAAATCTCATCTCTGACCCCTCCAAAGACACCTTTGCTTATGCTATCTCACTATGTGGAATACATTTGCAGGTATAGTTTCATCTGAGCTGTACCTGTTTCTGCCCATGAAATCTTTCTAATTCCTCAAAGGTCCACATGGGCTGACCAATGTCTAATATGCCTCTGATTCTTTCTCCTGTAATCCCCAACAGCTTCTTCATGTCCTCAATAAAGCATTCTCTTGGGCGACTGCAAGTGGCTTTAGAAACATCACTGCCCTTATGAACCGCCCCTCCCCAGCTGTTTGAGTTTGGGAGGCTACATACCATTCATTGACTTTAATCATCATAATAAAAATAACATTTATGTGTGCTTTACCATTTACCAAATGCTTTTACATCCATTATTCTACCTGCTTTTTATAACATTCCTGTGAAATACATATTATTGTCCCCCCCTTATTTTATGGATGGTAAGACTGCAACTCAAAGAAATTTAATGGCTTGCTGGTAAGTGATGGAGCTGAGATTTGAACCTAGATCCTGTAACTTCCAATCTTACGCTTTTCCTACCCTGCCTAATAAGGCACTAGCAGACAGCAGGAGCTCAATAAATGCATATTAAGTAATTACATGAATTAATGACTGGGGAGAGGAGACATCATGGTGCGGGAAAATAACGGTCTTTGGTCACAGAGAAGCCCATGTTTGCATCTTGAATCTGCCACTTGCTGATTGGACAATGTTGGACAACTTAGTCTTTCTGAGCTTCTGTTTCCTCATCTATTGCATGAAGAAACAATATTGCCCTCATAAAGGGTGTGTGTGTGTGAACTCAATAGTATTAAATGTACAATGTTCTCCAGTTTGTGCTCGGAGCAAGTACTCATTATACGCTGACTTCTTTATTTTGGTGAGAGGCAATCATCAGATTATTAATTGTGCCTGAGTCCTGTGCATATACCTGCAGAGGGTACCTTTGTTTCTCAAAATTTTACCTTCTCTCATTTTCAGGGAAAAATATGAAGAGGCACGATATTGTCGTGGTTAAGAAAGCATGGTCTAGGGCAGTGGTTCTCAACCTGTGGGTTGCGACTCCCTTGAGGGTCGAATGACCCTTTTACAGGGGTCGCCTAAATACATCCTGCATATCAGATATTTACATTATGATTCATAACAGTAGCAAAATTACAGTTATGAAGTAGCAACGAAAATAATTTAATGGTTGGGGGTCACCAAAACATGAGGAACTGTATTAAAGGGTCGCGGCATTAGGAAGGTTGAGAACCACTGGTCTAGGGCAGTGGTCAGCAAACTCATTAGTCAACAGAGCCAAATATCACCAGTACAACGATTGAAATTTATTTTGAGAGCCAAATTTTTTAAACTTAAACTATGTAGGTAGGTACATTGTTATTAACTTAATTAGGGTACTCCTAAGGCATAGGAAGAGCCACACTCAAGGGGCCAAAGAGCCGCATGTGGCTCAAGAGCCGCAGTTTGCTGACCATGGGTCTAGGGCATCTGGGTTTTGCACTTATTAATCAAGTGAACTTGGCCAAGTTACTCGACCTCTCCATGCCTCAGTTACCTCTCCCATGTAATGGAGAACACAGCATTTAGAACAGTGTCTGGCATGTGATCGACATATGTAAACACTGGCAATTTCTTGTGTCATGGAGGCACTTAGCTAGCAAGAGGTGTGCTGAGTACAAGGAGGGGATGTTTGCCCATTGAGCTTCTCAACCAAATGTTGATAACTCTTGGAAAATAGTAAACCAAAGTAGCACTGTAACCTTGTCATTTCCATTTGGGTTAATAGATAGTAGTAATTAGATAAGGGTTTGGACAATAGGTGAGAACTCACGTGTCTAGATAACAAAGATATGGGAGTGTGCATTTTGTTCTCATGTATTTATAAATGGAATAGGAAAGCCAGTTGACTTTTGGTGAGTAACTCCAGTTTCTACTTTGGATGTTTTCACCTGAAATAAAATCTGACTTGCTCTCCCTAGCCCCACCACCAAACAGAAAGAACTAGAAGGAGAAAAAGGTTGCCACACTTTAGAAAGTGTTCCTCTGAGTCAGTTATCTTTATTGCATATTATATTAAAGGCTCTATTTCACCTGAGAAATCTCGTACACATTTCAAAGCTGTAAAAAAAAAAGATATGCTACCTGCAATGCCAAAACTATATCAAGCAAAATGTAATAATCCCTCTCTTTCTTTAGTCTCGCATATGGGTAAGAGCATACTGGTGTGAAGGAAGAGCAAAGGTAGTTTTGACTGCAGAATGGTAAGTAATGTGAGATCAATGTCCTTGGGAATAACTAGAAACCTGAGCTTTTTATTGCATGGAGTTAATATTTTGTGGATTCTACTGATGTTAAAATTACCTCAGGGAGATTATCTTTGGAGTGGTAGAGACTGAGTTGCTTTTGGAAGGACAGGTATTCTTGTTACCAAAATAAATACTGCCTAGGCAATGGCAAACACGGGAGAGAAACCACAGAAGAAGGGTTTTCCCCATTTCTTTGCTGAAATATTGGTTGGTAAAGTCAAATAGGCAAATAATTTTGGGGACCCAGCATTTAAATCTTCATCATGCGGTCTATACATCAGCACTATACTTGCTGTGTGTTGATGTACCTATGCTACCCTCTGGGTGCTTCAAACATTGGCTGATGCCCCTGAGAGAACATGTAGTCTTTAACCTCTTTCATAGCTTTGGTAACACTGATTACTTTGCTGAAATGTCTCTTCACTGGAGACCTGACTACATGTCAAGCTCTCCTTGACCCTGCTGCACCACCTTCCCCTCCCCCAACCCCCACACCAATTCCCCAACAGGATGAGAACTGATATCTTAGCTAGCGGCACCTAAAGACCAGACTTCCCCCATGGTTCTCAGGTAACACTTGGGTTGCGGGGAAACGAGTTAAGTCCGCTCGCGTGAATTGCGCGTACTCCGCGGGAGCCGTCTTAAACTCGGTTCATATAGATTTGCGGTGGAGTGCGGGAAACGTGTAAACTCGGGCCGATTGTAACTGCGTATTACCAAATATTTCATTTCAATCGAACCCATACTTCAAAAGATATAGGCATTTTAACGCGCCATCTTATATTTTGGCGAGAAATTCACCCGACACCGTAGTGGTAAGTAATTCATTGTCCATGGGGATCCTACTGTCCCTGTTCTATGGGCCTTTTTCCATGGGTAACACAATGATAACAATAATAATAGAGAATGCACTGTTCTCAGCATTTCATATCCAGTCTTATTATCACTACATTGGATAAAGAAACCTTACTCAGAGACATGAAGTAATGTGCCTGAAGTTTGTATTTTTATCAAAGATACCTCATTGCTTCTGTAGGAGCCAGTGGTCCTTTATTAAAAATATTGGTGCAGTTCATCAAGACTAGGTCCCAAAAGGCTATTTAGCTCCCACAAATATCAAATCATAGCAGAAACCACATGGGCTTTGGAATCAAATCTGATTTGAATACACTCTGTTTCTTGCTAGCTCTGGAGCCTTAAGCAAAGCAACTTAGGTTTTCTGAGCTTGAAATTCCACATTTGTTGAAAAGGGATTCTAAAGCATTCACCTTTACAAAACCGAAGTGGGCTAATGAATGTCAAAGCATCTAAGACAGTGTTTTAAAAGTGGTATGGGTTCAGTAAATGTCAATTCCCTTGAAATACACAATGGAGTTTCCTATATATGTCTTTGCTATTTTAATAAGATGGCCATAATTTGGCTCCCTGCATGCATCTGGAGGCCACTGAAGCACTCACTAATGAAATTATCATTTGCAGCCCTTCCACTTACTGAAACTAATGGCCAACACACAACTTCCTCCGTTTAGACAGCCCAGCTAGATTTTTAGTGAAGGTGGTCATATATTTATAGTTTCTAGCAGAACAAAATTCTGTTCTTCCTTTGACTCCAAGACTTTTCTTTTATGTGGCTCTGCCTTTGTTAGAGCAAGAGAGGATGTGACTTTGATCCTGGCTCCCATCCAAAAGTAATTTCACCACTATAAACTAATTCATTACTATTGAATAGCATATTCCAATCCTTGCCTAGGGTAACATACCAGTTTTAGCAAGGTTTGATAAAGCTGAATGAAATATTTCAAATTGATGAGCTTTTTGCCCCTGAGCTCAACTATTTTTTATTTTCCTGCAGCTTTCCTAGTCCTCTGAATATTTGATGAGTGACTTTGAAAGCTACTATCAACCCATTGTTGTGCCCTCAAGAAAGAAGTGGTCAAAATGTATTGGCAATGAATGGCACACAGGAATGAAGTACTGGTCTTTCAGCACTAGCCCTGCAGATCTTCCTGGTGAGCTAGCCAAGTGGTTCCACTGATAACACAAGTACAGACTCCCCAAAGGTATGGTGCAGATTTTTTTTCCTGCTCAGATCATTCTAATACAAGTCCATACATATACAAGTCCAAACCCTATAGCAGAGGGTTTCAGGTTTTGGAGATCAGATATTCCTTTAAGAATCAACTTACAATCCTGCAAAAATGTATGCCTTCGGAAAAAAAAATCATAAACATCACACACACACACACACACACACACACACACTTGGCTATAATTCTAGAAATTTCAGTATTGCCTAATGGTTAAACCTGAGGATTTTAGAGACAGATAGCCTAGATTAAAACTCTTATTCCACTGCTGGATAGTTATAGATCTTCTGCAAGTTACTTAACCTCTTTCAATTGCATTTTTCTCATCTTCAAAATGGAAATAAATACAGTACTTATTTTATAGGGCCATTCTGAGATTTAAATGAGATAAAGCATGTGAAGTGCTTAGCACACTGTGGTTTGTAAATTTTTGTAAATTTACTAAGTGCTTTGTAAATTTTTATTGTTATTATTTTAAGGGGGTTACCGATCCTTAAAGCCTTTTTGTGGACTCCAGGTTAAGAACGTTGGCTATGAAATAGGGATATAAAGTTCAAACCAAGTAGGGACAGTCCACTTATCATAAAAGCAACAAGATCCTATTATAGGAATTATCAACAAAAGGGCATTAAACAACTAGGTCTGCTAGCCTGCCTGGCCCTAGCAGGCAGGACAATGGGTCTAGTCACGTCCCTGTTCTTTCTAAGGAGCACCAGCCTGTACCAGCCACAAGGGCTTGGCAGCAATGGCTGCTTTCTGCATTGAGCAAAACGGCTTCTTGGCTGCCTCAACCTAAGAAGGTATTGTAATGTTCTTGACATATTCCTTACAAGAACCTTGGTGTAAGAAAGGGCTGTTAGAAGGTTTTAATGAGAGAATAGAGATGCCCAGTTTAAGGACTGACATACAAAAACCTCTAAATAAATGCCATCTCTCTCGCTGGCTCAGGAGGAAGGGTAACTTGGCTTGACAAAGTCACAGCTCTAGGAGAAATTCCACTGAACACTCAGGGGAACGTCTAAGTTATGTAGTTTCAGTAAATATGACTTGAAATAAGTAGGCCTTTGAGAGGGCTTTTCTTTGGGGATTATACATAGATTTTGCTGGGGTAATGATATTTTCTCTTAAAACATTTGACTTGTGCTTTAAGGCACACTATTTTAGTCTAAGTAGACGCTTTAGCCAAATTATTACTTTTTGAAATGATTGAAATATCTAGCAGCCAGCAATTTCTTTAGTTGGAAGTAGCCACAAATTGAACAGTGCTTGAAGGTTCTGCATTATATTGTTTTGTTCAGAAAGATTATCACAGAAAATGGTTGAGTAAAATTAATATATTCCTTTCTGTGTCCCCAGCACCTACCACAGTTCTGAAACCATGTACAGGAACTTAATAACTACTCATTGACTGAATTTGCTATATAGGAACTTTGTTACCGCTTAAAGAGATCTCTGTTTAACACAGGTTTTAGTGCTGAACCACCTGGGCTTTGTGGAGGGGAATGAGCTGTGCTCACACGTGCTATGACTGACACACGATGCAAATTTTAGCCCCACGGTGTCCTGGAGAGCCCACTCTTCCTAATGGGGTCTTAGAGTAGATGAGCAGCAGAATCACTATTTTATCTTCAACAAGATTCACTGACACTTTTTCAACTGGTCTTACCAAACTCTTTGGGTAGCTCCTGCTGCTTTTGATCTCAATTTACTTTTAACTGCAGTTGTGTTTATGGGTGGGGAAAAGAGAAAGAGGGAAATATCTAAGAGAATTTAGCCATGTCAGAAGGGACTACAGGACAAATCACAATCAATAACCCACCAAAAAATGCCAGTCATTTAAAATTAATTAAATTTGCCAACGCAGGAATGATGACATGGATATGATGCCCTTGACAACAATGGTAGTAAGAGTTAGAGCGCTTTTGGAGTATGTACTATATGCCAAAGATTGTATGAAATCATTTGGAGGGTTTTATTTAATCCTCATAACAATCCCAGGTGGAGGATACTAGTGTTTCCCTCCTCTCTTTATAGATAAGGAAACTGAGGCACAGAGAAGTTAAAGAAGTTACAGACAGAGGTAGAGCTAGTGTCAAAGCGTCAAGGCCATTCTTCATCATCATACCAATATTTCTCTGTGTGGCCATAGACATCTACCTCAGAATTAACTGGGGTGCTTGTTAAAATAAATTGTTCCAGGTCTTATTCGGAGCTACTGAATTAGTCTTGAGGATGAAGCCCAGGACTCTGCATTTTTAAAACGCATTCATAGCATTTTTTATGTACATCATGGTCTGCAAACCACTCTCTGTGCAGCATGAATCTCATGGCATGCTATTACTACATGAACCAGATTTAATAGAACGATTCTCATTTTTACTGTAGAGACCCGACTTATGAGTCAAAATATATCACCACATTTTAAAGAAACATTGAAATAGTCTCCCATCAAAAATTGCCTCAGCAATTAAAATCATTTCAACAGAGAACCCAAACTATTCTTCTACTGAATTGATAATATAAATGTAATTGCATTTGCCCACGTTTGGAAGATAGATTTTTGTACTACTCTGTTTTTAATGTGGATCTTAGACCTTAATCTCCCAGAGGGAGAGAGAGAGAGAAAGAGAGAGAGAAACATTGACATCAACTGAGATAGAGATATTGATTGGTTGCCTCCCACATGTGCCTTGACCAGGGAGGGGATGAACCTGCAACCAGGTACATGCCCTTGACCCGAAATTCAACCTGCTACCCTTTGGTCCAGGGGCCAATGCTTGAACCACTGAGCCAAACTGGCTAGGGCCACATCTCTCTCTCTATATATAAAAGGCCACAATGGGTTCTTAAACTGGACCGAAGGGCCGGAACAAAAGCATGGATGGAGTGTTTGTGTGAACTAATATAAATTCAAAGTAAACATCATTACATAAAAGGGTACGGTCTTTTTTTTTTAGTTTTATTCATTTCAAACGGGCCGGATCCGGCCCGCGGGCCATAGTTTGCCCACGGCTGGCCTAGGGCCACATATCTATATATATCTATATATATCTATATATACCTATATCTATATCTATATCTATATCTATGTATATGTATCTCTCTCTCTCTCTCTCTATATATATATATGTGTATATATATATATATATATATATATATATATATATATATATATAATCTATATATATAAAAGGCTAATATGCAAAGTGTCCCCTCTGGGGAGTTCGACCAAAAGAATGGGAGTTCGATCGCTTGCTATGACGTGTGCTGACCACCAGGGGGCAGTGTGGAACATGGCAGACAACCAGTGGGGGCAGCAGGGTGCTGAGGGAGCAAGGGATGGAGGAGGCGGGAAGGGGGGGGTGGGAGTGGGGTGGGGGGAACTGCGAGGTGGTGGCGCACGCCGGTGGGGAGGGAAGGAGGAGGCAGGAGGTGGGGAGGTGGGGAACCTGATCAGCCCTGATCTCCAGCCAGGCCTAGGGACCCTACCAGTGCCATGCACTGGACCTCTAGTGTTTCAATAACTACCTGGCAATATAGCATGTACTGAGAGATTTGTAAATATTTAAACTATTTGACCCAGTAATAGCTTTCCCAAGAATTTTGCCTAAGTAATTAATCACAGGTACAGATTAAGATTTTTATTACAAAGCTGTTCAATGAACCATTATTTATAATAGAGAAAAAGGGAGAAAACTTAACTGCCCAACAATGGCTAAATAAAACATTTTATTATTTGTAAAATAGATTCTATGCCACTACCAGAATATCAGGTTTTACCAGAACACTAAAGATACGGGGAAATTTTTATGAAAAGTGTTGCTAAATGAAGAAAAAAATTATACATACAGTCTTGACAGTCATCTGGCACATGACCATAGGATATATATGGCAATAAACATGTTTCAAGTGTTCAATCTCTGTACCCCAATTTTGTCCTTTCTCTATGTATGTATACATACATTATGTGTGTGTTTGAATATAGTGTGTATATGTTTGAATATGGTGTGTGTGTGTGTGTGTGCACGCTCGCTTTAAAGTTATGCAGGAAAAGCCCATCAGGTGTGGCTCAGTGGTTGAGCACTGACCCATAAACCAATAGGTCACAGGTTTGATTCCCAGTCAGGGCACATGCCCTGGTTGCAGGCTTGATCCCCAGTAGGGGGCATGCAGGAGGCAGCTGATTGATATTTCTCTCTTCATCAATGATGTTTCTATTTCTTTAGCCCTCTCCCTTCCTCTCTCTCTAAAATAAGTAAAAACATTTTTTAAAAAGTTATGCAGGAAATAATCAATGTTTTAACATGGCTATCCAGGATGCTGTGATCACAGGTTATTTATACTTTGTAACATGTATCTTTTGTAGTTCCCAACTTTTCCATGATAAATACGCATTTATTTTGCATTTAGAAAAACATGCTATTACAAACCAATTCAATGAGGAGGTACTTTTGGAAATACATGTATGATGTAAAGTGACGCGTGCCTGCATTGCGGTCCTCGCGAACAAAGGGGCTTCTGAGTGCCTCACCTGCGTTCCCGCCAACAGCGATCCTGGCGACAATTATGCTGTCAGGGGAGCTGCAAACTCAAATGCCACAATTATGAGCTTGAGCTCAGAAGGATGGATTGGAAGTGGCAGGCAATGTCGGCTTCCGCCAAAATAACGGTCAAGCTAATGTGTGCTTTTGCCCAAAATGGAAAGTAACACGGCTGTAACTGGATATTGTAAATAAGTGGTCAAAGGATCCCTAAATAAGCAATATCACATAAGCCTCCTTGCAGCACATTTTTCCTTCTGGGATCCGTGTCAGGCTCATAGACATGGAGGCAGCCAGGAAACTTATCTGTTTACCTCTAATTTATTTTTATAACTGCACATACCAGCAATGAAAACATTTCGTTAAGAGAAAAATGAAACTGGCAATAAACCCCCTGAGTTCCTGAAAAATCTTAACAAACCAAATCTCTACTTTCATGTAGTTGTCAAACCTAGCCTCATTAAAACTTTATTTTCAATTGAGTTTGCGTGTGTGTGTGTGTGTGTGTGTGTGTGTGTGTATTGGAACCTTGAGACTTGGCCTCAAATCCTGGCTCTGCCAATAGCTTTGTGACTTTGGGCAGATTTCTTAGCCTCCCTGCTTCTTGGTTTTGCCATCTGTAAACGTGGACAGTCTTATGCCACACAGGCTGGGTGAGAGAATGAGAGTAAAGTAGAGAGCAGAATGGCGGGCACATTGTAAATACTAAATGCAACTCAACTTGATCCCTTTCCCCACATGCTACATAAGTAAGATGATTTGAGGCCTCTTGGAAGCATTTAAAAAAATAAAGGAATGTAGTCAAATGTGTGTGTGTGTGTGTGTGCTGCACGTGTGTGTGCAAGTGTGAGACACACACATATCTGTACACACACATACACATATATGGATAGATATATTTTTAATAGATTTTTTTTAATTTCAGAGAGGAAGGGAGAGGGAGAGAGAGATAGAAACATCAATGATTAGAGAGAACCATTGATCAGCTGCCTCCTGCACGCACCCTACTGGGGATCGAGCCTGCAACTGGGCATGTGCCCTTGTCTGGAATCAAATCTGGGGACCCTTCAGTCTGAAGGCTGACACGCTATCCACTGAGCCAAACCAGTTAAGGCTACAGATAGATATTTTTAAGGCTAGAAGAATAACTAGAATCTGTTTAGCAACAGCATGGATGGGCCTAGGATTGTTATGCTAAGTGAAATAAGATAGAGAAAGACATATATCATATGATCTCACTTATATTTGAAATCTAATGAACACAATAAACTGAGGAGCAAAAAGAAACAAAGGCATGGATACATGGAAGAGACTGACAGCTGTCAGAGGGGATGGGGGAGGAGGGACTGGATGAAAGAAGGTGAAGGGATTAGCCAAAGAACATACATGCATAATCCATAGACACAGACAACAGTGTGGTGATGACCAGAGGGGAGGCGGGAGGGGGCTAGGAGCGAGGCAGGCAAAGCGTTGGTGGGGAAAGGGGCGGGGGAGGGCTGGGAGGGAGACAGGCTAAGGGTTGGGGGGGAATAGAAATATCTGTAATTGTGTCAACAATAAAGAAAAAAATATAGAATTTTTTTTTTAAAAAGAAAAAATTTCTTTATTGTCCCTGGTGAGTTCTGTTCAGGTGTTGATGCTCACCAGTCAAAGACAAAACAATCTACAGAGTCAGCTTTGTTTGAACACCACCATGGCATCTATTCAGAAAGGTACCCACCTCTTTTCTTTTTAAATATTGAGGCAGGCCTCTAAGAGTTTCATTAAAGCCAATGGCAATAAACATGTTTCAACCTCTGTTATGCTTCTCTGTAGACTCTGTGTGTGGTTAGGTTATGAAACAAGAGCTTGACCTTACAGATATTTAAAAACAGAAAAAAAATTACACAGAATGATGTTAACTTAGTACTCATTATCCTAATAAAAAACACATAAATATCCAAAAAGAAAAATATAATTATCCATCAGACCTTCTATTTCTTATTAAATAATAGAAGTTAATGTCAGAGATCTAGTCATAACCAACTCGGACCTTAATAAATCTGATGTAAAAACATATTACCAGAGGGGCCTATATTAACCTTATATGATAGTTTCAACCATGATGACTGATAGTTCAATAATTTTTGTTTAGGTGCTCTTATTGAGAGCAGAGTAACCATCTATGGAAGTGTTCTACATGATTACTCCTCCTTGAAAGGAAGGCTAGATCTACATGCATGTCAACATACTCATAAAAAGTAAATATGCAACCAAAATAGTCAATCTGAAATCACAGTCATTTTTAGAGTTCCAGATGTTGATCTTTACCCAAATAAAGTGAGACTATTTTATTTTTTTGTCACAACTCTAAAAATTAAATATTTAAATCACTCAAATATATAAGTAAATACTCTATCACAGCATAAGTGTATATGCATGTACACATATGCATATGTTATGGGCTGAGAATCCAATTAGGTTTTGTAAAAAATAATTATAAGCCATGATGCCTGTATTACACATCTTGTCTGTTAAACCACCTACACCCACAAACATATATACCCATGCACCATTATAATATGGCTTTTTAAATTACTTCATACACCTGACCTCATCTGAGCATAACAGGAACCATAGTCTACTTGAAATAAGTGCCTCTATCATAAAACAAAGTCAGTTAATTAGTGACTATAAAAGCAGTTGATTTATAAGCCTATCTATCCCACAGCCGTGCTAACTGAACTAATTAATGACATGTGTCATGCAAAGCTTGTTGAATTAATAAATGCTGTTACATTAAAAGGCATACAATAAACAACTCCTTTAAAGCACAACATCGTGATGAGTCAAATATTTCACTCAGATACCTAATATAGTGTTGTGGCAGAATGCACGGGAGAACGATCAGCCAGCACTCTGAGGGAGGAAAGTTTAACCTTTCTTTCGCAGATCTGCTAGTCCAGGGGAATTCTGGATCCAAATCCTGAACTGAACTCGTGGGGAGGCTCTGGCCTCTATATCTCCTCCTGTGGCGGGCCCCTGAGGGTCTCCGCAGCTCCGCCCAAGTCAGTCAGAGGGTGAAGTAAGACTAGTTTTAACCAGATACTGAACTAGGTTGCAAGCCCCCCTCCCCCATTTTCCTTTTCAATAGTAGAGCAGATCATCTCTCAAATTTATACAGAAAACATGTCATATAAGTTTATTCTTGTTATTTATATACATTTTGAGAGTCCTTGCATATTAGCATATAGCACCTGTTCAATAAATATTACTAATGAATAAAGAAATGAAGGTATAAACATTTTACATTCTTATAGCAAACTATGTATATAGGCAAAATCTAGGAAAAAAGAAAAGAACTAATGTTGTTCATTTACCCATTATTTTAATTAAAAGTATTAATTTCCCCCTTTAATGTTATACAAAGGAAAAGCAATTATCAAAGTATAAAAGTTATGGGTTTTATATTTTGTCACGGAGGTCTCTTAAAGAGCTAATCTCATGACCTATTGTATATATATATATATATATATATATATATATATATATATATATATACACATTGTATACAATAGATATTTAGTGGCTCCAGCTTGGATCACTGGCTATCTTAACAGAAATCAGAACACTTTAGAATACAGGCTGAAGTTTTAATTTACTTTCGACTAACACGCAATCTCAAATAAGGGTCACATATTTCAGAAGTTAAACTCTACATAAGTAGGAAATGTGATTCAATATTTTAAAGATAAATTTATACTTTATTTTTCCTCAAATATATTAATCATAGAACTCAAAGTCTACCCTTAATTGATCCCAAATCAAAATGAAGAAAAGAAATACAAAGTTCCTCAACCAACAGCTAAGTAAATGCATCAGAGCATATAATCTTTGTGATGGTATCTTCTTGAAAACAGTACAAATATTGGGCATGATTTCTGTGAAAACAGAGGGAATTGATGATTTTTATGTAATGCCTTTGTGTGTTCAATGCTTGTGGGCATCACTTAATGCGGAAGGAGCCTCCACTTACTGAGTAAGACAAAGAAATAAGAGGCCCTGCCCATATTTGCTCCAGGCTAAGGGCAACCTCAGTGTCCTAGAGCCTCAACAATGAGCACTTCAGGAAAGGTGGTTTGGGATAGTTTGACTGGATTTACTACAATGGCTTTTTATATTGATAAAACAGATTTTTATTGGTGGACATTTTTCAATACAAATGGAATGTAACCATAGGCCTGGGGCATTATTAAGGATTCCCTTGATTATGCAGTAGTCACTTGCTTGAAAAATGAAATCTTGCTGGACAGGTGGCCTGGACGACAGTTTCTGCAACCTGCTCTCTACTCCAGCATTGTCACTTGAACTTTATCTTGCTGCTCTGACTCCTCCCTGGTCTCTAGAAATACTTTTTATTTTAAGCAGGGGCAAATTTAAGAGTCCTCCAGCATCCATCTGAAGATGCTTTCACACCACCGTAGCCATAGTCACCTTGAATATAAGTCCCATCTCTGATTACTGGCTTCAGCTTTGATTCCTTGTGCCTGTCTTCCTTTCCTGAGACTCCAATTCACATGACCTCCAGACGTGGGCTTGAGTTGCTTTGTTCCTATTCCACCCTGAACCACAAAGCTGGTATACAAGCCTTCCTGAGTCACATGATCAAGAGCAGTGATCTTTTGGGAGAATATATTTCTACTAATATATTTCTAGTAAAAAAAAAGTGCCTCTATCATGTATTTATTTTTAATAAGTTATATTCTTGTTTCCTTGTACCAAAATATTACCTATTTTACAAAATATACAACAAAAAGAAATTTGAGAAGATGAGGAGACATATATTTTCTTTTCACACTCTAATAAGTTGTCTTGCCCTCATCCTGGGCATATATTTCTAAGACTCACCTTCTCTGAGCCACTTGTTAGGATACTGTTATATTCTGTCCCAAATATCAGTTGGTAGATGATACTGCCACATGCCTGGTGGATGGAACTCTCCCCAGTGCCCACTGGGTAGTGCACTTAGTCCACTGCTCTTGTTCTCACCTAGCACCTCCACCCACCTACTACGCCCCCACCGATGTCTGCTTTATCCTAGAGCAGCGGTTCTCAACCTGTGGGTCGCAACCCCTTTGGGGGTCGAATGACCCTTTCACAGGGGTCACCTAAGACCATCGGAAAACACATATATAATTACATATTGTTTTTGTGATTAATCACTATGCTTTAAGTATGTTCAATTGGGGGTCACCACAAAATGAGGAACTGTATTAATGGGTCGCAGCATTAGGAAGGTTGAGAACCACTGTCCTAGTGGGAGGGCTCATTCTAGGTTCCAATAGCTCTCATATTGTCTTATCCTCGTATAATGAACTAACAAGTCTCTGGGATAAGAAAGGATAAATGTTTTTACAGGGGTTACCAAATGGATACAAGCAATAAAAAGGTTTCAAAGGCAAATGTAAAAATAGACGATTATAATAGTTTGAATACAGTATGTTTCTATCAATGGGCCACACAGGTGTTTTTTGTTTGTTTGTTTTTACTGGTTTCTATTACGATGTTAAATGTAAGATATAATTTTACACCCAATAAGTGTAGACATGATAGATGATATACAAAAATTTACAAAGCAATAAGTAGGAGATATTGAATAATGATCCTGAAACATATAGCTAACTATTTGGGAGTAAAATACACTTGGATCCTTATCTTAGAATAAATTTCCAACAGATTGCCCTGACCGGTTTGGCTCAGTGGATAGAGCGTCGGCCTGCGGACTGGGGGTCCCAGGTTCGATTACGGTCAAGGGCATGTACCTTGGTTGCGGGCACATCCCCAGTGGGAGGTGTACAGGAGGCAGCTGATCGATGTTTCTCTCTCATCAATGTTCTAACTCTCTATCCCTCTCCCTTCCTCTCTGTAAAAAATCAATAAAATATATTAAAAAAAATTTCCAACAGATTAAAGAATTAGGTACAAAATAAATCCACAAATAAAGAATATATAGCTAAATATTTATTTGCTCTTAGCATAAGCATAGGGAAAAAACACGCCTTATATTGTTAAAGCAAAGAAAAAAGTTACTGAAGAAAAAAAAATGCAATAAATTTGACTATATACAACACCATAAATAAAAGTAAAAGGAGAACTAAGAACTGAAATATATGATTATAATAAATGTGGGATAAAAAAGACTCACATGTACAATATGTAAAGAACTTTTGCAATTAAGAAAAACTATACAGCCACAATAAAAAACACCCCAGCTAATAGGTAAGTAAAAAATTCAAAGAAGACAAAATGCTGATATTTTCACTCTTTGGAAAAAAATAGCAAAAGCCTAAATGTCCAATAATAGGCAAATAGTTAAATTATGAATTTTTAAGGCAGAATATTATACATACATATAAATAATGTTTTAAATATTATCAAACGATATGGGGAAATGCTCATGATAAAATGCTAAATTTTAAAAAGCTGGAAGTAAAAGTATATGGTCCATATGGCTGCTATTAGTCCTGTTTTGGCTTAGAAAAAGACTGAAAGCAAATACCTAGCACTTCACAGTGGTTATTTTGGGAAGGGGTGAGGTTATGAGTCATTTACTATATTTGTGTCTTTGTTTTTCTATATTTTTTAAAAGATCCTAGAGTGCACAAGGATTTCTTCTATAATAAAAAGTGTTGTAATAAAATAAAAGATGTGGGGTTTAATGTGCCTTCCCTGTAAATATTTTACAGATTCTATGGCAAGAAATTTAAATTAGTAATGTTTTCCTATTTGAATAGAATATAAAGGAGTTCTCAACAACAGAAGTAGACTCGGTGAAATATATTTCATAGCTAACTTGGGGGCAATGCTGTGCTATACCTTATTGTATGGAGGCGGTTTCCCATGGGCGAGTTGTCTGCGAGGCAGTACAGCAGAGCTGTCAAGGGCGTAGGCTTTGTTGCCCAGCAGCCCGGGCTGATGTTCTCGCTTCAGTGAGTAAAGCACTGCAACAGTGCAGAAGGCGATTTTACCTCTGCAAGATTCATCGGGACTAGTCTTCCCTACACAGACACCACCAAACCAAGCAGGAGGGGGCAGAAAATGGGGTCAACCTCATTTCTAGTGACTAAATAATGACTTCATGGATTATTCATGTCATCTAGATTCTAAATTGAGAAGTGATCGTATGGAATGAATAGGATGAGATCCAAAAAATAAACAATGCCCAGGTGATCCTTTCCTTCCTTCCTTCCTTCCTTCCTTCCTTCCTTCCTTCCTTCCTTCCTTCCTTCCTTCCTTCCTTCCTTCCTTCCTTCCTCCCTTCCTTGGTGCCTGTGCTCTCAGCATAACAGTATGCAAAACACAGTCCCAGCTCAGCCAGGGTTCTTAGCAATTGCAATTAGATCTTGATCAACAATAGGGTCACATTCTCTAGCCATAGTATACATAAAAATGTCAAAGCATCTTGCCTTTTATGAGGGAGAAAAGCAGGCAACTATGAAGTTTTACTACACAAAATTCTTTGTTAACTCTGTTGACATTTGGCAAATGAATTACTGGTTGCCTCGTGGCAGCAAAATCTCTCTGAAAAAAGATGCTGTGATTAGTCAGTGTCTTTTCCTCAAAAATAAACAATAGTCCTGCCAAAGGGAAAATGTATCATGATTTGAAAGGAATACATTTTATGTTGTAAGATATCCCCATATTTAAATAAAATAAAAAATATTAAGACTTCTCTTTAGCTATGATCATCTTCATAAATTAATTGTGCAGGAATAGATTGTTAATAGACAGGTTAACTGGAGTTAGAACTTGTTCTGGTAGCAACTTTGTTAATTCCATCATTCATCCTCCATCCCCAAATACAGTCGTCATACTTAGTATATTCCTCATTCCCGTAGCAGGATGTAAACAATGATTGAAAAAAAAAGTATTCATTTCTTCATCCATGGTTTTATTTCTCTGAAAAAGATGTTTTAGCTCTAGGGAATGTCTGTTTTATAAATTTCTGATAAAAACAAATTATTTCATATTATACCCAAAGATTTAATTTTTATAGAACCTCTTCTCTACATCTTTCTTGATGTATTTTTAAGCTAATTCCTATTGATTGCTGACATTATTTTCATTTTACAGAATAACTAAGTGCCCCAGAACTAAGAGAACTAATATAATTTTCAAAACAAGGGTTGGTTAACACATGTTTTTAAAAAACAAAACTTTAAAGATGTTGAGCATTTAAAGGAGGGTAATTTATTGTTCCACATCTGGAAATCATGCCTTCCGAGGCACTCCCTGGGGAGTGGTGTCATTGAAGTGTTGAATGAATAAGTGCTTAATGGATAAATAAGTAAATGCAGAAATGAACAAATCAACAAGCAAATGAATGTGGGCACTTTTCTATCATAAATAAGGCAAGCTAATTCAACCAAAGGCAGAAATCAGAATCTACTGGTGTGTTTAACACATAGCCACTATAGGTTTTGTCTGAAATAAATAGAAAAACTCATTAAAACAGCGGATGAAAGCACACACAAAGCTGTTTCAGAGCTACACAACAGATGCTGTGCAGCAAGCATGCACTCCTTCTTTCAATTATCAACACACAACGCGTGGACAGACGGTGCAGGGTACGGTGAAGGTCTCCAGTCCTGCTCCTTAGCACTGTATCGCTCACGTTTAGTTCTGCTCCCCCTCCTCTTGTTTGTCAATCTCACGATTCACTCAGATGCTCACCCTAGTCCCTTTCCCCCCCTATTTTTGCCTCTTATGTGGATTGGTTTGTATAAAACATTTGGGAAATATTATTTTAGAATCAGAACTAAACAATGTCTGTTTTTGAAATGATACATCGGCTCCTAAAGATAGGAGAGCAGACATTAAATTTTGCCCTAATAATTAAAAATGATGCCGAACTGGGCAGATGGCAAGAAGATGGCATGTGGAGCACTGACCACCTCACAGTGCAGGAGGACCTATAGGAAGCACAAGGTCAAGAAGCCCCTGGCCTGCCCATCGTTTGTCAGCAGAGCACCAAGAAAATACATTTCTGCTTTTTTACATTGAGTCATATTTTCAACTGAAAATTTAATCAGTACTCATAGTAAGAATCTTCCAAATTCAGCCTTCTTTCACCTCAGATTCCCAAGCCTGTAGCCACCTTCTCTCCAAAGTCAGAAACGATTACCATCGTCTTGCATGCACATGCAGAAAAATGCTTGCAGATGTAAACATATATTTTTAAGATATATTTTTATTGATTTCAGAGAGGAAGGGAGAGGAAGAGAGAGAGAGAAGCATCAATGATTAGAGAGAATCATTGATCTGCTACCTCCTGCATGCCTCCCTCTGGGGATCAAGCCCACAACTCGGGCTTGTGCCCTGACCAGGAATCGAACTGTGACCTTGTGGTTCATAGGTCAATGCTCAACCATGAGCCACATTGGCTGGGTGAAAACCTATTTATTTACGTCAGGAGTCTTTGTATATTTACATAAATGTGAATGTTATGCCTTAACTTTTTCATTAAAAAAATACACCTAGACTAAACTAATAATGATGCAGTTATTTGATAGATTTTTTTCAGCTGTAAAATAGAATGAAAATATAGCCACATTGGAAAAAAGTATGAAAGTTAAACCTAGAGGCACCATTTGAACCAGCATTTCCACTACTAAGTATATACCCAGCAGAAATGAAAATATATGCCCCTACAAAAGCTTTTACATAAATATTCATAGCAGCATAACTCATAATAGCTAAAAGGTGAAATAATTCAAATGTGTATCAACTGATGGATGAATAAACAATATTTGGTTTAGCCATACAACGGAATACTCTTTATCCATAAAAAGGAATGAAATGCCAGTACACACTACAACGTAGTATAATCTTAAAAACATTACACTACGTAAAAGAAGCTAGCTGTGAAAGGCCAGAGATTTTATGATTCTACTTATATGATATATTCCGAACAGGCACACTATAGAGGCAAAAAGCAGATTATTAGTTTCCTAGGGCTGAGAGCTGGGCAGGTGATGGGGAACTGGAAGGTGATAACTACAGGGTACTTAGTTTCCTCGAGGATGATAAAATGTTCTTAAACTAATTGTGACGATGGTTGCACGACTGTGTGAATATACTAAAAATCAATGAATTGTACAATTCCAAAGGGTTAATTGTATGGTATACGAATTACATCTCACTTAAGATCCTCCAAAAAAGAGCAGAAAGCATCTTCATGTATTAATATACTATCAAGTGAAAAAAAATACAGTTATAAAATATTCCATTTTCGTTGTACATAAATTGTTCAATCAACCTCATACGGGTTGACACTTAGGCTGTTTCTACTCTTCTAATTACAAAAAACTGCTACAGAACATTTTTTGTACATAGATTTTTGCACCTATACACAGCATATAGGTAGAGTAGATTAAAAAATGAAGTTGTTACATTAAAGAGAGACAATATACCATATCATTAAAGTAGTGCAACAGAAGACTACTCCTTTAATTTGTTGATAGCTGTAGCAGCTGTTAAACTCCAATAGCGTTTAATTGAAATTACTGAGCAAAATGCATGTCTCTGAAAAAAATTAAATGAAAATTTAGGATTTACCCATTCTCTGTCACGAGAGCATTACAGATGAGGCACAATAAGCTCCTTTTAAAAGAAATTCAGACAAAAACCAATGGTTTATTCTATGTAAGCTCTGGAACTCAAGAGAGAGAAGCCTCCTTTTAATAGGCATGAATTTATTTGAATTCATTATGTGGTTTCCCAAATGCTGTGCACATTTAAACTGACCTTTCAGCCTTAAAGTAGGAGTCTCAGAGCAAAAGGATGAAGGGAATCTGTTTAAATTAAGATAAACATCAACTGCCAAGACTGGATTAGATTATTTGAATTCTAAGGAAACAAAACCCGTCATCTAAAGAAATGCAAAGCATCAGGGACAGCAGTAAACTTGATAAAATGTAACCGTGTGATGTTTTCACGGTGCAGAGATAATACTGAGTGTTCATGGAACACAGGCTCTGTTGGGATGTATTCCTTCCTTTTCTTCCTTCCACCCTTTCTGGCTCATTTTGGAGTTGTTTTTGCATGATTCTGTTTAGTTGCATTATCACCTCTACTTAAATGAACATATCTGGGCAGAGTAAACTCTGTCGTTCATTATGGTCAAAGAATGGTAGGTAATAACTAACAAAATATTATGGTTGATTGAATGTTAGTTTTCCAAAAGAATTAAAATGCAATATATTTCACACTAAAACTTTAATTTACTTATTTTTGGTTGATTCTATTGCTTCTGCCATTGTTTGTTCTTTTATGATCCACGAACTACTTGAGAACTTAGAGGATGAACACAGGATGATGGTTGTGAAGATGATCTGTGATGGGTTTTGGTTAACACAGGCCAAAGTGTATTTGCTGTTCAAAGATGATAGAAAGCATTCATGAACCCTTCAAGGTGGCCAGGGAAAAGAACACTACATATGGCAGAACAGTCTTGTCTGCTAGAACCTCTATCATTTGGATCACTCATCTGTCACAGTGGGGACACCCTACCATCAGCTGAAGGCCAACATTATATCCTCTGGGAAGATTACTATAACCAGTTGGTGTAACCATTTTTTTTTAATCCTCACCCGAGGATATTTTTCCATTGATTTTTAGAGAGAGGGAAAGACACAGAGAAATATTAATGTGAGAGAAACAACTCGATTGGTTGCCTTCTGCACGCACCCTGATCAGGGCCTGGGCCGGGAAGGACCCCGAAACTGAGATCTGTGCTGTTGCCTGGAATCAAACCCTGGACCCTTCGGTCCACAGCGGATGCTCTATCCACTGAGCAAAACCAGTGAGGCTGTAAACGTTTTTTAAACATACGTATTTTATTAACTGATTACATTTCTGAAGTCAAATCTTAACTAAATTTAGCCCATGGAGGCATTAGAACACTGAAATAGATGCACCCATAGCCAAGGAGAATTCAGTATGACTTTCCTGCTGGGCAACGTGCTACCTAAAGTCAAGGTAAATTTACTGTGAGAAAATACTCTTTAAAGAGTGACCACAGGGCTAAATAGTTCTTAGTGATTTCCGAAAACTCTTTCTTTTTCTTGGTTGGGAGAGGCATTGAAAAGCAGAGTTATCTTTAGCCTAAAAAAATGCCCTTCCAGTCTAGCAAGTCAAATTTGGGCAAGCTCTTAAACTTTGATTAAAGAAGATAGATTTGCAGCATAGCATTCCGATGGCACTTTCATTCCAGAAGGCTTTCCTTGTATACTTTGGTGAAGTTCACTTTCTCTGACCTTGGCCCATCAGGGATCTCGGGAACACATTCTTGCACCAGAAGTTGGGGCAGATAACATTGAAAACAACCTAGCCAAAGACCAACACTGAGGACAGACAGCGGAGAAACCATTTTTTGAGGATTTCCAATTTTTCACTGGTTATCTGAATGTGAGGACCATATAAACGTAAAGTATTTAGAGAGCATTCTTCCACCTATTTTCTTTTTTAAATGACTCAAAAAGATGGTCTCTTTGTTCTTCATGTCTTCAGGATAGTCAAGTCCTTTGTACATGCTGTAATGGTAATTTTGCTCAACTGGGTCTTTTAGTTTTCAGCTTCCCTGACTACCCTAATTAAAGTACATTTCCAGGACACACCAACACACACACACAAATGTTAACTCTGTCCTTTCTGTATTCTCTTCATTGCATTTATTAGATTGGGAATCTTTTATTAACTTAATATTTTTGCTACATTAGGTCCATGAAGGGGGAGCACCATTGTAACCCCAGTGGCTTAGTACATAAGAGACTAAATATATATTTGTCCACATAGAAATATATAGAAACTACCCTATACAAAACTGTAGAAAATTATCCTTAACAAAAATTTTCTCAAATGATTTTATATAAAAAAGCATATGTATCTCTATATTCTTGTGTAATCATTGTAGGTTACTATTAAAATAAAAATAATTCATGTGTATTTAAGAATTGAATCTAAAGTAACATTTCTAAATACTATAATATTGAGAAAATTATATGTATATATATATGTATAAATATATAGGCTATATCAAGGAAGTCTCTAGTCTAGCTTTAGCTAGAAATTAAGTTGATTTCTTCCATATTTATATAAATTTATTTCATAGAATAATAAGTTTAGATTAAGCCAAGATTAAATGTATTAACCTTCAAATTAAATAATAACTAAGTTTTGCTTACAGCTGTAATGCCATTTTCTCAGTAAAATTTCCATTATTTCACAGGTAAAAGATCTTATATGAAAATCATATACATGTCATGTCCTATACCATAGTAAATGGATAAAATTCTTACACCCTCAAATAGTAACTTGTATCAAAGAGTAACTTGTATCAAACTAGCATGAGCCCAGCTGGTGTGGCTCAGTGGTTGGGCGTCAACCTGTGAACCAGGAAGTTATGGTTCGATTCCATGTCAGGGCACATGTCCGGGTTGCAGGCTCGATCCCCAGCAGAAGGTGTGCAGGAGGCAGCTGATCAGTGATTCTCTGTCACCATTATGTTTCTATCTCTCCCTCTCTTTCCCCTCCTCTCTGAAATCAATAAAAAATATTTTTTAAAAACTGGTATGAAAACATACAAAAGAAAGTGTCAATAGGCACTTTTGCCTCCTAATAATAATAAACTGGCTAATATTTATTTGATTTGCTATGAACCAGGCATTGTGCCAAGAAAGCACTTTCCATGTCTTCTTTTATTTAACCTTCCGAGGAACCCCATGGGCTGTTATTCCCTTTGTCCAAGATCACTCAGTTTGAAAGTGGAGAAGCCTAGCTTTGAACTCAACCTGACTTCAGGAGTCACATCATATCTCCTGTACATGTTGTTGCAATTCCAAGCTGCTCCTGAATTTCAATAGCTCAAGCCTATGATGTTTCCCTATGAACTACAAAACAACAACAACAAAAACATACAAAGAAATACTTCGAATGCAGTCAAGCAGATAAGGTCTGACATCAAAATGATATCAAGGTTTACAACTAGCTATTAGCTTTTCCACAGAAGAAAAATATATATCTACAAAGACATACAGGGCGTGACCATTTGCCCTACTCCCCGCGCAGGTGCAGGAAGCTTAAACAGGCTTCATCAAACTTTCTAAGTGTTTTTTTCTTTCTTTCTCTAAAATGGTTAAAGGGTTTCTTAGATAATTGAGAAAAAAGAACTCAATTCTTTTCAAGAGTACAGATTATATATTACATGCAACATAACTTTCCACCTACCCACCTATCAGTAAAAGCAACTCAGAGTTACTCAGAGTCCCTCCACAAATCTTTCTTAAAACACCAGGCTTATTCTCAGGAATCAGCCTATTTTCTATTACTCCGCTTAGTCACAACTCATGTAAAAAACATCTTCTCCTCCTCACTCGCATGCATGAATTTATTCCGGAGGCTATCCTAAGTCAGGAAATGCTAGGATTGAGAACAAACTTTATAGATGTTTTCATGGATTTAATTTTATTTCCCACCAAAATTATTGGAATTCATAAGTTTCAACATGAGTTGATATGTAAGACACTACTTTTTTTTTATTTATCTGACTACTTGAATATACCCTATCTCAGCCAGAACAGATTGTCGCCAATTTAAAACAATTATTCTGAGAGTCTTTGTTCCTTTTTCTCTTCAAATAGGTTCAATTTCTAAAGTTGGGCACTAATGAATATAGAAAATCAAAGAAGACTTTAAGGCAACTTTTTATTTAGAAATACTTCAGAAGTCACTAAGGCAGCGGTTCTCAACCTGTGGGTCGCGACCCCTTTGGCGGTCAAACGGCCCTTTCACAGGGGTCGCCTAAGACCATCCTGCATATCAGATATTTACATTACGATTCATAATAGTTGCAACATTACAGTTATGAAGTAGCAACGAAAATAATTTTATGGTTGGGTCACAACATGAGGAACTGTATTTAAAGGGCCAGAAGGTTGAGAACCACTGCACTGAGGGGTTCATCTGGTATTCAATTAAGTCTTGCCTTGAAGGCATGCAATAGACTGACCCATTTTAGGGGACGGGGTGGGGGGAGCGGGAAGAGATTAACCAATGAATTTATATGCGTAGCCCTTGGACAGACAATAATGCAATGAAGGCCTGGGCAGGAGAAGGGAGCAGGGTGGATTAATGGAACAGAATAGAGAGCTCTGAAATAAACCCATGCACATATGATCAAGTAATTTTCAACAAAGAAGCCAAGATCATTCAATGGGGAAAGGGCAGTTTTTTCAATAAATAATGTTGAAAAAACTGGACTGCCAAAAACAAAAGAATGAAACTATTTTATACCAAACACAAAACTAACTGAAAATGGATTAAAAACTTGACTGTATGACCTGATACCATAAAACTCCTAGCAGGAAATAAAGGTGGTAAGCTCCTTGACATAGGTTTTGACAATGATTTTTTAAATCTGACACCCACAAGCTAAAGAAACAAAGTATATCATACTAAAAAGCGTCTGCACAGAAATAAAAACCATCAACAAACTTAACAGGTATCCTATTAAATGGGAAAAAATATTTGCAAAGTATATATCTGATAAGGAGTTAATATCCAAAATATATTTAAAAACTCATACAATTCATAAGTAACAACAACAATCCAATAAAAAATTGGGCAGACCTGAATTTTTCCAAAGAAGATACAGATGGCCAACAGGTACATAAAAAAGATGCTCAACATTATTAGCATCAAGAAAATTCAAATCAAATAAATATTCAATATCAGCTCACACATGTTAGAATGGTTATTATCAACTGACAACAACTAGAGAGCGTTGGTGAGGATCGGAGAAAGGAATACCCTTGCCCACTGATTGCAGTATTATTTGCAATATTCAAATATGAAGATAGCCTAAGTGTCCATCAATGGATGAATGAATAAAGACATTGTGATAGTGATACACACACAGAGAGGAATATTATTCAGCTGTTAAAAATGAAATCCTGCCATTTGCAATAGCATAGGTGGACCTTGAGGGCATTATGCTAAGTAAAATAAGTCAGAGACAGAGAAAGAAAAATACAGTTTGATCTTACAGGTGAAAACTAAACAAACAAACAAACAAAAGCCCCCCAAACAAACAAAATGCCCCTAACAAGCTCATAGATACAGAAAACAAATGAATGGTTGCCAGAGGCAAGGGTGGGAGTGTGGGAGAAATAGGGGATGGGAGTCAAAAGGTAAAACAAAACAAAACACACAATGGAAAAAAAGAGACCCATAAAGTCTCATTACCGAGGTATTAATAACACTGAGTCTAGCTATATCACCCAGACATTTTTTAGTATATGTGCTGCCGAAGCGAGCACTATCACCCAGACATTTTTACACACATAGATACTCACGCACACAGTATTAATATATATATATATATTTTAAATATGTTTTATTGGTTTTTACAGAGAGGAAGGGAGAGGGATAGAGAGTTAGAAACATCAACGAGAGAGAAACATCGATCAGCTGCCTCCTGCACACTCCCCACTGGGGATGTGCCTGCAACCAAGGTACATGCCCTTGACCGGAATCGAACCTGGGACCCTTGAGTCCACAGGCCGATGCTCTATCCACTTTAAAAATATTAATTGCCAAACCGGTTAGGGCAATTAATATTTTTAAAGTATCAATAAAATAAAGAAATATGACTGAACTCAACCATGTTAATGATAAAATGAGCTCATTTAGAGAGCTGGCAAAAGAGCTAGTAGCAGTTATTTGTGGAAAGGAAAAGTTTATTTCTCCTATTGGTGAAACAGAGCCTCAGACATTTTTCAAAATTTAACTAGGACCTATAAAGATAAAAGTATCCTGAAGATTATCTATAAAGATAGAGATCTTAGCAAGGAATTAAATGGATTCAAATATTCATTTTGAGTTATTTTTGTTTAAGATTCACTTTTTTCCAGGTATTTTTCTGATGTTCCTTTCCTATAAATATATAACATTTTTCTAGTTCACATACTCTATGTTTAAAAAAAATTAAAGGCTAAATTAATCTAAATAAAAAAGAAATCTATTGTTTTTAAGGTTTGTATAAATACAAAACATTTAAATATTTAACTTGGCTGGCATAGCCTTATTAGGAAGTGATTAAATAAACAATTTATTTAGAATGAGAATACCTGTCTAGCCCAGGGAAAATATTTTGGTCAAAAATAATCAAATATTCCAGATTTATTTTATATTACTCCACCCTAAATTCAAGTAGTGAGGTGTTTAAATTATTCTGTTCACCACTGGATTTCTGAAAGCAACTGAAAAACACACTTTAAAAAAACAACAACTATAAATATACTTTCTTACCATGAAAGTAAAAAAACCCAAACATCCCAGGGATATAGTAGTAGGTGAAACTAAAACTCCTCTGTCCCACAGAAATATTTTAGAAAGTCACTAGATTGGAAATTTCATGAAGGCAAAGAGTATATATTTTGTCATTGTCTTTCTAACAGCCAGCAGGGTGGCTGGGGTGGAAGTGGTTTAATAAATATTGTTAAATGAAGCAATGAAAAATGCACCTTTACTTTTGCAACTAATTGAGAAGCTACAGAAACCCACCCCTCCTCTCTCTCTCTCTCTCTCTCTCTCTCTCTCTCTCTCTCTCTCACACACTCTCTCTCTCTCTCTCTCTCACACACACACACACACACACACACACACTCTTGCTTAAGGACTACATATTTTAAGATAATGTTTTTAAACAACACAAAACAAATCATTTCCTGCATGATTAAGGATTAGACCTTAATTTTTTAGCATTTCAAAATACTTAAGTCTAGAGTGTGGAAATACTAAAAGCTAACTTAATAATGGGGAAAGTTCATAATACAGTGACAAACAGGAATGCTAACGCTGACTTTGGAGATCAGAGGTTAACTCTATTCAGGACAAACGTGACTCTTAGATCCAGCGTCCCAACTGTGAAATTTACCAGATGTGAAGCTATGTTGGCCTTCAAAATGCTCACATTGAAGCAGGAGTGAGCTTGAAATGGTGGTCTTTGTACTTATCTCCAACAGGTCTCTCACGGCACAAAATAATAATCGTCCCATTGACAGAGTCAGAAGGCCAACCATGTTAGCGGGGTGATTAACACGTGCAGCACACATGAGCATTTCTGAATGCATCATTCATTACAAGGTGATGGTACTGAGATGAGTTGCTCAGGCGGGAGAAAATATTGAGGAATACTGGGAAGTGTAGATTCTAGAATGTGAGACACGGGTATGGGGAGAAATACTGAGACCAGAATCACCAGTGGAGGTGGTAAAATTAAGGTGAAAGCCACAGGAACCAGGCAAAAATCCTCCCAACATTACAACTCCTTGACATAGATGGTAAATTCTGTCTCCACAACTCACCCAGTGAAATCCCTACCCTAACAGAGAATCACCTATTAGAGGAAAATTAAAAATAAAAACAAATTGTCACACTCTCGCTGCTCTTCTCCATGCAACAATCATGTTGAAGACAGATGATGGGATAGGCACTACACTGGACATAGGGGCACAGAGAGAAACCCAGTCTAATTCTTTTGTTATTTACATGAGAAAAATCTTAGAGTTATGGAGAAATTTCATGTGTATTTTTAGGAAAGGGTATAATTACCATAGATATACTTACCGATTCATATACGATTAGCGTCGATTGCTACAACAGGACTCAAATAAATAATTGGGACTATTTTTTTTTTCAAGCAAGAGACTCACAGAATCTTTTGTGGTCCAATTTTTTCTGCCCTCTTATCCATCCCCATCCCCACCCCCTGCCCATGTGCTTAACTCAATCACACCTTCTAACCAATGTACAGTTGTCAATTATAACAACCAATGCTTTTAACACATTTTTTATTGGTAACTACTCATAATAAAATAAGTAGATGCCAGAGACTCAGGAATGCTAATTGTCTGCTGTCATTTAGCTACTGGATTTTCTATATTTCAAGCCACTATGCTTTACAGTTAATCCAAAAGCAATGCCTCAGGCCATAGGAACAGATCTAAGGAGATCTCAGTTTTTGCCTAGCATGGCAAGGTACACTGAACACGATTCCTACTCAGTCTGGGGCCTGGTAGGGAGCATGAGACTCAGTATGGAGATAACAATCTGTGAATTACATAACCAAGAATGCACGTTGGGACTAGAGGAGCAGGGGATCTGGAGTTTAGGGAAGGTCTGGCAGTGAGACGACAGCAAAACGGAACCACCAGGCAGCCCCAAGCAGGAAGGTTACATGGAGAAACCCTTTACACGGATGCACCCAGGAATAATGCCCAAGCCCGAGGCCCTTTCTGTCAGACTAAACCCCTGCCTAGGACTGCTTCTCTGGAGGAGTCTGATCAACTTTTAATGAAGTAAATAAGAGGCATTTTAGCTTTGAATTGACTGCTTCTTTTTCTGCCACCTTCCCTATGCAGTTTACTTCTTTGACCCACCTGAACAGAAGTTTGTCTTTTTTGAATTACAGTGTTAATGGGATTTATCCAGAACACCTAGCTTTGTGTAAGTGCTCAGTTCTGAGAAGTGCCCAAGAAGACTGCCTTAGGAAAAAAAAAGGTCTTGGGGAGTAAATGTTTTCACATTTGTAGTTCTTGATCAGTTAAAATGTCCCACTAATACACAGATTGAAAAATGCATAATATAAGCTAACATCTCCTGGCGCTCACAAGGAATCAGCCAATGTGCTAAGAACCAGGCTTATTAACTCATCTGACCTATTCACATATATGTCATAGCTACAGGTAATATTTTATAATTTTTAAAAGTACATGAATACATGAAATGATCATATTTGCCATGCAAACTTAAGTAAATTAGTTTACTTCAGTAGGTCTCAGTTTCCTTATCTGTGAAATGAGGAATAATAAAACTCACAAGCTTTATGATGAGGACCCCATGGGATAATGCTTGCCAAATGCACAGCTTGGGGCTGCCACATAGTAAACACTCAGTATTTAGCAACTGCCATTATTTTTAATTCTGTTAAAAATTATATTGGAAGAACAAAGAGGAACAAAGAATTTCAGGACGTGAATCTTAGCTACTTAACTACGTGACTTCCTAAAGTTTAATGATCAGAGTGCAGTGTCTGGGAGAGGACTTTGATAAAAACAAGGTCTGGAATTTCCTTCAGGAGATAGCTAAGGTGTCATCCTCCATACTTCTTGCATAATCCAATTCAAGTTTTTGAGAATTCTCAAAAAATGACAGAATTATTATGGGATTAGTTAACTTCACAGACATAAGTTTAAGAATTGCATTAATGTCCCATACAAATTATAATAGAACTGCCTTCATGCATTTGCCTGACAGATGAAGCTTTAAGCTCTCTATTTGACCTCAAATTTCATTTTTGACTTTTAAAAAATATTTCTCCAACCAAACCATTTGCCACATAAGCACTGGCATTGTTTCTAACACATTTTCTCGACCCTACTTGACCAGAAATTTCAAAGACTAGCAAAACTTTTTCCATTTCCAAAATGGGGTCAGGGGTGGGGAGAATTAGATTATAGGTTATTATCTGTACTCCCTTTCATTTCAAAGATTTTATGGTTCTACTTACTGGCTAAATGCCAGAAAGGAAGAAGACAGTGCAGTTTATTGTCTGAGCAGAGAGAGGTCAATAAACTGAACATGTCAGGAGCCAGCTCGATCCCTAAAGAACCGAGCTATGTCAAAGTCCATTTTCTATTTCTCGATACATCTCTATGGTCCCTGGTCAAAGCCTTGCATGCGAATCTTGAGGAAGAAAGCACACAAACACAGAAAGTAAACATGCTCTTGAGATGCACAAGGTTCAAAGGAAAAACTTGAACAATCTAGAATAGGAAGGAAAAGTTTAAATAGCTGACTACTTTTTGGAATACCATGAGGCAAAACCATGTGTGGCCTATGTAGTTTAGATGGTAAAGAAAAGGAGATAAAACAAGAACTACAGTAACAATAAATGTGGGATTTAGACCATGTTATTTTCTTCAGCTCCATGATAGACAAGCTGTGTGACTTCAGCTAAATTGTGTAAAGTACCAAATCCAATATCTAACAGAACGCTCAAAATATTGTAGCTATCATCATACCAGTGGTTACTATTCAGACTATCACTATAAACTTAGGACAGTGGTTCCCAACCATTTTTTGGCCATGCCCTACCTAAGCATCTCTAAAATCCTGATGCCTCCCTCCCCCGCCCCTGTGACATATAATTCTTATTATTCAAAAAGTGAACTCCTATTCACATGGAGGAAGCCTAAAAGGCCATTAACTTGGTCTAAACAAGCTTCCAAAGAACATGGCATCCATGAATGAGAAAAATAAAAGAACATAAGGACAACTGAAGTACTGAGGAATAACTCACTAAGAAATTGTTAAAAAAATAATAATATGAAGTGATATGAAAAAATAGCAAATAAAGTTTCAAAACATATAATAGAGAACTGAAATGCATAAATGTCACAAAATATATTTATATACTGTATATGAGGCCCCAAGAACCATAAGAAATGCCAAAAATTAACTGTTAATAACTCATTCTCGAATTGCCCCCCTTAAAAATAAAATTGCCACCCCTCCCCCCTCTCCACCCCACCCGTGGGGCGTGTGCCCCACGTTGGGAACCACTGACTTAGGAGCTGCTGTTCTAGCTAGCTGTTGATCCAGTTGCTAATCAGTTACTTGATGTTCTTCGACAAAGTTGTAGTATCAGAGGAAAGATTACAGCAATGACTAGAATGCCATTGGTTAAGAGCTGACACATTTTGCAATACTTTACCCTACCTAAAACAGTATCCGTCCTATACATTCCTTGACACAAAGAAAAAAGTCTGTCCACATTGCAATGGCATGAAATCATAGATGATTGAAATGATTATTGTCTGCATTTCATAGATGTGCAAATATTTCATGTTTAAGAATTTAAAGGAGTTGAATTTCTCACCTCATATGTATTTGAAGCAGGAAGGAGAATTAGGTACAATGGGAATACTCTTATGTGTGAAGCTTGACAACAATTACATATTGAAACTACGTTTTATGAAACATTTCTTTTAACAAGTCACACTTATGCCATCTACTTTATAATTCAAAATGAGTATTGTGCACTATGAAAGAAAAAAGACCATGGAGTTGCTTACTAGCCGCTTTCAAATGTCATAAAGGAGAACCTAATTATCTACTGATTCACTATCCCCACATCTATTGATAACTGGAAAGAAGTGGGTTAACATTTAAGCAAGGGAGGTTAGTATTCCATATAAACAAAACCCCTTAATTGTGTGGGTTGTGAAGCATCAGGACCATTTCCATTAAGGAAGCTCTGGAGGCTGCAACCCCGGTGTGCATACATTCTACACCTAATGTTCTCATTTCTTGTTCTCCCTCATGTGTACAAGAGAGAAATGGAAGGATTGCAGTTGACTCCCTTAATCCTCTAGCAGAAGTTCTTAGGGCTGAGGTGAGGGGGAAATGTCTTCTACATTCAAGTCCATTCATGGCAGCCTTTGCCCAGAAGGTGGCAATGGGATTAAACAGAGCAGGGTGCTAGATGGTGGACGTCTGATTTGAAATGGGCTGGAGTTCTTCCAATATTGACCTCTCCTCTGATCTTCCACACTTCTTCCAATCTTCCTCACAATTTTTAATTTTTTTCTGACTTTTATTCTGAAGAACAGTTTACCTTAGGCTTCCACAATTCACATCCTCACCTATCACCCAGGATGCTCCTAGAAGAGCCAAACCCATTAGAAGGCCGAGGGTAGATAATACATCTATGTAAATTATATTTCCTCTGTTATGCTAAGAAACTACATCCATAGGTTCTGGGATTCTCCCTATTCTCTATTCTTTTGAAGTACTTTTTAGTTTAGGCCAAGAAAAATCAACCAAAAAAATGAGTTCGCGTGTCACCTCTGACACGCGTGTCATAGGTTCGCCATCACTGGGCTAGAGGATACCTTACTTCTACTAACCATTTTCTAATATATCTTCAACTTCTGCTTTACTTCTTGAGAACTTGGATAATCTCTGGAAGGGCTCCTAAGAAAATCTACGCAGTTTTTAAATTAAGACTATGCTTTTTTGGTGACTCTATTCCTCATTAACCTAGTTAAATGCCTCCAGGTCTCATTCTTATTACCTTTATCCAGGTTTTACCAATTCTATATGCTTAATAATAATTATTGCTCAGAATATTTATACAGATCTTACAGGCATCTTTCCCTAAGGGAAATATCCTTGAAGATTTCATTAACATTTTCCCTCTTTTGTTTCATCTTATAATCTACTTTTCTCAATCTTGCTTTGACAGTTGGATGGATCCATGACTAACGATTCCTATACCCATGATTACATTCATGTCCTCATTCTTTCTGATTTAATTAAATTCACTATATGATTGGAATGACTGATAGAGGGAATAATAAGTGAGCTATTCTTTTACCTCTCCTGAAAGGCAAGTTTTAGTGATGGGACCAAAACCATGGTATGCCTCAGATCAATGGGGAAATTACAGGTAGGACTATGTGTTGCTCGCACATAACAACAGTCAGTTTTATTCATGTTAGCTTGTACAGCGCAATGCCCCCAAGGAATATTGCATGGGGCAATGTTCTACAAATTTTATCCACCATTGACATGATAGAAAAAAAAAAGGTTGAGAATCTCATTTTGAAATATCCAAACTAAAGAAATCCCCCCCTTTTTTTGAAGAACGCAATACCAGTTCAGCATTTTTCTTTACCAACTGTCCAACTGAATTGCTGACATGTCAGCTATGTATACAGTATTCAATGAGTGAAGATTTTCCCATCCAAAATAAGCGTAAAACAAATTCGTAAAAAATGAGTAAGTAAAATTAATGTATCTTGTTTTAAAAATAATGTATCTTAACTATTATAACTCTTCTGTGATTTCTCATAAATGAAAACTGCCCATCACTTTAAAGTCTTTCAAAGTAGAAGTATTTGGACTATTGTTATTTGAATTTCCCGGAAGTTTAAGTAGCAGCAAATTTGTCACAGTCCCCATAGGAATACAGAAAACACAAGACTCTCCAGCAGGAGGGTAGCACTACAGAACATAGAACTATACAGGATCTTCGTAGTTTATTAGCTTAGTGTTTTCCAAACAGTATTCTTTGGAAGCCTAGGGCTCTTAGAGGTACTGCAAGGATAGAAATGGGGTGGGGGTAAAGGTGCAAACTCAGTGGCTGTTTTACTGTTATATTTTTACTTACATATTTCATACATGTGCATGTCTAAAATTATCTGTATATCAGATATATAGATACTTTTAAGTCTTTCATATATAGCCATTTATGTTAGCATTTCATTTGTGGAAAGTACTCCATTAAAAAAATCTTTGAAATTCACCGATCTAGGTCACCTCCTTTATTTTACAGGAGAGTAGACCTGGCTATAGAGAGACTGGGTGGCCTCCGACACAGCAAGTTGGAAGTAGGGTGGACAAAGGGCTTTTTCAGAGGAATCTCATAATTTACAACTTTAAAGAGTATAACTACCTGAAATCCACTCTGTGCTTCCCGAGTTATATTTTAAATTTTCAAGGTATCTTAATAACTTCTCCTAAACACTAAGCAACTCTAGGTCTGTTACGTAACAGCTGTGATACAAACTTAGGTAATAAGAAAAGAAAAAAAATCATCACATGGTAAAAACTCTGACTCAACCTTGAAAGCAGTCACTTTCCTAAGAAAGTCACAATGTATATTGGATAGGCTGAAAGCATGCAAATTCCATTTTCCCCTTTATAAAAGCCTCTAAGACAAAACATACAGGATAGAATATGTTTCAAAGGTGACTTAAAACCCGATGAAACCTAATACAAAGCCTTACAGAGCTTGCAGAGAACAAAGTTAAACTTGCTAACTAATATAACTGGAAAGATGATCTATTCAAAACTGGGAGGCACTGACCTTTTGCTCTTTATTTCTCTATCACAGGAACAGATGACCTTATTTTCTACCAGTAGAGAACACACTGGCCTAGAGGCTAAAACTACAAGTCTACGAAACAGCCATGTTTAACAACCAACATCAGCCCTAAACTTCATAGGCAATCAGACCTCTAAAACAACAGCTCCAATTTATTTCTTCAATCACTCAATATCTAAACAAACATTATAATGCATTTAGATATAGTCACAAGGTAGACAGTTTTAAAGTGATTAAAAATCATAACTTTATAGGGCTTTAATCAGGGCTGTAAATAAGTTAGTGTGGATTGATTTCTTCTGATATTGATTGAAGAGAGGCAGATAGGAAAAAGTAAAGGAAAACTAATCTAAAGCATTGCATCCTTCCAGAAGCCAGTTAGCAAGCTTCCAAAGGTAGCATCTGGCTTGGAGGCATCTGAAGGCAAGTAGACAGTTTTGGAGAAAGTGGGCCAATGGAACAGAAAATAGATTTACATAAGATGAATTAAGATGATAAAGCCAAAAGATAGGTCCCAAAGTATTCTAAAGTCCAAAATGAAATGAACACATTGGGTAAGGGAATAAATGGCAAATCAGCAGGTCTCTCTCATGGGAAGTCAACCGTTAAAAGGATGAAGCAGATTTTGGCATTTGAAAAGAAATGGAGGTTGGGGGAAATGGGTAGTTGAGAAGTTAAAACAGAATACGTGGTCAGGAGAAGTCATTGTCCCATGAGCTTTCTGGGTCCTGTCTGTGCAGAGGCATAGAGAGAGAAAGGGCTACTTTTATTTGTTTTTATTGAATATATATATATATATATATATATTATATATATACACACACACACACACACACCCCCATTTTTTTATATGAATTCATACACACATATATATTTCCCCCTTTTTTCCTAACCCTATCATCTATATAGATTTTACTATAAATATAAATAAATAAATGTGTATAAAGTATTTGAATGATACAAGAGATAATAAAATGGTAAAACTGTAATTACAGCAATTACAACCACAGGCCAGACAATTTAGAGGCAGCAGTGATATGCCCAATCCATTATATTATTCATAAGGCACATGTAAGATTAACAATGGGAGAGGTTTCTGTAGTATACAGTTAAATCGAGAAATCATTAGCATAAAGAGACATTTATTTCTTACATAGAAAACATTTTGACCCCAAACTACACAAAATATATAAAATTAGATGTAACAATATACATATTCACAAATCAATATTTAAAAAAATATATTGTAAATTTTGGCCCTATTTATTTATGAAAATAGCTTACACAATTTGGAATAACAAAGTAGAATAGTTGTGGGTAAAAATGGACTATGACAATCTCAGAGGAGTAGAGGATGTCAATGTTACTAGTCTCTTGAAGTGAACTAATTATTGCCCATTGAACACTGAATTTAGAAATTAGTCTTCCAACACTTTAGGCAAAAAGAAAAATAGGTTGGTTAAATACTGTTTATTCAAGCATCCAATCCTGTTTTCACACAGGCAGGATAGAAATCACAAATGAGTAAAATTCATTTATTTTATAAATTTTGATTACCCATTTATGTTAGAGAGTTAGACTATATGGTAATGAATATAATGTTTCTAAGTATTTCCCAGTATTTATTGCTTGACATAAAAGAACCATACACACTTTTCTTTAAATAAACTCTAAACTCAAGGAGGACCTTATTACATATACTCGTTTATAAGAAATCATAACTGACTTAAGAGACAAAATCTACATCTATAATTTATTAAAACTCACAGAAATACAATTAAAGGGACAATTCTTGATTCTAAGCCACTGTAAAACACTAGTACAATAACCACATAAGTCTGTGCTAAATTCCTTATGCAAAAATTTTGAGTATTTATATGTGTGTTTGCCTGCTCATAAAATATATAATACTTTGCTTCTGCTTCCATCTTATCCCCAACCACCTGCCCTCACTCACTGCTTTTATTTCCCCCATCTGAAGCAAGATTACTTCCACTTCAAAGAGGTAATCTTAGTTATTTACAATTACTAAGATAACGTAAGATTAACTGCTGAAATAGCCATAAAAGTATTCTGTAAATAGCTATTTTAGACACAAAAGTTACTTTGTTGAAAAAATATTCCCTAAGGGCCATATGCTTACAAGCATATCAGGTCAATATAGGGGAAACAGTACCATAAAATATTAGAATACGTTGAAATTAATATACTTTTCATTAAGGTGAAACCACTAAAATGATCAGAAACACATAGTTACCAGGAAATATTATTGACAAAATAAAACATAAGCAACTTGATATGTATTTAGCCACATTGTTAAATTTGGGTTGGTCGTATGATTAAAATATATAACATTATTAATTTCTCTAACTTAATTTCACAACTGTGCTAAAAGCCAAGGTATCATTTCTAAAGAGAATGACAAAGACTGTCAAACTACCAGACTGCTTGCAAGAAAGGTGAGAAATTAAGCAACCAAATCAGACAGTGAAAATAAGTTTTCATTTCTAAACTTCCAACATATTTGCAAGTTTCTTTCCTCCTCTCAAAACTATCACCAGATGAATCGCTCTAGTCCACATGGAGTTAAAAAATATGAGCACCCCTGTGTTTAGAGCCGACAAATAGGACACAAAGCGGAGAACAAAACGGTCATCAACACCATGCTGTTTCTCACAAAGCCTTCACATCAAACCTAATTCTCGAACCTCGTCAGCAATTACTAAATACTCAAGTATTACGTCAATCTGAAAAGGGAAGACTGGGAGAGACGAGAGAAAAGCATGTTACCAAACTGCCTCTGTAGTCTTCAGGGAACTTGTAGACCGGGACCTTGGCTTCATAATAATACTCATTTTGGGAGAGAAAAAAGGAGAAAAGTCTTCTGATTAATACAGTTCAGCTGTCTTTCCACAAATATATTCCACTTTCCAGGGAGGCTGCTTGAAGAAATCCAGGGTTCCCGGAGCCCAGCTCCTGCCCCGAGTCCGGAACATAAGGAAGCTGCTAAGGCACCGGAGTCCTTCCCTCTTTCTTACTGAATTCACTCCAGCACTTGGCTGTTCGGAAGTGACAGTTCTTTTTTCTGTTTGCATTGCCAAGGGAGGAACTGAAGTTTGAATCTATTCTTCATCTGGTCACAAGGGAAACCCACACAGTAAAAGAGCCACTCGATCTTGTCTTTTTTTGCAAATCCATAATCACGGGCTTAAAGTTTCCCACCAAAGTACCCAGGTAGAGTGAAAGGAAAAGAAAGTCACCGCCAAGCCCGCTAACACGGGAGAGCTGTCAGGGAAGTTCCATTTCAGCGCGACCACAGGAAAACACTCCTCCCCGGGGAGCCGAGAAGCCAGCCCGGGAACAGAGCTCTTCCCGGCGCTGGGCCCGGGGCTTTACCTGCGAGTGTAATTTCAGTCCTTGTCCCCCGCTTGGAATCTGACTCCAAGCCTTTGTCAATGAGGACTATCATTCAATCTCGCCAGGAAGAAACTATTCTTCAAGGGTTGAATGACGTCTGTAGGAAGGCAGTTCAAAACACCGCAGGGAAGTGAGAGAGGAAAAAAAAAACATAACACAACACCCAACCAGAGCGTCCAGCCCCGCCTTCTCCTGAATTGCTGAAACTTACAAAGCCAAGGGACAGACCAGCCCGGAGACCAGGACTGTAAGCCAGCCAAGCAGACCTCTCAAAACGTATAAACCCATTTCCTCCTCTGGGAAATGAGGTGTCTGTGTTATACAGGGTAAGAATCACTGAGCACCTTTACAAGGAACACACCCCTTTGCATTGAGTTGTTAATTACCCTCTTGCAAAAAAAAAAAAAAAAAAAAAGTCATTTTCTCAAAGTCCTGTACTGAAAACTCAAATTCTTTGTCAGAGCAAAGTTGAGAGAGCTTGAGGGTTTAGCAGCGGTACATGGGGAGCGCAGTTCATGAAACGCCTTGCTTAGGGGCTGGTTGTAGAGATGCAAACTGCCTCTTAAAAAGTCACCATTGTAGCAGGCATCATGGCATCAGGTTGTGCCAGAATGTTTAACCAGAAAAACTTAATGCATTATTGCTGGACAAGTGGCTACATGTACTAAGCCTGTTCCCTTGCACAACGTTCTCTAAACCTTATTTCTTTTTGAAAATCATATGCAAACTTCATTGATTTCTATACACCAAGACCCTGGGTCTGCTAATTCTTAAGTAAGCTCTTCAGTGAGACATGAAGCTCACACCATTTCACCTTAACATCTCGTATTGTGAAGACCAATCCCTGCCCTACCTCCTACATCTGAAATGAAAGCTTTTCTATTTTAGTAGATATAATCCAAGCTGAATGCAATTGCTCTTAAGGAACATGTGACCACCCTGGCTATCCCTTTGAACATTTGTACAAAGGAGATATATTCATCTGGGTGTGTCAACTTCAGTTATTTTGGATGTGAATTATCAAGCGAAAATAATGAAAGCATTCTGATCCCTCAAATGACATTAGTTAGTACGTTGGTTCTCTGGTCTGACGTGAACTTCGTATTTATTTAGCATTTGTAGGCAGGATGTTGGAGTGCAGTTGTGTCCCACCCAAAGGACTTGGAAAATTAATGTCGTGAGGCATCCCGCCAGAGGCTCTGGCTGCTTATTAGAGCAAACCCTTCAACTCCTCCTCTGGTCACGATTTAAGGTGCAGTTGTGATTTCGTCTCCTCTGAGTGGCCCCCAGGCCTCTGGAGGCACATGCCAATCAACTGGTTTCCATAATAGCCCATCTCCTTAAGCTTTTCAGTTTTCCTATGATTGCTCAGGAACTTTCATGCACTCTGAGCTCTGTTGCCTATTTAGCATGTTGACGGCACTTGAAGGCAGGTTAACCAATCACATATTTTTAGGAATTCAGAGAAAGGTTTGTGAGACTACTCATGTTTGAGGGGAAGGAGGCTCATGGGAGGAGGTTTATCTTAGTTTCTTCCTGCATTTTTAACAAGGGAAAAGGAATAAAAAAACAAACTGAATAAAAGTAAGCAATTACCATTATTGATTTGGAGCACTGGTCTCTTCTATGTAAGGTTGCTATTTCAGGGGGAAGCAATGACAAGGTCATGGAATGTAATGTCTGAATATTATGCGTTGAACTCTCCTGAAATAATCAGCCGTGTGTTCTACCATCCCCCAGAAGGCTCTCTGTCCCAGTGAGATTAGTTAGCTCACGGCCACTCCCTTCACTGTCCCTTCACTGTCACATACGCAGAAGAGGTAAGTGCTGCCTGGAGCGCTGTTCCTTACTTGCTCAATGTTCCATGCATTCCAAGAATCTACCTGTGAAAATCCTACTGGGTATCTCCTGAACACAGTATAACAGTCCCAGAAATACTAAAATATCACTTCTGTCCTCAAAGAAAACAAGTTTAAGCGGGGAATCTGATGCTATATGCGACTAACCGGAATACTCAAAGCTTCTTGGATCAGTACATCACGTTTGCTATTACAGAGAGAGATGGACAATATAAGTAGGCCATTAAGATTTAAGTTTTTAACATTTTGCTTCTTCTCCTAATACTCAAGGTAGTGACAGAATAATAATTTAAAAAAACCATGAAGAGTACTTACTCACTATTACAGTGTTTACTCTATGGCAATTTTTCACACAAACATTTCTGAAATAATGTTTCGTAATCTGTGCCATGTATTTTTTTCCCCTTTGAAAAGCTGCTCAGAATGGAGCAGATAAGGCACTGCCCTCCACATTCCTCTTAGTACACAAGTATATGATAGTGTGCAGGCTGACAAGGAAGCCGGGACCCAGGGAGGCTGGCCATCAGGAACCATGTGGCTCTGGTCTGTAGGACTTTGAAGAACATGCATTTGATCCAGAGCTGCTATTACGGACAGCATGCCCTTGATATATTGCATTGTGTAGTGCTGTATAAACTTCTATTTGACTACTGTCACCACAGCATTTATTTTTGTTTTGTGTTAATTTTTTTTATTTATTGATCTTAGAGGGAGAGGAGGGAGAGAGAGAGAGGGAGGGAGAGAGAGAGAGAGAGAGAGAGAGAGAGAGAGAAACATCGATTCGTTCCACTTATTTATCCATCTGTATATAATTTAGTGACCCAAACCACTATGTCACATGATGTTTCCTGAACTTTAGTCATTTGGTCATGACATCTGCAGTTTTGCCAGGTTGACATACCATCTATACTATTACTTGCTTGACATTTTTCTTCAATGGCTCAAACTTAAATAATATAAGTTCTTTTTAAAATATATCTTTATTGATCTCAGAGAGGAAGGGAGTGGGAGAGAGAGATAGAAACATCAATGATTAGAGACAATCATTGATCGGCTACCTCCTGCACACCCGCACTGGGGATCAAGACTGCAATCTGGGCATGTGCCCTTGACTAGAATTGAACCTGGGACCCTTCAGTCCACAGGCCAGTGCTCTATCCACTGGTTCATAGATTGATGTTCAACCACTGAGCCACTGTGGCCAGACTTAAATACTATAATTTTAAAAGATAGCTTTATTATTTTGAAATGCTCTGCCCTCTTTCAAATCTGTCTTATTTTCAGACTACAAGAGATACTCTACACTTTTTAATTAGTCATGAGCAGATTTTTGAGAACCATGTCATAAACCAATAACATATTCAGACCCGTCAAATGTGCTTAAATTCAGTACTGCCAATATTTCAAATAACTTTTTAGGAAAAATGACCATGGAATTGCAATTCTTTTTTACAGTGTCCTGGTATTCTACATTGTACTCTAATATTAATAAGGACAAGTCACTTTGGCCCTAGCCGGTGTGGCTCAGTGGATAGAGCGTCGGCCTGTGGACTGAAGGGTCCTGGATTCAATTCCGGTCAAGGGCACATGCCCTATTGCAGGCTCCATCCCCAGTAGGGGGTGTGCAGGAGGCAGCTGATCAATGATTCTCTCTCATCATTGATGTTTCTATCTCTCTCACTCTCCCCATTCCTCTCTGAAATCAATAAAACATTTATATAAAAAAAGAAAAAGAACAAGTCACTTTGAACTCCTATAGCATTTCCTTGTTATTGAGGAATAATACATTTTCCTTCGAGCATCTTCTCTTATTATACTAGTTAAGTATACAATGGCCTCAAGGACTTTCCTATAGGCATGAACCTCCTTGGAACTAAATTCCTTAATTTCTGAGGAAAAGCCCAGGGTAATATTTTGAAGGCTTCTGACCTTCAGGTTTCCAACCTCTTTTGTAAAATGTCAAGTTACAATAATAGTCGTCACAATTTTGATGTAATCCCCCTGCTTAATTTTGCTTTTGTTGCCTGCCTTTGGGTGTTATGTCCAAAAAAGCACTGTGAAGATCAAAGTCAAGCAGCTGTTCCCTATTTTCTTCAAAGAGTTTTATGGTTTCAGGGCTTATAGCCATTTACAATGTCTTTAATCCATTTGAAGTTACTTTTTAGGAGTGGTATGAAATAGGGGTCCAGTTTCCTTCTTTTGTATGTGGCTATCCAGTTTTACCAACACTACTTATGGAAGAGACTATTCTTTCCCTATCATATGTTCTTGGTGTTCCTGTCGAAGATCAGTTGACCATATAAGCATGGGTTTTTTTCTGGGCTCTCTATTCTGTTCCATTGATCTACAGGTCTGTTTGCTTTTGTGTCGGTACCATACTGTTTTTATTACTAGAGCTTTGTAATATGGTTGGAAATCAGGAAATGTGATGTCTTCAGCTTTGTCCACCTTTCTCAAGATTGCTTTGACTATTCATGGCCTTTTTTTATTTCTGTGAAAAATGTCATTGCAATTTTAATAGGTATTGCTTTGAATATTTGCATGAAACTAAAAAGCTTCTGCACAACAAAGGAAACTATCAACAAAATTATTTGGGGTTCTGCACCCAATCCAATGTGGGGGATGAGGGACAGGGCACATTCCCAAACCAACAAGCAATTCTTGGACATCAGCAGGGTGTCTGAGAAGTCAACCCAATCTGACACTATCTATCCAGAAATAGTATCAGATTCCATAGGGTAATCTCTTAGTCCCAAAAGATTGCCCTTCTTCCTACCCACTTCAGATACTAGTTGCAAGTCCAGGTTGTTACTTGTGCTTCTGACAGATTGACTATAAATGAGAGGTTCCCGTGACCCCCTCCTTGCGTTCCATTAATTTTTGGCTGGCTCATAAAATTTAGAAAACCCATTGACTTACTACATTACATTTATATAAAAGGATATAATTCAGTAACAAGCAGATGGAAAATATGCATAGGAAGGTATGAGAAAAGGGCATGGAGTTTCCAGCTCTCTCCTCTCCCCTCTTTCCACATGTTCACCAACCCTACAGCTCTCTCAACCCCATCCTCTTGGATTTTTAATGGAGGCTTCATTACAGGCATGACTGATTAAATCATTGACCACTGGGGATTGATTCAGCCTCGAGTTCCTCTTCCTTCCCCAGAGGTCCTGTAGGGTTTGGGGCTGAAAGTTCCAACCCTCTAATCACATTATTGGTTCCCTAGGCAAGCAATTCCCTATCTAGTTATCTAAGGGCTTTCTGAAAGTCATCACAGGAACTTAACAAAGGACATCTGTATGGCTCTTATCACAGGAAATTCCAAGGGTTTTAAGGGCTGTGAGCCAGAAACCAGTGGACAAAGACCAAATAATTATGAGAAATACAGTTTGGTCATCTGATGACAAATGAATACATTGATGTGCCACATAATAACCTTTATGTGACCATTGTCTCCTAAGACTGTAATGGAGCTGAAAAATTCCTATCATTTAGTGAGGTCATGGGGCAATTCATTACTCACATGTTTGTGCTGATGCTGGTGTAAACAAACCTGCCAGTTGCATGAAAGTATAGCACAGAATCCAAATATGGTTGTTACAGGTCTCTTTTAGAGATTGAAAGGGGTACAATAAATTCATTACATTGGCATATTTAGATTCTGATTGAAATACTAAATAAATTTTTTTTAAAAAAATGTATTCATTATTCTTTATTGACCTACCATTGAATTAAATTATACCTATAACAATCTTATTTGGCATATTGAAACAGATATGTTTGCTCTGTGTTCTTTTTTCTTTATTGATTAAGATATTCAATATGTGTCCTTACCCACCCCCCCCATTACCTCTCCACTCCCTCCCCCCCCTCATGCCCTCATTCCCCTGTTGTCTGTGTCCATTGGTTAGGCTTATATGCATGCATACAAGTCCTTTGGTTGATCTCTCCTCCTTACCCCCACCCTCCTCTACCTTCCCTCTGAGGTTTGATGGTCTGATCGATGCTTCTCTGTCTCTGGATGTTTCTGTTCATCAGTTTATGTTGTTCATTATATTCCATAAATGAGTGAGATCATGTGATATTATCTTTCTCTGACTGGCTTATTTCGCTTAGCATAATGCTCTCCAGTTCCATCCATGCTGTTGCAATAATTTAGACAATGACGAAAACTTGATTCTGGTTTTAGATGATAAAAATGAATTATTATTATTATAATTTTACATTGGCATTGTATAAGAAAATGACCTTAATTGTGCTGTTGTTGAGATGCATAGTTGAGATGTATAAGGGTAAATAGGATGTCTGGGATTTGTTTTAAAACATAAACAGAGGGATTGGGAAGGACAGAGGAAACCAATATAGCAAAACGTAACAGCCACAGAAACTGGGAGATGGGTATATGGAAGTTCATTGTACTCTCCACTTCTGTGCATTTAAAAATGTTCATAATAAAACATTTTAAAAGGTAGAATTAAAAAATGTATAGCATATACAATTATGTAGAGTACATACTTGGTAATAATAATAAATGACTATGTACTGGTTTATGTGTTTATTACATTATATTTGTAAGTTATTTTAGAGTGTACTCTTTCTATGCATAAAAGTTTGGTGTTAAACAGTGTGCTGTGATAGGCTTGCAGCAGTCTGACGCATCTCTTGTTTACTGAGTCTCTTGATTGCATCATTTTCTCTTGTGTTTGATTTAATCTCATGTTGTTTTGTATTGTAACATGCTATGCAGGCCTATAGCCTAGAAACAGTAGGCTATACAATATGTCTTAAGTGTGTAGTAGGCTATACCATGTAGGTTTGGGTAAGTGCACTCTATGATGTTAGCATAATGACAAAATCACCTAGCAATGCTTTTCTCAGAACGTATCCCTGTCATTAAGCAGTGCATGACTATATTTATTTATTATAAACTATAATATTGAAAAAATAAAAAGACAACCTGTGAGAAGATATTTTCAAATCATATATTTGATAAGATGTTAATATCCAAAATATATAAAGAACTCATATGACTCAATGGCAAAAAAAATACAACAAAAAAACCCTAACCAACTCAAATCCCAAATTATATGATTAAAAAATGAGCAAAGGATCAGAGTACACATTTTTCCAAAGAAGACCATGGCTAACAGGTACATAAAAAGGTGCTTAACATCACTAATTATCAGGGAAATGCAAATCAAACCTAAGAGGAGATATAACCTCATACCTGTATTGATGATGTTTATAAAAAAGACAAGAGGTAAATGCTGATGAAGATGTGGAGAAAAGGGAAACCTTGGAGGCTATTGGTGGGAAGGTAAACTGGGATAGCCACTATGAAAACATCAGAGAGTTTCCTCAAAAAATAAAAAATTGAATTACCATATGATCTGGCAATTCTACTTCTGGGTATATATCCAAAGGAAATGAATTCAATATCTCAAAGAGATATCTACACTTCCATGTTCATTGTAGCATTATTCACAGTAACCATGATATGGAAACAACCTAAGTGTCCTTCCATGGACAAGCAGATAAAGAAGATGTGGTATAAAAATATAGTGGAATATTATTCAGCCATGGAAAAGAAGGAAATATGCTATTTGTGACAACATAGATGAACCTGGAGGACAAGCCAGACAGAGAAAGACAAATACTGTACACCCTCAATTATAAGTAGAATCTAAGAGAGAGAGAGAGAGAGAGAGAGAGAGAGAGAGAGGTCAAACTTATAGAAACAGTGTAGAATGGTGGTATTCAGGACTGACAGGTGTTAGAAATGGAGAGATGATGGCAGAGGTGTACAACTCTTTAAGAAGAATAAGTTCTGTGATCACATCATCTACACTAATAAAAGACAAAGATGCTAATTGACCATACCTTCACTACGCCCTAAGCCACGCCCACCAGACAATCAGAGCGACTATATGCAAATTAACCCAACCAAGATGGTGGCTGGCAGCCACAGAGCTGGAGCAAGCAGGAAGCTTGGTTGCCCGGGCGATGGAGGAACCAAGCTTCCCACCAGCCCTGAGCCGGCTGTGGCCTCTGCTAAAGGCAACAAAATTTCAATTATAGAAGATAAACAAATCCCAGATATCTGTTTCCAGCCAGTCTCCACTGGGAGCTTGGGTGGCTGGGGGTTGTGGCCAGCCTGCAAACAGACATCAGCCCCTCACCCAGGCTGGCCACACCCTCATGGGGTGAGGGTCCCCGTTGGGGGGCTTAGCCAGCCTGAAAACGGCCCTCAGCCCCTCACCCAGACTGGCCAGGCACCCCAGTGGGGACCCCCACACTGAAGGGGCTGTGGCCAGCCTGCAAACAGCCATCAGCCCCTTACCCAGGCTGGCCAGGCACTCCTATATAATAAAAGGGTAATATGCAAATTGACCCTAACAGCAGAAAGACTGGGAATGACTGGTCACTATGACACACACTAACCACCATGGGGCAGATGCTCAATGCAGGAGCTGCCCCCTGGTGGTCAGTGTGCTCCCACAGGGGGAGCTCTGCTCAGCCACAAGCCAGGCTGACGGCTGCCAGTACAGCGGTGGTGGTGGGAGCGGTGGTGGTGGGAGCCTCTCCCGCCTCCTCAGCAGTGCTAAGGATGTCCGACTGCAGCTTAGGCCTGCTCCCCGCTGGCAAGTGGACATCCCCCGAGGCCTCCCGTGCTGCCAGCTTAGGCCCAATTCCCCAGGGAGCAGGTCTAAGCCAGCAGATGGTCATCCCCCGAGTGGTCCCAGACTGCAAGAGGGCACAGGCCGGGCTGAGGGATCCCCCTGAGTGCACAAATTTTTGTGCACCGGGCCTCTAGTAAGTTATAAAAATGTCTAATCACTATGTTGTACATCTAAAACTAATATAATATCTGCCAATTGTAATTGAAAAATAAAAAAGAAGTTCTGTGGATCAAATGTGCAGAACTGTGACTATAGTTAATCCTGTATTGTAAATAGTACGCACAATTCACTAAGAGAGTAGATCTTAAGCATTCTCATCCCTCCCTCCGCCACACAAATTGTAACTAAAATGTAATGGATGCATTAATTAACCTGATTGTGGTAATCATTTCACAATGTATGGACATATCAAACCATCACATTGTACACTTTATATATTTTAATTTTTTAATTACATTTATTGGGATGACATTGGTTAATATGACCATAAAAGTTTCAGGTGTGGATTTCTATGTTACACGATCTGTATATTGCACTGTGTGCACTTTAAATACCAGTATATACAACTTTATTTGTCAATCATACCTCGATAAAGCTCGGGAAAAAAGAAAATGAGAAAGACTGACAATATCTCATATGATATAATATCAAGAATCTAGAAAGATAACAGCTAATTATACTTTAACAGTCGAATAAAATAAAAATAAAGATGAGAGTATAAAACAATGACATAAAAACATATAAAATAAAAATCATCAAAGCCAAAAGCTGGTTCCTTATAAAGAATAATAAATTGACAAACACAAAGAAATACTGAACAAGAACTAATTTGAGAAACACAAATTGTCAGTATCAGTTTCTCTAGACATAAAAAAATTAAAATATGTTATGAACAACTTTATGCCAATAAATTTGAAAATTTAAGTAATGTGGGCAAACTTCTTGAGAAACACAACAAAATAAATGGAAAACACGAAGTCATTGTATTTAGATTAGAGATTGAATCTATAGTAAAAATTAATTGAAAACAATAAAGTTTTTATCAATAAAAATAACAATAACCATGATTATGTAATAATCCACCTGCTAATTACTTTATATATTCGTTTTTAATTGTTCATCTCAACAATCCTGCACGTTAGGTGCACTAATTCTGATATTATGAATAAAGAAAGCCGGTGATTTGTTCCAAGTCACATCACTGTTGACAGGATCAGTATGCATGTGATGTGTGCGATGTGTTTGTGAGAAGGAAAGGGTGGAGAGAGAAGAGAGGAAAGAGAGAGGGAGATTAAAAATTGCTACTATGTTTTTGGGAATGTTGTTTTTAAGCCATCCATCCTCTTCAGTTGGACAGTGGCAATGAATGAATATCCATTAAAATGGTGTGTGTGATTTTACAAGGGACATATTTAACAGCCAGAAAATTTTAGATTTTCCAGATATTCAGGACTAAACAATCTCAGTTTACTGTCTTTGTTTCTAATTTTTAGGCTCATAAACACTATGATGAGGGTATATGTGATAATATCACGAATCTGTTCACTATACAATGCGATAAAATCTTTAGCCATACTCATAACATGAGTAATGGTGGTTGGCTCTTACCTATACAACAGATGTCATTTGATTGCCTCCTTAGGTAATACTGGCTGATAAATGATCATTTTGAAAGGTAACAATATGTGAGACCTCTGATAATGTATAATTTCAACATGTATAATTTCAATAAAGTACATTGTCTTTTATTGAAAGGTTCAGAAAACTAGTTTTTAAAACCAGCATAAACACTTGTGCATGGGATCAGTAATGTTGACAGGAAATGCATTTTGTCATTGACTTTCAGAAATTTGTACTAATTCAAAATATTGGATTTCCAAGAAAACATTGTAGGCATCTAGTAAAATAAATGATCTAACTTCAAATTTTACAAGTCCTCTTGTATTTCCTTTGTATTCTGTATTCATTACATATTTATGTGATGAAAGAATTTTTTGAAAGAGAAAATAAAACAACTAGAAAAACTGCATATCTAAATGAAGCCCTGCTTCTAATATTGTGACATGAAATGAAGTTTTCATTAAGATAGGATTTGGAAAATATCTATCAGAAATAAATGCACACAGAATGTGCTTTTTTATTGTTTAAAGTATTACAAATAGTAGTACATATGTCTCCTTTTTTTCCCCATTGACCTTCCCCTGGCCTCCCTAGAATGTGCTTTAATGATAATTTAATACCTGATGCAATAGACAGTGAATAAAATTGACTTATTAAAAAGAAAACATTCATTAGGTTGATTTAATTTACATTTGTTTAATAACATTTCCCCCTGCCTATGTTAAAAGTAACAGTAAAATGATCCAGGCAACTCAAGCAATTTCCCTTTGACCACACACATTCCAAATAAATTTTATTTAATGTAAAAGGTCTATTATTTGAGACAATGCCTATTAATTTGGGAAGGTATACAGGGTCAGGTTAAAAGTAGCCTTTGGGGCCAGATTGTGGGTGAAAATCCAGACTCCACTAATGACTAGTTGTTTGTTAAAACTTCTCTAAGCCTCAGTTTCTTCAGCTATAAAATAAAGATACAAAAGAGTTTTATGAGGATTAAATGAGACATATAAAACCTTGGCAAAGTGTTTGGCATATAGTGAGAGCTCAATAAATAATACCTACTATTAAAAATAAGTTTTAAATTCACTAAAATTTTAAAATAAGTTTTAAAAGAGAAGTTAATTAATATGGAGGAAAACAGGTTTAAAACTTAAAAGTATCTATAATAATAAAAGTGTAATATGCTAATTAGACTGGACATCCTTCTGGACGACCTTCTGGACGAAGCCAGGGCTGCAAGGGAAGCCCAGGTCCTGGGTGCCAGAGGGAAGCCAGTGCCGGCAGCCAGGGGAAGGAAGGCCTACTCTTGCACAAATTTCATGCATCAGGTCTCTAGTACTAGTATTACTATAATACATTGATTAAAAATAATTATTTTGTGTTTAATCTTAATTTAGAACCTGATCCCCTGACTCCCTTTACATAATAGATGGTAAACAGTTTTCCTGCCTCGTGTCTTACGCATCTAAGTTTTATTCTCTGTATTGTCTTTGGGTTATCTTTCAAAGACCCAAATGTTAAATTATTAATGTTAGATTAAATGTTAAATTCCCTACTTAACAACCTTCGGTAACTTCCCATTCCTTAGAATCAATGATAGCCTTTTGTGTGTGTTAAATAAAAACCACCATTTGGATGTGTATAGACCAAGTAGACCTTCTGAATACGTTTGACAATCCAATACAGAGTCACTGTCAGCCATGACAGTTATGTCAAGTGCTACGTCAAGACTGAGGTAATGGGGTGTAACGGGAACTCCCTTGGGAGGGGCCTGAAACACCCAAAACCACAGATCTGGATACTTGGATAAGAGCTCCATATGGACACTAATATGTGTGGGACTTCTGCCCACTGGGGGCTGTAAGAACTCAGAGCTCCAACCATTTGATGCTGGAGCTTAGTTGGACCTCGGGTCACCCTCGTAACCCGGCTGGACTTCCACTCCACCAGGTGCAAGTCACCACTGTAGCTGCCTGGATTCAGACCAACACCTGCCTCTCCATCTGCAGACACTACCAGCGACCGGACTTCGTGCTGGAAGCTTGCTCTACTCCCTTCTACCACTTAAGCTCCCCCTCTCTGTGGGTAACCTGTATGTTACTCCATTGGCTGATTGGGGGGGGCGGGGGTCTCCCTTAATAAACCGGGCATTGTGGGAGAACACAAACATGTGACTTCCTTGCTCGTGACAATATGCAATCTATTGTTCAGCCTTACCCTTGATAACTAATTTTTCATACCCTATTACGGCAGCCACACAATCCTACGTGCCTTGCCCCAAATATGCTGTGCTGTTTCCTTTGCCTGGCGAGTATTTTACCTTCTAACCCCCTTCTCTGCGAGCAAATGTCCTACTCACCCTTCAAGATCTAACACAAGCAGCCAACTAACTCAAAGACAAATTTAGGGGTTTAGTCTTCTTGGTTTCATTCAATCTGTGAACATCTTGGGTTATTTTTGATTATTATGTTTTGCTTGTGTGTAATGTACTTACAATGTATGACAGCACATAATGGAAATTATAGAGTTTCATGGCCACTGTTCAGCCATTGATTTTGATTGTGTGACCTTCAAAAAATGAAATCTAAAATTCAACACCTTCTTCTATAAAATGAAATAATATATGCAACTATGTCCCTCCCAGGGCTGTTCTGGGATTAAATGAGAAGAGATGTTGCCTCATTTGCAATCCCAAACTATGACTTTTGGATCTTTGCGCATGCTTCACTGGAATCAATCTCTCTCTCTCTCTCTCTCTCTCTCTCTCTCTCTCTCTCTCTCTCTCTCCCTCTCTCTTCCTTGTCAGGAATTAACTTAGAAGTCATCCTCTAGTCCTGCTGTGTGGCTGGCCGCCTCTGGCTTCTGGTGCTAATTCCTCCCAGACTGCCACAACGGGATCCCCTCCTCATCTGGCTAAAGGAAAGGGATCCGGGCCTCCATAATGCTGTCTGGTCCTTCATAATGCTGTCCATGCCTTGAAAACATGGGTGGAGTTTATTCATCTTTGTATTCCCAGTACCTAGCATAGTACCTGTCTCACAGGGTGCTTGCTTAACAACAGAATTCATCTTTTCTTTGGTCAACAGTGGCAAAAAAGCCTTTTACAATTTTTCCCCAGGTTCTTGTTGTGGCATTTGCCTCACGGTTGAAATTAGATTTCAAAAATTGAGGCTTGCCTGTCTTCTTTTTCATAAGCCTCTATCTCTAAAAGCTACTTTTGGCATCTCCTTTATGAAAACAGAGTTCCTATGTCCTTACAATAAAATTTTTTATACAAAAAAAAGAAACTGGGTAAGAAATGCACTGGAAGCAGTCTTGGGCAGGCATTGAGCTGACCCTACTATCATTGTTTAGGAGGGAAAGATTCTTTCTGAGGTATTTAGGAGAAACAGACTTAACCTGGAGAAGCTGTTAGGCAATGTGCTATTCAACCAGATAGGGTATTTGAATTCTAATAGGGACTTTTTGGAAGCTCAGTTCAAAAGAATGGCTTTTCCAGGAAGAGTGTTCCCACATCTTGGCAAGACAATGGGAGGGTGCTTGTGGCATCCTATAAAATCTGCCAGTCAGTCACCCCTCTGCCTATAAATCAGACGGCTGTGACTCTGGATGGGAAGGCTACATTCTGGCCTGTTCTCTAAGAACCAGTTTGGAGCTATCATAAGTATTTTACATATATTAGCACATTTACTTTTACATCAAACACATGAAGACTTTACACCCATTTATCAGATAAGGGAACTGAGGTGCGGAGAGTGCTTCCCAGCTAGTTGAGTGGAAGAACTAGACCAGAACTCAGGCCTTCTGGCCCCCAAGGAAGGAATCTGAAAATGACAGGCAGAATTTCCACTCGGTGCATGTTCACCCTGTGCCAGGCGCTGGGTAAGATGCTCTGCACACACCATCTCAGATATATTTAAAACAAGTTCATGAGCGAGGTGCTGTCATTTCCTCCATCTAACAACTGAGGAAACAGGTCTAGAGGAGGTTAAGTAGCATGCTAGGGGCCTCAAATTGGGACTTTAATTTGTCTGTTCAAAGAGCCAAATGTCTTCTGGGGTAAACTAGGACCTCAAGAACTAAATAAATAGCATTTCAAATAGCATCTCAACAGAAGAATAATTTTTTTAACTCATTTAAGCAATTGTTAGATAAAGATGATAGAAAGAATAAATTTATCACCTCTGGTCACAGGTTTTTTTTGTTTGTTTTGTTTTGGTGTGTGTGTGTGTGTGAGAGTGTGAGTGTGTGTGTGTGTGTGTGTGTGTGTGTGTGTGTGTGTGTGTAGACATGACATTGTAATCATTAGAAATTATTATTTTCATTCTAGAAATTTAAACTTAAAAACGTTTCAAGCATTTAGTTACTAGACTTCAGGAATAATAAATGTGGTATTCAACCGTAACTTTTGAAAGAAAAATACACATTTTAATTTTACTATGTTGGTTCTTTTCTCAAAATGAAGATATTTTCCTTCCTTAAGAACAATTTTCATAGGTATATTATATTTACAGTTGAATTTTGTCCTTGGAACAGATAGCTCCTGTATAAGGGACAGGAGAGCAGACTTAGACACTATTTAACCTGACCTTGCATATCAATCTGTGCTCTTCTGGGGAGAAAGAGAGCCTGTTCATTCCAGACATGCAGTGAACTCTGAAAAAAAGCATCAACAACACAGAACTGATTTTCAGAACTACCGTCGTGTGTGCCCTGTGTTCTTAAAGAGAGTGCTTTGTCTGATATTTTTGCAAAAAAGTTGAGTCTTGAGGCAGAAGTTGCCTTATGGAAAGTTGAAGGCAAATGAGCTAGAAGAGATAATGCCCCAGTCCACTCCACTTTCAGGGAAGATGGTTATTCCATATGGGGCAAGACTATGGAAAAGCTCTCCCACCCAAGTCCATGAAATCTAAGGCTTCATTCAGCTGACAGTTCTTCCTTGAGTCAGACTCCCCTAGGACCTACTTTACTCTTTGGTTGACTCACAGACTTCTCTGCAGATAGTTAATCTTTTTCTTAAGAGTTACCTTATAATAATTCTGAATTATAATTAATTACAATGATTTACGTATCAACAAAATACAAAATATAAATTATTGAAAATGGGTAGTAGTCTAGGTAGGGCTGTTTAACACCTTTATAGGCCTCACTACACATCATATCCAACATATTAAATTAGCCCCATTTCCCACTTATACAATAAGTTTGCTATAAAACTCTAGAAATGACCTTTATAATTTTGCTTTTCAAATTATTTGGCTCCTACTAAACTCATTTAACTAATGGTTGGCCTGAATTCTCTGCAATCACCCCGCTTGCTTGAGAATATTTGTGAAGTAAAAAATATTCATTCCCACAAGTTTTTCTTCAAATGCAATAAAGTTTTTATGAATATTTATTTGACAATTATTAAAATTGACATAATGTTACACTTTGAACATTCATTTAAACTTTAATCGTGCTTTTATAGTTTTCTTTGGTATTTTGGAGTCAATTACTTTATTTTTCAGTTCTCAAATATTTTCATAGACCCATAAAAAGCTCACAGGCTCTGGACATTGAGGACCATAGTATGTGCCACAGGCAACAGAGTCCTGGACATGGGACTTGGGTGGAAAGGGAATTCTGGGAAGAAGTGATTCATACAGGAGATACAGTTAATATTTCCAGATAGTGTGTTATTTCCTGTACTATTTTGATAATTATGAGTTATGTTTTGCTTTGCTAGTGAGGTGAAAGAAGGCATTGAGCATTCACTGCACAGCTTACTCATGATCTAGCTCATAGTAGATATCACAGATGATAAAAAAGCAAAAGATGTGGTTGCAACCCTTGAGGACATAATAGTTTAGTGGGGAGGAAAATATTACTCTCCTTAAGGTTTCCTCTATAGTAACTGAACACAGGAGATTGTTATAATCCAGGGTTTGGATACTTGAATGACCAAACTAAGACAAAAACACTGTTGTCTGGTTGTATCAAAATTATTTGTTAAATTTTCCTTTAAAATATCTGACTAGTGACTAATGAACTAAGAGAGTTGCTGGGGCCCCAGCATTCTTCCCATAGTGGAGGAAGAGGTATGAGCGTTCTGATGAGGGCCACCTTTCTTTTCACTCAGTCCCAGAGATATAGTTTTGAACTGGGGTTAGGTTCCACACATTAAGAGAAATTGGGAACATGAAGAGAAGATTTTAGCTCTAAGAGAAACAGATACACTTGAATTTAAGTCTCTGACTCCCATTCTACTCGATTGCCTCAGTGAATATGCTCAATAGTTTTTCTGTGAAGTGAACTTTGTTTTCTAAGAATAAATGGAATGTATTTGAAATAGCATGGGATAGTCTACAGAGGCTTCACTAACCAAATGCTTTCTTCACTATTGTTGTTACCCAACAGGTGCTGTAACAGAAATGACAATGGGTTCAGTAATGCTGAGGAATTCCTGCTCTGCTGTAACCAGGCTTGAGCGACTCCCCTGACTCAATGGGAGTCATGCCTCTGGGCACTATGGGCTGCAGGGTCACCACAGTTCTATCAGCGGATGGTGAGTCACCACTTCCCTGTAGGTGCTGCCACAGCAGGGAAAGATCACCACCACTCTCTCCCCTCCCGGAGAATAAACCAGAAGCAACCTGCCTCCAGCTCCGTAGAGATCATTTTTGAGAACATTTGTCTTCTACTATTGCTTGACAGGACTGGAAGCAGAAGACATGGCAATCCAGAATTTCAACTCACCCCAAGGAAATGCCTGACAACTTTTAGATTATGTCAAATAACTAATTGTGGAAACTTAATGCTGATCTCTGATTTCCTAGACCTAAGCAGAAGCTGTTCGTTGGGGTGGCCAGTATCACTAAGAATCACTTGAAAGAATGCAGAGTAAAACCCTTTTGTGTGAGGGATCATTTTAGCAGGGCTACCTTAAACAACCATTTAAGGTAGTTGTAATTATTCCTTATTTTGTGCTGGCTGTACATTGTACAAATGCAAGAGGAAACCATTTACACAAACCACAATGTGAACTGTGTCTTTGGAATTATGCAGAATGATGGACCTATCTTTCTGTTTTTCAAATGATGAGATGATGCAACTCTATTTTCCATCTTTAAATAGATTCCAAAGGCTCAAGATCAGCGATTCTCAACCTGTGGGTCACAACCCCTTTGGGGGTCGAACGACCCTTTCACAGGGGTCGCCTAAATACATCCTGCATATCAGATATTTACATTATGATTCATAACAGTAGCAAAATTACAGTTATGAAGTAGCAACGAAAATAATTTTATGGTTGGGGGTCACCACAACATGAGGAACTGTATTAAAGGGTCGCGGCATTAGGAAGGTTGAGAACCACTGCTCAGGATGAAGCACTGAGGTGAACACACTGGGATATACAGAGAAAGCAGCATCCAATACCAGCAGTGGTTAGAAACACTGTGGCGTCAGAGTGGCAGGTGTAAATCCCGGCGTGGTCCCATACTCCAGTCACGTTGCTTTACCTTCCTATACCTCAGTCTGCTCATTTGGAAAGTGGGTGTCATCAGGGTGGTGGAGAGAATTACGTTAAGCAATGTCAGTAAAATGCTTACAACTGTGCTCAGCACATAGTCAAGGACTCGTTATTTAAAATCAGTGTTTCTCTTTTGTGCGATTGTTAGAATTCTGGAATGGCTGTCTTATTATGATTCTGCTTCAAGAATATTTATGGCTGCAGGAGGAAACATTTTCTATGTGTCCTTTAAGGCTGAGGACTAGGAACAGTTTAACAGGATGCTTTTGGAGGAAATAAAAACCAGAATTTTATGACTATCATTAAGAGTTTTAAAATGTTTGTTGTAGGAGTTCTGTCTGCTGGATGCTTTCAAATGTAGTTATCACTGAAGGTTAATAGAAACCAGAAATCGTCGGATGTTGATGGAAAATGATAGGCATTCCCAAAATAAATGTGAGCCCAAACTACAAAAATAATATTGTCCCCTCCGTGCCTTTTTTCTTTCAGCTGACACTGAAAGCACGTCAAAGGGCCACTGAACCATTTGAAGATTTTTATTGGGGAAATCACATGTCCATAAAAAGTCCCTCTTTAAGGAAGTGTGGCTCATCCTCCTGGAATGAAAGCCCAACATGACTGACTTCTCTCATTTGTAAAGAGAAATTGAAAATTATATAAGATGTCTTCTCCTTTTTAATGTTGGTGCTAATCAAAATAAAACAAATCTTGTCTGGCCCTAACCGGTTTGGCTCAGTGGATAGAGCGTCGGCCTGCGGACTGAAGGGTCCCAGGTTTGATTCCAGTCAAGGGCATGTACCTTGGTTGCGGGCACATACCCAGTAGGGGGTGCAGGAGGCAGCTGATCGATGTTTCTCTCTCATCGATGTTTCTAACTCTCTATCCCTCTCCCTTCCTCTCTGTAAAAATCAATAAAATATATATATTTTAAAAACCTTGTCTGGCCAACATTGTGAAGCCAAACCAAATAGTTTTGAGGTGGGGGTTGTGTTACAAGATTTTCTTTCAACCCTGGCTTAGGACTTACTTACTGATCTCAAGGAAACTCCTTCGTGAAGACTGGTTAATGGAACAGTGGGCTGATTTCAGGTATTTTAATAGTAGGTATAGTAAATAACAATAACGAGCCACTGAAATTAATTAACAATGGCAAACATTTCAGGCCTTTAACAAGGAAAATTTTCGAGAATAAATTGCAATGAAATGGCAAGTGCCTATTCCATCCATGCATAAAACCAACCCTAGTGACTTAGTTTTTTTTTTTTTAATCTGCATTGTGACTTTTTAGCTAATTGTTAACCAAAGACTGAGTGACTAGTTGAATGAGTAATATGGTTATTTAAACAAGAGAAGGTGGAAGGAAACTAGCATTTACTCAACACCTACTATCTACTTGTTCCCACCCTATCCCCTGACTTGGTTCTTTATATTTTCTATTCCAAAATTCAAAACAACCATTTAAGGTAGTTGTAATTATTCCTTATTTTGTAGCTGTAAGCTGATGTTTGAAGCGGTCATGCCTAACTCCTTTGAACCATGCTCTTTTTTTATACAATCAATGTTGATGTTGCCAAATATTAATTCAGGAGCTGGTACAGTTAGCAATCAGTAACACACACACACACACACACACACACACACACATCAGGATTTAGAGGCAAGGTTAAATTCACTAGACTAGACAGGGTCAGCTGCCATATGATAATTCAAAGGAAAGAATTTTGTGCTGATAAATAGAATATGTTCACCTTAATTTGAGTCTTCATGTATCATTTTTAGGCACTGTATATGTGTTGTATAAGGCATACATTAATGGGATCTCATACTTCTTTAAATCTATCACAAAAATCAATGAAGAGCTGGGAGCAATTAAACATATTTAAGTACTTAACATTTCAGATTTTACTAAAGGAGAGATGGGGGTCTGGTGGTTTTGGAGTGGGAGGGGGTCAATAGAGATTAGGGGAAGATTAAGGAATAGCAAAATCTGTCTTGATTTCAAAGAAAGTTAAGGGTAGAAAGTTGAAAATAAAACTAGTTCAAATATTTCCATGACACCTTCAGTGTTAAGAGCATCTAAGAGAATGTACCAACAAGGTGACATTTGTTAAGTATAACAAATGTAAAATGTGTAACATTCCACATGTGTAAAATGTTCCCTTCCAAGCAAAACCAACTGTAATTATGATATTATCAACTAATCCAACGTCTAATGAATCCAAAATGATGAAATACTATCTGAGTAGTATTACACACTTAGAAGATGGATCAGTAAAACTTGCTTCAGGGAATTTACAATAAAAAAGAGGGGTGGCCCGGCCAGTGTGGCGCAGTGGTTGAGCACTGACCACGCACCAGGAGGTCACCGGTTTGATTCCTGGTCAGGGCATATGCATGGGTTGCAGGCTCAATCCCCAGCAGGACTGTGCAGGAGGCAGCCAATCGATGTTGATGTTTCTCTCTCATTGATGTTCCTCTCTCTCTCTCTCTAAAATCAATAAAAAGACATAGTTAAAAATAAAAATAAAAGAAGGGTGCATAGTAAGAAACATATGCCCACGAAAAACACTACATTGTGTTTCATTCATTTCATAGGTCTTATCATATATTAAATTTTGGTGTTCTTCATTATAGACCTCACATGCTAGAAGAGAACTTCAATGAGCACAGGAATTGCCTGTCTTATATCCTCCCGTATCTCCAGGAGGATATAAGCCAGTGATGGTGAACCTTTTGAGCTCGGCCTGTCAGCATTTTGAAAAACCCTAACTTAACTCTGGTGCCGTGTCACATATAGAAATTTTTCGATATTTGCAACCATAGTAAAACAAAGACTTATATTTTTGATATTTATTTTATATATTTAAATGCCATTTAACAAAGAAAAATCAACCAAGAAAATGAGTTCGTGTCGCGTGTCATAGGTTCACCATCACTGATAAGCAGTGGCTGGCCTATTGGCAGCACTCAATAAATACTGGGCAAATGAATGAATGAACATAGGTCACAAATATTCTGATAAGAAATGAAAGAAAAAAATCCTCGTGGGTTGAATAGTCAGGCATTTCAAGGAGAGAGGATTCTGGATACAGAGCTTGAGAGCTGGTAGAAAAGAGACCCTGTGAAGAATGGCATAGACCGAAAGGACAGGCAAGGCCTAAGAGATGTTCGCAGCAATGTAAGGTGTCATTCCATCAGGAAATCTGGATGAAGAGATTTGGAATTATATAAAGAAAATTTTTTTAACAAAAATGGAATGGGCTCCCTTGTGGTCAGTGGAAGAGGAATTTATGTGAGGAGAGATACTGAAGCTTTGGGTAGAAGAACACACAGCCAAAACGTGATAGTGGATAACCAGGCCCTGAGAAGTAGGTGGGACTTTTAAAGATCCCTCCAACCTTGGGATTCCAGGCCTGTGCGCCTTGTTGCTGAAATGATTTAGGAGAACTTCTTAAAATCGTTGAATGAGTCATAGTTAGAACTTTGCCTTTTTCTTCCTAAATCAAAAGAAAGCTCAATTAACCGCAAGGGTTATGTTACCTTTTATTTGGTGAAATCACATTTCAGCTGGTAGAGAAACCATTGTTTTACCACTTAGCTCTAGAAGTGGTAACTGAGAGTGACATTTAAGAAACATTTTCTACAGATTTCAGAAGGCAATCATTTTGCTTTGAAGGTTTATAAGTACGATGAAGTACTTTTAAAGCCCATTTTAATTAAATAGCTTGTAGAAAAAATCTTTAAATCTCACCCTATAGAAGTGCTTATTTCAAATGGTAGTCTATGGAGAACTTTAAGTAAACATATGACTGTACATGTGATTTTGTAATAAATTAAATGAATTTGTTTTACATGTAAGATTATCTTTGATGTTACATACTCAAAAACAATAACAGTTTTGTTTACGTTTTCAAACACATAGAACAAAAAGAAGGCCTGATTCAAAATAGTTGTATACACATGCAGGTGAAATTAACTCAGTGTCTCTGACCCTCATAGGGAGGGTAATGGTGCTATGTCCTCTTAACAACCACTTTCAAAGCTGGCTATCCGAAAACCTGCAATCCCTGCCTGAAAGTTTTTTTTTAACCTACGAGTCTCCACCTACGGGCTATTTCTGGCCATAGTTACGTGCTTGGCCCCCCAAAATATAAACCAGAAGTGGTGGATTGTTAATAATCCCTAGAAACAGGTGACAGGTGGGGGAGCTGGTGAATACATATTCCAGCTTCCTCATCCCACGGAGGGATAACTCTGAGGACTGTTCCATAGCAACGCGTTACTGAGTGGGATTCAGCTCCTTTCCCACCCACGTTACTGGCTTTGATGACGAATAATTTGTGTCCTTCCATTCCCTGTCTCACTTCCCCACTTCTTTACTCATGTTTCATGAACTTTCTAAGTAAACTACTTGTACTACTTGTCTCAGGGTTTACTTACGGGGGAACCTAGACCAATATATGCCTCTTCTACTATTTTTTTGACACCAAAGATGACTTTGATTGGGCTTGGAAATTATAAATAAAAGCTGATTAAAGTGAGATGGCTATGCCCTAGCAGATTTGGCTCAGTGGACAGAGCGTCGGCCTGGGAACTGAAGGGTCCTGGGTTTGGTACCAGTCAAGGGCACATGCCTGGGTTTCGGGCTCAATCCCCAGTAGGGGGCGTGCAGGGGGCAGCCGATTGATGATTCTCTCTCATCATTGTTGTTTTTAGCTCTCTCTCCCTTCCTCTCTGAAATATATATATATATATATATATATATATATATATATATATATATTATGGTATATTTGTTGTCTTGTCAAACACTAACATGTTATCATTTTACTTCAATCAAGTTTTCTCAAGTCCCTCCTTTTTTTTTTGTTAATCCTCATCCAAGGGTATTTTTTTCTATTGAATTTTAGAGAGAGTGGAAGGGAAGGAGGTAGGGATGGGGGAGAAAGAGAAACATCAATGTGAGATGTGAGAGAGACACATCGTTTGGTTGCCTCCTGCATGTGCCCCCACCAGGGTGAGGGATTGAACCTGCAACCCAGGCACATGCCGTTCACCAGAATCGAACCTACCACCCTTCCATGCAGATGCTATACTGGCCAGGGCTCAACTTCCTCCTTTCTTTCCTCTATATCCCTCTTTTTTATTTTATTTTTTTGCTTAATCCCTTCATCCAGCCCCCAAGCCCCCACCCCTCTGACAGCTGTCAAATCTGTTCTTTGTGTCTATTCATCTGTTTATCTTTTGTCTGTTAGTTAATTTTGTTCATTAGAGTTCACATATGAGTGAGAGCATATGGTTATTTGTCTTTCTCTGGCTTATTTCACTTAGCATAATGCTCTCCAGGTCCATCCATGCTGTTGAAAAAGGTAAGATTCCCTTATTTTTTAAAGCCAAGTAGTGTAAATGTACCACAGCCTTTTTTATCCACTCATCTACTGATGGGCACTTCAGCTGTTTCCAGATCTTGGCTATCTATATATATAAAAGCCAAGAGACCAGAATGACAGAATGACCGGAACGACTGGAACAATCAGTCATTATGACGCAAACTACGGTGGCTAACCAGCCCAATCGGGGCCCCGATCACCCCCTCCCCCCAAACCTCCTGGGGCCCCTCCCCCTGGCCAGCTCAGCCCCCATTGGGGCAGGCCAGCCGGACCCCACCCATGCACGAATTCATGGACTGGCCTCTAATTGTAAATAAGCTGCAATAAACATAGGGGTGCATGCTGGTATATTCTTTTCAATTAGTGTTTATATCCCTCTTTTTTGTCATTTGGTCTTTTCAGTTGCTGGTACACACACATGAAATAGGATGCCAAGGGATAGGTTAGTGAGAAACATCAAAAAATTATTCACAGTGTTTACCACATGAACCAAAAATACACATTATTATTTGTGTGTGTGTGTTAAGGGTCATATACATAGCTCATATGTTGGCAAGCAAATGTGTTATTTCTAAGAGAAATGGAAATGTTAATTTATTCTCCTGGGCCAAAATTGGTATTGCTCTGAATTAGTGTATTTCCTGACAGTGTGAACCAACACGCATGCACACACACACACACACACACACACACACACACACCCCTACACATGTGCACATGTTTGACTTATGTGCCTTAATAATCTGAATACACTAAAGGTGGTATCTATTCACTCAATAATAAATCCTAAATTCAGAGTTAATGTCTTAATCCTACCCATATCCCTTTTCATAAAAGGGTTGATTGTCTTAAGTTAACAAACAAAAAACAAATCCTGGAGCTATATAGACTCATATTAAGTTGGTCATTAGTTAACACTATTTAAACCAGATCTGACAGACTGGTTCCTGCATCTTCAATTACTTATAGCAAGTATTTTAACCTGAGGAGGGGACATGCACATATATTTTTTTCAAATGTCTGAGACCAGTAAAGGATCTTTCTGACTTGTTTCCTCCCTAAATCCTTAGGAAAAGAAAAGTCCACTGTAAAATGGTGAGGTGGGGGGGGAAGGGGTGAATAGAAATTTGGTGTGATTTTGATCACCATTTTGCTAGAATAAGAAGGAGTTTAGAGGAGGTTTGAATGGGAGGGAGGGAGAGAGGAAGAATGAGAGCGAGAAAAAGAGAGAAAATTAGAGAAAAAATAAAGCTAAAAAGTTTCGGACCTTTCACAATCACTTAGATCAGTGGTTCTCAACCTGTGGGTCGCGACCGCTTTGGGGGTCGAACAACTCTTTCACAGGGGTTGCCTAAGACCATCGGAAAACACATATATAATTACATATTGTTTTGTGATTAATCACTATGATTTAATTATGTTCAATTTGTAACAATGAAATTGGAGGTCACCACAACATGAGGAACTGTATTAAAAGGTCGCGGCATTAGGAAGGTTGAGAACCACTGACTTAGATATTTGATCAAAAGATATATAAAGATAATGGCACAAGCCTCCACATTATGAATGCTTGTAGCTTCAGAGGTATGGGGCTTTGCAATAATAAAGGCATATTGGGTATCTGGATTTAGATTTGGAATTCGTATAACCATATAGTTTATGAAATTTTGAAAATTATGCTTTTATTTACATGTTTATGATCACTAAAACTAGTCCTTTTAAAAGTATATTACTTAGGTTTCTTCTCTGAAAAGTGAATGTATTTTTTTAAATGTTATAGACCTAGCTCAAGGAGCTGAAGACAGGAAGAAAGCTCCTTGACATTGATCCTGGTACTCGTCTTTTGTATATGGCACTAAAGCACAGGCAACAAAAATAAAAATAAACAAATAGAATTACATCAAAACAAAAAGCTCTGTACAGCAAAGGAAATAATCAACAAAATGAAAAGGCCATTTAGGAAACAAGAGAAAATATTTGCAATTACATATCTGATAAGGGGTTAATATCCATTATTCACTCAACAGCTAGAAAAAAACCCAACAACAAATAATCTGGTTAAAAATGGGCAGCAAACCTGAATAGACATTTTTTTCAAGGAAGACAAACAAATTCAAAAAAGGTACTCAATATCACCACTTAACAGAGAACTGCAACTTAAAACCATAATGAGATATCACCTCACATCTGTTAGGATGGCTTTTACCAAAAAGACAAGAGATAACAAGTATTGGCAAGTGTCGGAGTAAAGAGAACCCTTGTACATAATTGGTGGGAATGTAAACTGGTGCAGCCATTATGGAAAACAGTATGAAGGTTCCTCAAAAAACAGAATTACCATGTGACCCAATAATCTCATTACTGGGTATATATCCAAAAGAAATGAAATCACTATCTTGAAGAGATATTTGTACTCCCATGTGCATTGCAGCATTATTCACAATAGCTAAGATATGGAAACAACGTAAGTGTCAGTTGACAGATGAATAAAGAAAATATGGTACATGTGCACAAGGGAATATTATTCAGCTATGAGAAAGCAGGAAATCCTGCCATTTGCAACAACATTGATGAACTTGGAGGGCATCATGCTAAGTGAAGTAAGCCAGAGAAAGACATATACTGTATAATCTCATTTAGATGTGGAATCTAAAAAAGTCAAACTTATAGAAGCAGAGAATAGGACAGTAATTTCCAGGAGCCGGGGAGAATAGGGAAAATGAGGAGATGCTGGTCAAAGGGTACAAACTTCCAGTTTTAGGATTAATGAGTTTTGGAGACTGAATGTACAGGCAGCCCTCCCTCCCTCTCTCCCTCCCTCCCTTTCTCCCTCCCTCCAATTATAATGCTGTATTGTAAACTTGAAAGTTTCTAAGAGAGTAAATCTTAAGTGATCTGACCACCCACGCCAAAAAAAAATGGTAGCTATGTGAGGCAATGGACGTGTTCATTATACTGATTGTGTGTATGTGCACTGATTGAATGTGTTCTTTAGACTTCCCAGTGTGTAGATATATCAAGCCATTACATTGAACACCTTAAATAAAGGGGGAGGGGCAAAAGAAGGTTCACAATTGTGAGTACACAAAATCCAGAGTGTGTTCTTGTATTTATTACTTATTGTATTTATTACTTATTGTATTATTTTCCATATGAACAACTATAAACCTACTTTTGCCCCACTCTGCCTATGCAATTTTTGTTTGTTGATTATATCTCAATAAAGCTGGAAAAACTAGATGGTATGTTCTAGAGCAAGTGAGCACAGGTATATTTTGGGTTAGACATGGAGAAGAAGGAAATGTACAAGGATTAGATGCTTCAGCAGGTTAAAGCATCATAAAGCTCAGGGTAAATTGCCATCTTGCTGCTGATTTATACATAAACTGTACTCAGATGGGCAGAAGGAGTAGTGGGGAAATCATTGTGGCTTATGTGAAAAAGGAAAAGGTTATGTCCAGTGAATTTTTAAAAAAACTACCTATTAACCTATCCTCAGACACAGCTCTGCATAATGAATTCTGGAATGTGGTCCATGTCAGCTCCAGCTGTGGATGGAGAACACAGTCTTCCTCAAACCTAATTGAAGATGGCAGTGAAACCTGGCGGTGAAACCTGGCATCGTGACTGGACTGAGGTCCATAGATGCCACAATAACCCTTGGACACCTGTCTTTCTCAGCTCTGTGAAAACACCTGCTGTGTTACACATGCGCAGAGGAAGAGAAACAGGAAAACCTGTCCTTAGACACAACTTCAAGGCCTGATGCCAGGCTCAAGTGCTCCCATCCTGTCTCAGTGGAGTATTTCCAAGTCTACTCTAGGGATCAAGACTATGGTCACTCAAGAAATGCTGGTCATGGCCTCAGTGCTACAGGCCAGGCACACACTATGCCCTCACCTGCCAGTCCACCCTGGGAATTTGAGACCTAGCAGCTGGTGACATTCCCTGTTCATGTACCAGCTGCCTCTAGCAGGCCAGGACACATCTGAGCCAAAGAAACTATTTCTTGCATTTGCCTAGACTTTGAGAGCATCTACTGGCTTGGTGGGCAGCAACTGGCAAGAAGGGGGAACCCCCCCATCCCCCAGACAAGGAAGGCTCGAGAAGACTTGTTCTTGCCCTTTAGAAGCAGCTGCATTCATGGCACTCACTAGAGGCCACTGTGCATGTATTATCTGCCTTCACCAGTCTGCGGGAGGAAGGCCAGTTAAAGATTTTTCTCAACTCTATCAAAGTCAATGAACATGTTGCTACACTGAGATATTTTTCCTTCATTGACTGGCAGGCTTCCTCAAGAGCCTTTTTATTAAGGAGACTTTTTTTAGGTTCATCCGACTTTACATCACTGCGGTATAACATGACACCCCGAATTACGGGCCTGCTAGTCTAACAAAAGGCCACAGCCCCTTCAGGCACACAGAGTCAATTTATGCCTGACTTAATCTGTTGTTTTTTATTTTCATATTCATAAACTACTTAGGAGCTTGGCTCACCAGGCACAGACAATGAATTAGCAGGAAGACTCGATGGGAGAACAATGGGGACCGGGGTGAGAGAAGGACAGGAGGCGCATTGCTCATAGGAAGTATTAGTAAAAAGCTGTAAAGCTCAAAGCATCTCCCTTCATTTTTTTCCACGTAGGTCCCTTGAAGTTATACGGCTGGACATTCTCAGAGCTGACAGTGAACTGGCTTATTATAAACTGTTCATTCTACCTTCTGATATTCCCCAGCTCTCTGCGATGTTGGTTGATTTAATGCTCAGTTATTCCTCAAACCAGAGCAGATGACTGTCTAAGATGCCCAATTCTAAAACCTAGGAAGGCAACAAGATTAAGGCATTTGAGAAATTTTACTTGTCCCTGATCTTACTTCCTCCTTTAAAGAAAGTTCTCCTTTTTGTGTAAAATAGGCCTAATGTAAGTAATTGAGTTTTGTCAAGTGACAGAGGAAGGGAAGACTTTCTGAATTAGCTAATGGCATATACCTTGAGAAGAAATACATAATCAACATTTGAGTATAAGCCACCGTTTCTTCCTGTCTAGGGTACACTGGGAGGCATTTTAATAAATGTAACATGGTTTATTAAAAAAGCCTAAGGAATTGTTTCAAATGGTCTTTTCTGTCATATTAGAGGAAGTTTTAGACTAAAAAAAATAGTAACAATAACAAACACAGACTTTAGCCATCACTTACTCTGTACATTACCCACATTTTACAGATGAGAAAACAGGTATAGTAAAGGTGAAAAACTTGCTTGGGTCACATAGCTAGAGACACATACCTATTAACTGGCAAGGACAGGAGACAATTCTTTTTATATGCAGTAATTAATTAAAATCACAAAGTTCTCAGCATTCTCTTTAATTTTGAAAGATAAGGTGCCTGTTCCCTGAGGGGCAGTTACTTATACAAAACAGAGTGGGCCAAAAGTAGATATACAATTGTGAGTATGTGAAACACAGAGTTTATTCTTGTATTATTAATACTTATTGTATTGTTTATCTGTATTACAACTGTAAACTATTTTTGCCCCACCCCGAATAAGCAATAGAGTTAGGTTGAAATTGCTTCAAACAAATGAAAGAAGTCACTAAAGAAAGAAAATAAAGGTTCTGAAAGGGGAAAATTGTAGTCAATGAAATGGCGCTAAAACTACATTTGCAGATTGGTTACAAATTATGAAAAGAGAAAACATAAAGAAATACGAAAATGTTAATTGTTTTATGGTGGTAGAATGACAGGCAAAATTTTTTACTTCTTATTTTATAATTTCTGGATGCATTACTGTTATTATTTTTCTTTTTATAATTAACAACAGTGTGTCAAAGAAATAGACTATGAAGTCCAGCCTCTTTCTGCACAAGATGGCTGCTGTTGTCATAAAATTTTAGCCCAATATACATGCAGATTAATTTTTATGACCCTTTCACTCCAATCTTGGAGTTGGAAAACTCTATTTTCCTTTATTTTAAGACTAAGAAAGAAGATAACTTTTCTGTACATTTTGGGCAATCATTAATGAAGACAACACTCAGGAAAAAAACATGCTATCATCTATGAAGGGTATTCATTTAAAAAACCAAATTCCCTGATACCAAAGTGCTTAGAATCGAATGAAACACAAGTTAAACTCAATTGCAGTATCCAGAGACTGCACACTAATTTCAAATATGGGAGAGTATATGGCTCTATACCTATTCTTCCCCCAGAAAGTTTTCTTCTTGCTCATTAAAAAATACATATCATTTTGCCAGGGAAAAACAAACAAAAGGAAATGGTTTGGGGCTGACTCAAAACTGTGAATATTTGAATTCTAATTTGGTTCTAAAGTCAAAAAAAAAGTCTTCTGGTATAATAATTTTCAAGCAAATGGAAACCATCCTGCATGAACAACTAATCTCTGACTTTTACTGAAAAAAAGTTCGAAACTCTCAGTGTGGAAAGGAAACAGAGATTTGCTCAGTCTGTAGACTCCAGCTCAGCTGACAGTAATTTTCCATTGTTGGGGGGAGAAAATCATGGAAATTGCTATGGCTGGTTTTAGACTGGTCCTATATAAACTTCAGCCACAATTCTGCATTTTTCCTTTTGCAGGAGTAAAATATCAACCAAGTATGTATAAAAAGATGATACTAATATTTTTGAGGTTACATATAATTATAATACCTGATCTAGTTTTGTCTTTTATATTTACCAACATTGTATTTTATGCATTTGCAATACTTATGCAAGCACAGTCAACATTCTGCTGAGAAAAGCAATAAATATTCTATTCTGAAGTTCTTTGTACAAATGCTATAGTAATAAAATTTTTAAATGACCTTAAAATGTCCATATCAGGAAAAATTTTGGAAATGTATTTTTCCAAACACAGACAGAATAGCTTCTAAAATGACAAGTCAATTCTGCAGGAACCAAGAGAAATACCAAAAAGTATAATAAGATAAAAGTTTCCACGTGATTTCTAAAGCAATGAAGCAAAACCTTTGCTAAGGGTCAGTGGAGGAACCACTGTACCCACACCCATGAATGCCTGGATAGTCTTGGTAACATCCCAAGCCACATCTTACTGAGATTTTGTGTTCTTGAATTTCATGATATCCAGAATCCCAACTGCTAAAAGTGTGTGTGTGTGTGTGTGTGTGTGTGTGTGTGTAAACTCACTTGTTTCGGGTGAAGTGTTGATAAGGTCAGAGAAGTACTAAGGAAGCAACCTACATGAATGAATACATGCAAAGCACTTAGAATACTTCCTGGCATTCAGTCTGGAAACATAAGTAGCAATACATAATATCAAAAAGGACATTGCTAGTCTATTAAAACATAAAACATTATCTGTTTCCAGACTTTACACTCTACTAAGTATAAGCTATTATTTATGAGAAAACTTTACATAGGGCGAAAATAGGGTAAACTATTTTTAACCATAACAACTTATTGAATTTTAACTTAAAAACATTTACTTGTAATTATACTAGTACTTGTTTAATATAATTTATTATTGATATTTTATCTCCAGCAATATGTTAAAAAGGACTTTAAATGAGCTACCATTGTTAATCATCTCTTTAAAATCCAAAAAACATATTATAAACACTAGTGTGCTGGTGCACGGATTCATGCACACTGAAAGGAAAATAATTAAAAGAAATAGTTTAATACTGCTATTAGCCCTTTCTCTATAATAGAATTGTCAACCAAATTCATGATCGACAATGACAGATCGCAATACATGCTTGCGATTGGCGCCAGCAAGAGCTTTATATGTATTACACATGCATGAGTCAACTTAGCCTTTTATATATATACATAGAATAAACTTGCTTAATTAGACCTGCTTTTGATTTAGCTAAACTTTTTCCAGCCCAGTGAAGCACCCCAACTTCCCTTTCAGGTAATTGTCAGCAACACAGCAATAAATATCAATACGAAGCAGATTATTATTGTAGATCACGCAGGGAGAAAAAAGGGTAAAATATTTAACTGCAGCAGTGTTTGACTATATTCTGTGCAGTGAGAAAACCTGAAGTCATTTTCAAGGTCCGCCATTTCTTACTTCTTTTCAGTTGGGTCAAGTTTCTAAATCTCTGTTGTCTTGCTAATGAATATAAAATAGGATTCTAGTGAGTCTTCTATCTACCAGGACTTCTATGAGGATCAAATGAGATGAGGCACAGGAAAACACTTCACAAACATTTGGTTGAACTGTAAAATGTTTGCACCTGGCTAAAAGCAAGTTGGGTTCCTGGGGAGGCTAGTCGCTGGGGAGAGGAAGCTGGGTGTTGCTTAGTGACATCATTACCTGGCGCCCACAGCGACTGTTTCCGGGCTGGGTTGGGCTGTGGGCTGCATTTTCTGCCATGGGGTCTTGACAGCATTGGCTGTGATTTGGTGGGGTGTTGCTCCAGGGTAGTGGCAGGGCCTGCGTCCCACTTGGGGGAATCCGAGTGTTGGTTTGTTGGTGCCAGGTCTGTGGTGCCGTTTATTTTTAAATGGCCAGTGCATGTCATGGCAGCTCCTGCGTTGTGTGTCTGCCCTCTGGTGGTCAGTGTGCATCATAGCTACTGGTCAGAGCGTCTGCCCCCTGGTGGTCAGTGTGCATCATAGCTACCGGTCGAAGGGAAGGATGGACACTTAGCCTTATATCTATATAGACTAGAGGCCCAGTGTACAGATTTGTGCACCAGTGGGGTCCCTCGGTCTGATCTGTGAGGATCGGGCCGAAAACAGCTCTCCGACATCCCTTGAGGGGTCCCGGATTGTGAGAGGGTGCAGGCCAGGCCAAGGGACCCCACTGGTGCACGACTGGGGAAGGGAAGGACTATGGGAGGGCTCCAGGGAGTGTCCAACCTGTCTCACCCAGTCCTGATGGGCTGGACCCCAGCAGCAAGCTAAACTACCAGTCAGAGCATCTGCTCCCTGGTGGTCAGTGTACATCATAGCAACTGGTCTAACGTTCGAACGAACGGTTGGATACTTAGCATATTAGGATTTTATTATATAGGATAGCACATTGAGATATAATTAACACTTGGAGTCCGGGAAACGAGTTAAGTCGGCTCGCGTGAATTGCGCGTACTCCGCAGGAGCCGTCTTTACTGGCTTTTAAAAATAGTGAAATTCAGCATATACTAGTATTTCCCTTTCTGATATCCCTCCCTCCTTTCCTCCTTTCCTCCCTCTAATCCACCCTTTTGGTGGATGGAACAAAACCAAAAGACAGAGCCATCTTATATTTTGGCGGGAAATTCACCCGCACTCCAAGTGTTAATCTTATCTGTGAAGATTGAAAAAATGTGGTATAAGATTTGATAAAGAGCGTACAATTTATTAACAATAAATACTGGCTTTTAAAAATAGTGAAATTCAGCATATACTAGTATTTCCCTTTCTGATATCCCTCCCTCCTTTCCTCCTTTCCTCCCTCTCTCAGTTTTTTCCTTTCTTCCTCGTTTTCTCCCTCCTTCTTCCTTTTTTCTCAGTCATTCGCCAAATAATGCACCAACCACCAATCCAGCAACAACAATTTGCTGAAGGCTGTTGTTCTAAGGACTCACCCCTACAGGAAAGTATTCAGTCAAGGTATGAAACACAGGGGCCAGTATCATTCATATTAGACTTGACCTGGTACCTTCTGTACCTTGTTCAGCTACAATTTATATCAGTTTATACCATACCCTCTCTCTGATTTCCCTCTAACTTGGCACCTCACTGGTTATCACAACACACCTGCTATGCTACCTAGACTATGTTTTCTCTCTCTCTCTACCTGGGAGGGCACTGCTAGGACTTGCCCTTGACCAGGACTTTCTTCCTTTGACAGGTGTTGTAATTAATCCTCAGATCTACTGCCCCGTCTGAATAAGATACTTATGATCAGGGTTGGATTCTGATTTTTTAAGCATGATCCTTATGACAGCTAATATTTGAGGGTCTCAGTAGGATTTATTTTGCAAAGGATTAAACATAAATATATCTCTTAAATCTGGCCTCTCACTCATTTTCTTGTTTTTGTGTCCCCCCTCCTCTCTTTTCCTCTTTCTCATAGGCCTCCTTTGACAACAAGGAGAGTCTGCAATGGAAAAGTAGTCATGAAAGAGAAGCCAGAGCTTTGATCTGAAAAGCCTATGGAATGGAGAGAAAAGGAGCAGTCACACATTTTCGTCTTGGTGATGTGAAAGGGAACCTCAGGGCAGCACTGTGCTGGAAAAGGCACCTCTTTATTCACTGTATGTGGCCTTCTTGAGTCGCTGGTCATTGCTAGCATCACAGAAGCCACAGAATAAAATAAGAAACAGTACTGAGTGGAATTTGAGAAGTACAGGAAAACAGGAAGTGAGCTCCCTTGTATACTGTATGACCATGTCACCCGTATCAATATTAAAAGATGATCTTCTTAAAACAGGACACATACATATACATATACTCAAGCACCATGCGACTATGTGGGCTTGAGAATTTATGAATCAATTAATGCAATTAAAGTCATATATCTTTAATTCAGGAATTCAAACTAAGGCTAAAATCTCCTTCTTAGGTAGCAAGTATGTAGAGATTTAGACACAACACAATTTGAGAATGTCTTCAATAATGGGAAAATTATGCTACCTCCATGGGCCACATAGTTTATCAGAGATATTAAGACACAGTAACTAGCACAATGTCTTAGCTTGGCTTTCATAAATGTACCGAATTTTTGGAAGAAGGCCAAAAACTACACGTTAAGGAAAATACTGCAACCGTTTTTTATTGCTTTAGTTCTTATTCACTCAGTAGTGCTGGTGAGAGAGGTAATATCAACCTCTAATTAGTCCTAGAGCAGCAGTTCTCAACCTGTGGGTCGCGACCCCTTTGGCGGTCAAACGACCCTTTCACAGGGGTCGCCTAAGACCATCCTACATATCAGATATTTAAATTACGATTCATAACAGTAGCAACATTACAGTTATGAAGTAGCAACGAAAATAATTTTATGGTTGGGTCACAACATGAGGAACTGTATTTAAAGGGCCAGAAGGTTGAGAACCACTGTCCTAGAGGAATGGACTGACACTGTTACATGAGAACAAAGGCAACTAATTTTGACCATTGGTAATCATGAAGTAGCTGGTTCTAATTCTGACCAATAATCATTCAGCCCAATGAGCAGTTTTTGGGCCCATCTCATTCATTTGGAAAGGCTACCTACAAGGCATAAAGAAGGTCACTCAAATAGGGTTGCTGTCCTGAGTGTGTCTAAGAAGCCCATAGGGCACCCGTAGTTGAGAACCCCAGTGTTCCAGAAGGTTTGTGGCTGATGGTCAAATCCTATGATATCTGAAATTCCTATCTATCCTTATGTCATGGATTAATTATTACTCAGTCAAAACTCACTGCCTTTGCTGTCCTTCTCCCCTTCACTGCCCCTCTCTCAATTATATTTGGCTTGGCCATTTTATGTATTTTGACCAACAGAATGTGAATATAAATGATCTGCCTGTTTTAAGCTGAGGCTTTATGAGTTATGAAGTGTTCCCATTTGCCACTGTGGGAGTTGCCAACTATGCCATGACAAGAACAGGTCCTGGGAAAGCACTGATCCAAGAAGAAGGAGAAACACAAGGAACAAACATGAAGGCAAATTGTAGCCTGAAGCAGAGCCGTCCCAGCCTCCCAGCAGACCTATGAGCAAGAAACAAGTGCTTATTGTTACATGCTACAGATATTTTGTGGTTGGCTGTTATGCAGCGTTACTATATCAATAGCTAACTAATACACTTTGCAATGAAAGATCAATACAGGCAGTATGTACAATTTTTTTCTCTTGGCATCCCAAAAGTTCTGACCAATTCAGCTAGCCCATAAACTTTATATTTTATTATACCCATTCAAATTTTCCCTAGCAACCTAGCCAATTACCATTTCTCAAAGCTGCCTCATATAGAGTACAGTGCCACCACCCTTTGCAATTTACATCTGTCAAATCTTTATAGATTCAACTAAAATTTTTATCTCTTATGAATAATTTCAGATTCTCCCTCTCATTTATCCCTCAGGAAGAGGCACTCTAAACTTTACCCCTCTCTTGTTTTACTTAACATCTTCTGCAATAAATAACAGTACCTCGAGTACTGCCCTATATCACTTATTGGTTAATATATCCTTTAAGAACAGAAAGTACTTTAAGAACAGAAAGATTGCTCTTATATTTCAGACAGAAGAGGCTCCCCAAACTCATTAGGCACAATTTAAACCTATGCACTCCCCCACCAAAACAGGCTTCTCCTTTGTATATCATCTATAATAATAAAAGCATAATATGCTAATTAGACTGGACAGCTGAATGACCTTCCAGACGACCTTCTGAACAAAGCCGGGGTTGCAAGGGCCGAGGCAAGCCTTCACAACTGCGATGGTCAAGCCCCTTGCATGACTTTCGTGCATCGGGCCTTTAGTGACTCAATAAATGCCATCTTCATCCTCATAGTTAGCCAGAAATCTGAATGATCACTGATTCCTTCTTCTCCAACTTACTATTAAATAAGTCCTGATGAGTCAAAGCTCCTAAACGTCAATAAAATATTTTCACCATTCTGCAGCTCCATCACAATTCCCCCCCAACCCTGCCCCCTCCCGGGATTATTGCAATTGGTTCTCACTTGTTTCACCTACTTTCAGGTTAACCATATACAAACCAACTTCCCAGGCAAAGAGATATTTTTTTCAATGTAAATCTAATTATGTCATTTGCTGCTTAAAATCTTTCATTGGCTCCCCACTGCAGTAGAAGAAAGTATGTATTTCTATATGACATTATTATCTACTCCAGTATATGTCGCCAGCCTTATTTCTGAATGATAGCCACCTTGTGCTCTATACCTTAGGCAAACTGATGTTCAGCGTCCTCCCAAATCTACCATGATCTCTCTTATTCACATTCATTTGCACATGCTATTCTGTCTACCTGACACCCTCTCTCTCCTCCCACCAGCCCTCCATTGATGATCTCCTCTTGTCCTTCATATCTCAGGTCAGATAACTCCTTAGAAATCCACTCTGATGCTCTCCTTTCCCCTTGCTCTGGCAAGCGTGGTTAGGGGCCCTTCTTGTATATTTATACAGCATCCTGGACTTACATGCTTCTCTGTAGCACTTACTACACTACACTGTAATTTCTGATTAACTTATAGCTGACTCACTCAGTGACCTAAACAAGAGTCATTTCTCTTTCTGACTAGACTCAGTGCATTTCAAATATCCACATACCTTTGTGGCCATGCACTTCCAGGGCTGTGGGCCTCAGCCCCAGACCCTATGAAAGAGACCCGATTATCTCAGCTAATCAGGAAAGCACCATTTATGTGGTGGTTGTAATGCAGTTATGAACAAAAAGACCATGAAAGAAGCCAGGGAGAGTCTTCTGGGAAGGATGTTTTTCTCTATCTTGACAGAAAAGAAGGCCCTTCTTTTTTGCACTAGACATAGTTATTTGCATTCACTACGTAGGGCATTGATGGACATTTTGAGATCATGGGAGCAAGTCCAAAAAATCACCAACATTTGAAGATGTCACAAAGTAAAGATGGAAAGGACTCACTGAGTTACTGAGTGATTTGAACTTTCCACCTCAGGTTTAAGCCAGCTGGGCTATGGTTTTCTTTCCAGCGGTAAGCATTCTAACACACTTATCTATCTTCCTCACTGCACTGATGTTAATAAGAATGCATGCTTGTCCATAGAAACTGTAAAATAACCCTAAGGATTTAAAGAAAACGTCTTAGAAGCCTGCATGGTCTTCTGGTAATTGATAAGGAAAACTATTAATGTGGTACCCGGCAGAGAATCAGAATAAGCTTTTGAGGAAAAGGCTTTAGAAGGCTACTAATTTATTCTCTGGCCAGAGAATAAAATAAAACTGCATTTAGCCCTTTGAAAAACTGGTATGAAATGACCACAGGGGTCTCATTGTAACAAATTCAGAAGCCTCCAGAAATGTAACTTATTTTAGTTCCTTTTCTGTTCTACCCCTTGCCTTTCTCTTTCATTCTTCTGCCAGCTCACAGTTTACTTCAAAAGCTGAAAAAGTTAAAAGGGGAAAACTCTGAGAACATATTCACCTGAGTTCTGAACAAAGATCCAAGTAAAGGTCAAGATGATAGCCAAACCCACATTTACATTAGCCATTTGTGGATTGGAACATTGAACAATGTAGTAGTCTCTTTATTTATGCAGAATTTCTTACTGGAAACAGGAATTTGAATAACAAGGAAGAGATATCTTTTATTTTTGGTCTAAAAATAATTGGTGAGCTTAGATGCCTATGATAGGTAACTTCTTTCTACCTTCATGTTATACATTTGATATTAAGTGTATGGCAGGGAGAACTATACAGTAGTGTAGTCTATTAAATAGCACCACTTGCTACTTATCAATAATAGAACCAACTCCCCATTTTCCTAAGGAAATGAAAGATAATGATAGTCAATATGGATGACGAAGATCATTGTTTAATCACATTAAAAAACTGATTAACAATTAAATTTATATTAACAATTATATATATTAAAAAATAATAAAATAAGAATGTAGGATAACTTACCAACATTTTTAATTTTGATTACATGTTGGGATTATAATATTTGGGATATATTTAGTTAAAATAAATTCTTAAAATTAAGTTTAGATTTTTTACTTTTCTAATGTGACTACTAAAATATTAACAATTACATATGTGGTATGTATTATACTTCTATTAAATTTCTGCTAATGCTGCAAATGGAACTGATTGCATACTTATGGATAGTTACTTTTAAAATGAGAGATGATTTTATAAGGGAGAAATGATCTTTTTCTTGAAATTTTAGTAGAAGCATGTAGAACCATCAGAGTCAATACTTTTGGTGGTTTGTTTTATTTACTATTTTGTGGGGGTAGAGAGTAAAATTTACAACTATGATTTTTCTAATGATTATAGGTCTATTCCAGTTCGTTTAATAACTTATTGAGTCAATTTGGGATGTTTTATTTTTGTGCTTTTAAATTAAAATAAAACTTTATAAATAAGCAAAAAAAATACTACAGCTTTTAAAAATGTATAATCATTCCCATCTCCCCATGATTCTAGAGCTCTACTGTCTAATAGGGTAGCCCCAAGCCACATGTAGCTATTGAGTACTTGAAATTTGTGTAGTCTAAATTTAGATGTGTCAAAAGTATAATACATAGTCTGCTTTTGAACATTTAGTATTAAAATAAGAATGTAGGCCCTAACCGGTTTGGCTCAGAGGATAGAGCATTGGCCTGCGGACTGGAGGGTCCCAGGTTTGATTCCGGTCAAGGGCATGTACCTTGGTTTCAGGCACATCCCCAGTCGGGGGCGTGCGGGAGGCAGCCGATTGATGTTTCTCTCTCATCGATGTTTCTAACTCTCTATCCCTCTCCTCTCCTCTCTGTAAAAAAAATCAATAAAATATATATACATTAAAAAAATAATAAGAAGAATGTAGGATAACTTACCAACATTTTTAATTTTGATTACATGTTGGGATTATAATACTTGGGATATATTTAGTTAAAATAAATTCTTAAAATTAAGTTTACATTTTTTACTTTTCAAATGTGGCTACTAAAATATTAACAATTACATATGTAGTATGTCTTATATTTCTATTGTCCTAGAACATTCATTAGTTCCTCTCACATGATGCCCTGCCTGCAGATATTGACATATGTGTAATCTCTGAAACATGATGCAAAAGGATAATGATAAGGCGTTTTTAAATCTAAACTTCTACCACTGTATTTAGCACTATTCTTTACTCTTGGAAATTCCTTTAGAAATGTTTATGGAATGAATGAATGCATATTATTCTGCTGTCTTACACATTAATACAGAAAGGAAAAATTCTCTCTCTCTCTACACACACACACACACACACACACACACACACACACACACCTCCCCACCCCAAATACTGGCTGTGAATGAATTACCCTGCTAATATTTCTTTTGAAAAACCGTGTTGTGATTCTTTAGCAGAAACTCAAGTGGCCATCTAACTGAATGGTCACTGGGTCCTGTAGCTAAAAATGCCTTGCTCCTCCTGAAAAATGGAAAATGCATTGTGATTCTAAGTAAAGAGCACTCCGATTTTAGCTGCCTTTGTCCTCATTGAGGCTTGTCTGGGTCAATAATTAGCAGTACAGCTTCTGAGACTGAGTGAAGAAGAGGATGATAAAAACAAGTGCAAACGAGCGGCCTTAAAAAAGCAATGCACAGATCAAGGGAGCGAGCGCTGGAGGCCCGTCCTGTCAAGGTGTGCGCACGCTAGGCTGGCCGAGATGTTAGAAGCTGAAAATCAATAAACCAGAATCCACCGTTAACTTAATGCATTTTCACTTTCTACTTTAGTGAGGGCTTCTAAAATTATTCTGTTTCTCAAAAACTGCTTATCCCATTTTACTGGGATTCTTAAATTTCTTTTCATTCCTCCCCACTAAACTATGAGAGAAAGACACGAGGAAACAGTCTAATGTATTAGAAAGAATGTCAGGCCAGGAGCTAGGAAATCTGATCTGGTTTTAGAATGGCTACAAATTTGTGATGTGACATTGAACCAACTGTTCAATTTTTTAAATCAATTCATCTAACAATGAGGATGAAGTCCTGTGTATTCTAAAGTTTAGGAAGGGAATCAAATGATAAGAAAAAGCAGTTGCCAACATGGAAATGTTCTCCAACTGTCAAGTATTTTATACATAATCATCACAGAAATCTTTTATGGCTAAAATCTGGTGATACTACATGTGGTCCTAGATCCAAAGGAGAAGACAAAGAAGAAACAGATATAACAAAAATATCACATCTACTATTAGAAAGAGCACAAATCCCATACAACTACTTAAAAGCATGTGGTGCAGTGGTCAGTTGTACAGACTCTGGAGACAGACGAGTAGGATTTGAGGTCTGAGTATACCATTTACTAGCTATATGATTTGAAACATATCACTTTACTTCACTGTTCTTTAGTTGTCTCATCTGTAAAATGGAAAAAAAATAAAAGTACGTACTTCATATCTTTACTGTGAGGACTAAAGGACTTAATACATATAAAACATTAGAATAGTGCTGGCGTTTAGTAGGTAGTATATACGTGTAGCTGTTATTTGGGAGTTTTCTCGATGGTGCTTTAAACTGTACATATTTGTTTTATGCTGCTTGAAAAATAGCATACATTGCCCACATCAGATGCTACAAGTATCACAAGCACATGCTGGGAGGACAAATAAAAGCAGTTCAGTACATCATTCACAAAATGAGAGCCTTGGTCATCTACACCTTTTTAGAGGGCTTATAAATATATGGTATAACAAAATATATTCACATGGGACCTTGGGACAATTTGTGGTTCTCTTTATTTTTACATTTTCCCCTCATACTAAAATAACTACTAAAGGTGTCTCATATTTGCATTGTGATTTTAAAGGTCGCTTTCACATCCATTACCTCATTAGAAGTTCAGGGCTATTAAAGGTAGACAATGAATTTACTTTCACTCTCATATATCTCTTTGAGGAATCAAGTCAACTAACTACTTGAGAAGAAAGTACTTGAGAAAAAAGGTGGGCTCTTGGCCAAATACTTTCTGGCAGCTTCTAAGCCTGCGCTGTTCATCTGCGTCAACTGCAGGCCTGGAAGGAGCCAGAGAGGTAACTCATCTGCTCGACAGACCTTGCTGACCCTGGACTGTGGCCGGGCCATGCCTTCCCCAAGCAGGTGTCTGTCAGTAAGTGACTATAATGTCCCAGAGGAAGGTTATTTTTGATGCTTCACCAAATCCAAGGGTGTGAGGCAGAGAAGGAGTAGGTCAGGACTTCCTCTAGGATTTTCACATAGACTACACCAGGTTGTATTATTCCATTTGTTGGATTCCAAGGTGATTTTTTTTCATGAGACTACTAGAGGCCTGGTGCACCAATTCATGCATGGGTGGGGTCCCTAGGTCTGGCCGGTGATCGGGACCTATCGGGGCTGTCTTGCCCAGACCCGGTTGGGACTGATGGGAGTTGGCCAGCCGGGGAGGGGCCATGGGAGGGCGTGTCCGGCCATCTCGCCCAGTCCCAATTGGCTGGACCCCAGCAGCAAGCTAACCTACCGGTCGGAACATCTGCCCCCTGGTGGTCAGTGCGCATCATAGCAACTGGTCGATTGGTTGGACACTTAGCATATTACGCTTTTATTATATAGGATACTTACTTGAAAGAAAAGTCTTGGGTTGTTTATTACTTATTTTGACCAACTGTTACACCAGCACTATTGATTTAGAGCCCCAAAGCCCTGACTGGATAGCTCAGTTGGTTAGAGCTTCATCCCGATATGCCAAGGTTGTGGATTCAATTCCCAGTCAGGGCACACACAAGAATCAACCAATGAAGGCATAAATAAGTGCAACAACAAATTGATGTTTTCTCTCTCTCCCTTTCTCTCTCTTCCTAACAACACTAATATTTTAATTTATCTATAGACATAATAGTCTCAAACACATTAAAGGAAGTTGATCAATATTAAATAACAACAGCAACAATGTTTTCCTTTGCAGGAACATAATGCTGAATTATAATTGTGCAAAGTCAAAAAGCAATCTACAAATTAATTACAGAGCATTATTAAATGAGGCAAAGTCATTCTAGAAATAAATAATGCAGTACTTTTCTAAAGGTTCTTGCTATTATGTGTAAGCCCTCAGGATGAAAACTGGGAGACCTATTTTTATTATGTTCGTCACATTAATTAATGAACAATATAAACAATTTATGCAAGCACGTCATCTTAGCATTACTCTTGGGGACTAGCAGGACATTTCAGTAACAAGAGCTAAAAGCAGGAGTACTCTCTTGATTTGGAAAATACTTCTAAATTGCTTGATTTTCCCCAAGGGGTAGTGTTTAAGCAAAATCTGGCACAGAGGTGAAACATGTAATCAAAGCAAACTTTCTCTTGGTAAGGGAAATATGATCTTTTCACTATTGTGAGATGGTTTGGGCCCTGTCCCCAAGATGACCCCAAACAACCTCTTCTTTATGGCACTCAGATCACCTCCTCCTGCACCATGTGCTTTGACAGAAGGAGGGGGCATGCCTTAATGCTCTGCCACTCCCACTAATGCCAATTACACTCTGTTCTATATTCATACTTGGCATAAGTTCAAATCATTTTACCTTTCTACAAAGTATTTGCCTATTTGGTCTTACCTCTGTGTAAAAAGACTCAACTGTAAACATTAGACATTGGAAATAGGATCTCTTAGTTTTCTTATTTGGTTTATTTGTCTGTCACTAAAACGTATACAGAAATTTAGTGATAGTGTTTCAGCTACTTAAAAAGAAGCTGCATAATTCATTCACTGGTTGTTTAAGCTGTAGCACTTCTCCGGTTATGGGCAACATTGGTTTCCTCAACCATCACCTCAGAGTTCTAATGTCTGACACACATCTCTGACCTGAGGGATGCCTATGCCCTGAGGACCCGCCACCTCCTCCATGGAAACACAGCCATGTCCAGCCCTGTCTCCCGCCAACTCACCGTCCTTTCTCACTTGCCCATTTCCCAGTCTCTAGAGCTCTATTATGGCTGACCTCTTCATACTTCATTGCAGTAGTTGCAAATTTCAACGACATTACACCTCTACAATGTTTCCAGAAACCACCTGTTTTCCTATTTCCATTTCTATGAATTTAGTTTATTATCTCATTACTTCTTTTTTAAGCAAAAGTAATATTTGCTCATTGCATTAGTTTGTTAGGGCTGCCATAACAAATACCACATGGATGGCTTAAACAACACAAATTTATTTTCTCACATTTCTAGATGCTTCTCTCCTTGTCTTGCAGATGGCCATCTTTTACCTCTCTCCTCAGGTAGTCTCTCCGTGCCTGTTCTAATCTCCTCCTATAAGGACACCATTCATAATGAATTAGTCCCGCCCCCTCATATGACCTAATTTTACCTTCACTGCCTCTTTAAAAGCCCTATGTCCAATTACAGTCACATTTTGAGGTAGTGAGGTTAGGAATTCAATGAGAATTTTGGGAGAACACATTTCAGTCCACAACACTCATATTTTTCCTATGGCACATGCACTTGTCCAAGAATGTCATTTTTATTGCCCCCAAACCAGTTTGATTGTCTCTAGAAAAACTGTATTCTACAACCACAGACATCCTTAAACAAAGTCCCTCTCTTTCCCCATCCCCTCATTTAAGACCCCTTCCATAACCCAAATTTCTGTTTTCAAGTTTATTTTCCTATGATTCCAGTAAAACACAGACATTTTGGATTAATCAAACACAGACCACTATTTCCTACTTTTCTTGCTTCCATTTGCATTTTTCTAAAAATGACATCATCCCTCCAGACTTTAATGAAATGCCAGTATAATTTAGCAACACCTTTCCTAAATCACATACATACCCTTCAAAACAACAATGGTTCCCATTCCTTAACCCATAGTTCGTTTACCTGACCCTCTCTTATTTCATTTATTTTTCTGTGCCAATTTCCTTGTTCTTTAAATCCTGGTACTCTTTTAACAGAGGACTTGTTGAATCATGGATACTGAGTAAACCATTTATTGAGTTGATTAAAGCCAGTCTATTTGACATTAATTGTTTCAGGGGTTAATATGATTAAAATATCCCAAACGATTGTTATTTATTCTTGTGTTCATCTTATGGACATGGCAGAAATCATGGCATGATGACTAAGAGATAGCAATGGTTATTTTGGTTGATTATTTTTTCTCACCCAAATAAATAAATTTTTCACTCTAAACAATTATAGATTGTTAATATCTAGCTCTATCTGTATGTATATGTATTAACAATATATAATTATTATATATGTGTACATGCTTTCTTTACCAAATTTTTGTGACATTTTTGAAAATTTGATTAGTACTCTTATTATCTACATTATAAGTTAGAGAACCTTAAGTTCCATTATTAGTGACTGGCTTGCCTAAAGTTTTGTAAGATATTGCTTCAACTCACTTTTAAATAATTTCTAGTTTATTTTCCACCTACTTCACTCTTTCCAAGGTTTACTCTACATTTGGCACAAAGATATTAGTTCTTTCCTATCTTCTTGTCCTTGAGAAGTCTGAATAACTTAAAGCTTTTAAAGCAATACATTAATATAGGCCAAATGCAGCCAATTCTTTGAGAGCCTTGCTCACAGCCTTTCCAACTCCCTTAATCCTTGCTGCACTTATTATAGAGACTAGAAAGCAAAATATTAGCTTTCTAATCTCCTTCCCATTAGAGATGGCCAGATGGCATAGCTCTGACTAATGGGCTATAACTTGATGTCTTTTAAGGACTTTGGTGAAGGCTTTTGTGTTTCTGATAAATGGGATAGATACAACTAGAGCTTCCTCTTCCCTTTTTCCCTTGCCCTCTCCCCCTCACTGCATGTAATGCAGACATGATGTCTGCAGCTGCAAATGTCATCTTGCCATCATAAAGGAAAGATCAAGATAATTGCATAGATGCTGGCCTTCTGCAAATGGTGATAACATCATACAATAGTTGAAATGCCTCCAGTGGCCACTTACTTAAAAGTACCTCTATTTGTTTGAGCCATTGTAGGACCAGGTTTCTTGTTATTTACAGCCCAAAGCACTTAAAAGTAACCGAAGTTAACAATTTGAGTTTTACACAAAGAAAAACTCTTCTATAGACACAGAATGTATTCCCTAATCAAAATCCAGTTACAAACCCACAAATCCAATTCCTTTGGTCAAAGGAAGCTAGAGAGAGTAAGTTGGCTGTTTTCACATAGATCACTCACCAGTAAGGGGATCTCTGTTTTCCTCTTCCTTTCCCCATGGGGATTATTATTATTAACTATTTTCTGCATATTTCAAGAAAAGGAAAAGGTTACATTAAATTTAGATGGAAAGGAAGGGCCTTATGAGAAATCCACTGGGGTTGGGGGTGGTAGTGGGGAGGAAAAGGTCAATGGGGGGGGGAGGAGACATCTGTAATACTTTCAACAACAAAGATACATCTATAATAATAAAAGTGTGATATGCAAATCAACCGAATGGCCGAACAGCGGAACGACCGTCCAGACTACCAGGCTATGACACCCACTGGCGCCAGGCCAGCCAAGGCAGGTGCGATGCGATTGGTCGGGGCCTGGCCATCGCCCCATGATTGCCCCAAGGAGGGAGGCCCAGGCCACTGACTGGCAGGCCCCTGGATGGGTGGGCAGGGCCTACCTCTTTGGGGTGATCGATCTCGGGGCTCCCGGACTGTGAGAGGGCGCAGGCCGGGGTGAAGGACACCCCTCCCCCTGTGCTAAAATTTCGTGCACTGGGCCTCTAGTAAAAAATAAAAATAAATTAAAAGGAGGAAAAAAATTATTGTAATCTGTTTCTCACGAGTAAAGATGACATAAATGGCACAGAATATTGTTGCCCATCTGATGTATGTATGTATGTATGCATGTGTGTATCTATCTTTACATTTCCTGTAGAAATTCCTCATAACTGTGATCCGTAGTTGGAAAGCATCCCACTCATTTTAAACAAACATTTAGGAAGCTGACTGTGCCTTTCTCCAGCTCATTATCAGAGCAATTAAAATGAACTGTTGCATTGCTGTTTTAAGGCTTCAAATTTTGTAATTTCTGTACCTGAGGCATTATTCATGTTTTTCAAAGAGATTTTGGTTCTAGTCCTGCCAAGTCCTAAAGAGTTCTAATTAAATATTCCTTGGGGAGTTTTTCCTTGATCTGTTGGATTCAAGGTTCTTTAGTATCTAACCTGCTAGGATTATTTCTGGTGGGGATAATTTATCTTTAATTTTAATGCCTTAATTGTATTTTATACACATCATTAAATCCCAGGATAGTAATCTCATTTACAAAATGGTGTGTATCATATTATAATGAAAACAATACATTGTTAAAGGATGTATACAAATCTTTAATACTGCAGGTCATGTTTATGCTGATCCAAAGCTGAAAAATCGTTACATAAAATGATATTGCTGCTTATCTGAATACTGGAGGCCCAGTGCACAAAACTCGTGTATGGGTAGGGTCCCTAGCAGCTGCTGGCTGCCTGCCGGGGTGCCTCCCTTCCCCCGGCCGCCTGCCTCCACCACCACCTCCGCCAGCCGAGGGTGGGGAAGGAGCCTCCTTTCCTGGCCCTGCCCCCTGGTTGAACTCCTGGTCGAGGGGACAATTTGCATATTAGGCTTTCATTATATAGGATGTCTAATTCTAAGTTATAGGGCTCATTTTTAGGTACAAAGTTTACACCTATAATACACAGAATCTTTATACCTGTGAGCGGTTCCAAATTTAATAGCGTTCTTTCTGATAGCCTTTGTAGGATTGGCAACTTGTCTGACAAAAGCAGCTCTATGGGAAGGAATGAGAGGGAACACGTTGGAAGAGGTGGTCTGAAGGACTTTTCTTGAAGCTGTGTTTGAATGGTAAGCACATTGATTACATGGTATTTAGATTTTATGTTAGTTGTGAGTACACTGGGCAAACTAATGACTCCCAACCACTCCTTCGCACCACTATTGTTTTACTGAGGTTTAAGGGAAAGCAGGGCTATACTAATATGGGCACATAACATTAATCAGGCCTTCTTCTTACCTCCCCATTCTTGGAAATAAATTTATTTTATATCCTTTTAATTAATTACACTGTATACACATCATTCACAAAAGAGATAAATTAACCAGTAAGTCACTCCTTAGTAAAAAATAGTAATTGTTTGGTTCCCCTCCCTCTTCTTGAGATGTTTCTGGTACATGTTTCTGAACACTCTTCCTGAAACACTATTTTCTGCTTTTCACTTGGCTAATTCCTATTCATCCTTCATTTCTCAGTTTATATATTATTTCCTCCCAGAAGCTTTAATTTCCCAGCCCCTTATTAACTGGTTCTCTCCTTTATGATATATTCTTGGGATATGTACTTCTTCACAGTGCACTTTTTCTAATTATCCATTTAATTACAGGTGTTTCTTTTTTTAATCAGGAAATTAACATTGATGAAACACTGTTATCCAACCCACAGACATTATTCGGATTTCACCCACTGCTCTACTTGTCCTCTGTAGTGAGAATATTTCAGGTCCAGGATCCAATCCAAGATCACCTGTTATATTTTAGTTATGTGTTGTTAGCCTTCCCTCATTTGGATCAGTCTTACTCTTTCTTTGTCCTCTCAACTTTGACATTTTGAGGAGATGGGGCCAGTTATTTTATAGAATGTCCCTCAATTTGGGTTTGTCTGATACTTCATTAGATTCAAGTTTTGCATAGATGGCAGGAATACCTCAGAAGTGATGCTATGTTCTCACTGATCCTATCAGGTGGCACATGATTGTGACTTGTTCCCATATTGGCGTTGTTAACTGTGATCACCAAATCCTGGACATGTCCTCCAAAGTTCTCTACTGTAAAGTTACTATTTTCCCCTTTGTATTAAATAACTAACCTGTGGGGAGATTATTTAAAGTTATGTGAATATCCTGTTCCTTATAGTAACTGATGGCTTTCGCTTGAACCAAATTACTATAATGATTGCCAGATAGTGATTTTAAACTCTATCATTCCGTCTGCATTTATTATTTAACATTTTATTAAAAGGATATTTCCTTCTTTCTTATTTACTTCTGTTAATATGGATCCATGGATTCTGATTTTATTAAATGGGTTATAATACATTATCATCCTTGCTCATTTTGATGCTCAGATTGTCCCAGATTTGGCCAGTGGGAGCTAACTTCAAGCTGGCTTCTGTGGCTGTCATTCTTTGAGCATAATCTCAGTTCTGGCACAAGATGGTCCAGGCTAATTCTCCCTGGCCTAGGGGTCTTTTTGCCCTAGGCCCCTAGTTCTTTTTAGTGGGGAGTGATATTTGAACCCAAGATCTCGGAGCTACGTGTGCTCATTGCCACTGAGGTGTCATCACTCATGTCCTTCCGGTGGACAGACTAGAGAAAATTGCCATTTCATGTCATTCTTGCCTTTCCATTTTATAATTGTAGCTACTTTCTCTCACTGCAAGAAGCCTGGCTCCCAAGAAAATCAATAAATTTACTCCTTTGCTCAATTCTACAATACATATACATTTGTTTCAGAATTACTATGTCCATACCACTATTAACAATAAATTTATTAACATATTAAGTCAAATTCAAGTTTTCTTTGCAGTTATTTTGGTCCTTTTATCTTCAGACTCAGAGGAGTGAAAGTACTGTAGCTAAAAGTTACTCATTTAATAAAATCAGAATCCATGGGTCCACTTTAACAGAAGTAAATAAGAGAGAAGGAAAGGTCCTTATAATAATTCTTTCTTTTCCACTTTTTTAAAACATGGTTTTTACCCATTTAATGTATAGTTAAGTTTGTTTCTGTTTGTTTTTAACTTTGAAATAAAAAACAAACAATGTTGATTTAATCTTTAGCATTTTAATTATGATATATCTTGGTGTGGGCCTCTTTGTGTTCATCTTGTTTGGGATTTTCTGTGCTTTCTGAGCCTGGATGTGTGTTTTCTTCACCATGTTGGGGAAGTTTTCAGCCATTATTTCTTTAAACAGGTTTTTTATTTCTTTTTCTCTCTCTTCTTCTGGGACCCTTATGATTTGAATGTTGTTATTCTTGATGTTGTTCCAGAGGTCCTTTAAACTACCCTAATTTTTAAAAATTCCTTTTTCTTTTTGCCGTTTCAATTGGGTGTTTTCTGCTACCTTGTTTTCCAAGTTGCTGATTGGATCCTCCGCTTTATCTAACTTGCTGTTGATTCCATCTTATATATCCTTCATTTCATTTATATTCTTCATTTCTGACTGTTTCTTTTTTATGTTTCCTATCTCTTTGTTGAAGTTCTCACTGAGATCATTGAGCATCCTTATAACCAATGTTTTGAATTCTTTATCTGATATATTGCTTGTTTCTGTTTCATTTAGTTCTCTTTCTGGAGTTTTGTCCTGATCTTTCATTTGGAACATACTTTTCTGTCTGCTCACTTGGCTGCCTCTCTGTTTGTTTCTATGAATTAGGCAAAACAGCAACCTCTCCTGCTCTTGAAGGAGTGACCTTGTGTAGGAGCTACCCCTTCATAGACTGTGTGTGTGCCAGGCGTCTTTGGCAGGCCATTTGGAGTGTGTCTGGGCCACAGGGAATGGGAGGGGGTTGGAGCTGAAGCTCACCAGGGCCTGGAACTGGAGCTGCAGTTGGCTCAGGCCTCTGGTAGTCCCAGGGGCAAGCCACACTGGGACCTGGAGCCAAAACTGGAGCAGACGGGAGGTGTAGGGATTCCCAGAGGTAAGCTGCGGGGGATGTACCTAAAGCAGGTTTGATCTGCAGGAAGTCCTGGGGACAAGCCACACCTGGGTGGGAGTTGTAGTTAGGGTGGTGCAAGCTGAGAGGAGTCCCTAGGGCAAGTCACTCGACTGAAACCTAGAGCTGGAGCAGGCTTCAGGGAGACATGTTTCTTCTCTCTCTCTCTCTCTCTCTCTCTCTCTCTCTCTCTCTCTCTCTCTTGTTTATTGTGCAGAAGCTGTTAAGTCAGCCCTCAGTTCTTCTTCAGGGGAACTGCTCTGTCTGTAAGTGTAAATTCCATGTGTTCCTGGGAGGACGTGAGTCCAGGGTTTTCCTATGCTGCTATCTTGGACTGGAAACCAAAAAGTGGAGAAATGCGCTCCCAGGGTAGGCCTCCCCACTCTGCCTTAGTGTGAACTGACACTCTCCTTGGGAGACCCGGATGGGCATGCAGTGCTGATGTGTTTTATGTTTGTCTCCCCTGCTCATTTGTCAGACTTCCGAGGTCAGGAACCATGTCTGTTTTAATCACCTCTGTCCAGTATAATATAAGTGCTGAGTAAATTTATCAGTAGTAAAGCACTCAGATTGCTTTCCTGGGCTCACAGATTGAAACCAGCTCTGAGATTACAACAGCAGGAGTCTTCAGATAGTAAAATACCCATTTTGCAGTGGAGACAGCTGTGAAGATTGGAAAGTGCCTACACACACACACACACACACACACACACACACACACACAAAAGACAGCAAAGAAGAACTGCATCTATTTCACAATTTTGCTCAGGCTTTGCTATTGAAAAGAAAATATATTTGTTCCTAAGGGGAGGGGGCTTGTCAATGCTTGCTTATTGTAAAAAATTTGAAGGGTACAACCTGCATTCATCATTTTTACCCAAGGAGATACTTAAAATAAAGAGAGACACAAGTAAATAATGATGAAGGTGGTTTTTGTTGTTGTTGTTGTTTTTTAAAGGATTCTGTGGTACCATTACAGGTGTCTCCCTCTCAGGGATGAAAGAAGAATTGCTTCTTTAAATAATATCTTTCTGTAAAACAATAGGGGAAATTCCTGAAGATGGAAACAGAAAAGCTAGATGGCAGCAGACTGCCTTGGTTTTGTTACAAACTTCCCATGCCCTTATCAATGAGTAGGTATAAGTATGCTTACAATCAGTGGCAGTATTCATGCAAATAACATAAATAGTTCAAAAGATCCCAGAAATAAATTCCTAAGCCACTCCCTGCCATTTAGAACAAGTATGGTTTGAAATTTTCCCCAAATTTGTAATACTCAGAAAAATGGTCTAGACTAGATGTCTATGACTATATTCAGATGATTCCTATTCAAAAAATGAGAATCAGAATAGACTAACTTTGTAACGGTGACACTGCTGGGAGAATAAATTGGCTCAAGAGGCAATAAAAAACCTGGGAAGGCACTTTAAGGTAATCAATTTAGTTGTATTGCTTTTTGGTGTGACTCTCAAGAAGGCTAATTTAGTCTCTGAAAGTAGTATCTTGCTGCCTGGAATTGGTACCCACAAGCATCAAATAAACTATTCCATGAACTTTAAGCTGCCCTTGACAGAAAGAAGGGCATGCTCAGCTCCAAGCCATCAGGGAAGGTATAATTTCACAAGACCAGACAGCCAGAGAACGTGATCCTGAGAGGAAATCTTATAGGAAAATTTCCTTTTCCCTACCCATCAGCAACCTCAATGAAGCTATTTTTATATTATTTATTATTATTCCTGTTTATGACTATTATCATATTTTTAGAAATATATTTTTGGTTGTTATCAGAAGCAGGTATGGTTAATAAAAGTTTAGCTGTGAAACCAGGCAGCCCTGGGTTGAAACCTCAGTTTACTAGCAATATGACCTTCAGCAAGTACACACACATAACTTCTGTTTTCAGCTGTTAACAAAAGGGGATGTATGTGTGTAATAATAATGCCCACCTCGCAGAGTTGCTGTAAGGATTCACCAGTATACCACTCAAAATGCCCAGCACAAGACCAGGCCTACAGTATGGAATAAACTCATCTAAATCTCATTCCTTTTCTCTTTTTTAGCCCTTTCTTCTTCCTCCCCTTCTCCCTCTTCAGCATATCAGCCTTAGTAGTAGAAGATGACCTGGAGTACCTGTCAAGTCCACCTAAGCTCTGGGGCCTGATACAGGATACAGACCCATTGCAGTGGTTCTCAACCTTCTGGCCCTTTAAATACAGTTCCTCACGTTGTGACCCAACCATAAAATTATTTTCGTTGATACTTCATAACTGTAATGTTGCTACTGTTATGAATCGTAATGTAAATATCTGATATGCAGGATGGTCTTAGGCGACCCCTGTGAAAGGGTTGTTCGACCACCAAAGGGGTCGCGACCCACAGGTTGAGAACCACTGCATTAGGGATTTAGTTGGTGTATTCGATGCTCAGGTCACATTAGAATGCAAATGTTTCTGAGGAGGGAAAAGCATTAACTCATGTCTAATTATTTATTTACTCTCTTCAGTCTTCATTTTGTTACAATTTATGGTGAGCAGATTTTACTAAGGAGAATATAGAAAGGACAAAGGCTTAAGGCTTGAGGAGCAGGGGGAGGTGTGGAGGGGACATAGGAAGAGAAGAAGGACGAAGGAAGAAAAAAGATCTAAAAAGACAAGCTGCCTCCATCAGTCAGTCTGTTGAAGCAGCCCAGATGTTGGCAAATCAAGCCTACATGCTTCTTAAATTGTCTACTGTTAGATAATCATGTTTTACAGCCCAAATATTTAGGTATAACATTTATTACAAGTGGCACTGTTTTGCCTTCATAGGGATGTCTTATAAATAGTCAACCAAAAATTAATCCTTATCCTTCCTATCATAGTAATCTCAACCCTATTAAAAGGTCTTATATATGGATTCTTTGAAACTTCATTTCATAGATTGGTACATATACATAGCATTAGGAATATGGCAGCTATATTAAAAGTTGAAAGCATGAAGTGAGGGCAATAAGTTAGATATTTCAAATATACAGTTATAAAACAATAAGAATCTTATTTTTGAAAATCTAGCAGATTACCCAAAGTTAAAGAATGTCCTACACTGAGATATTATCCAGAAAAATTCTGCTACCGTCAAATATTTTCCCCTTTGTTAAAATAAAAGAGTATTATTAGTATTATTGACAGTTACCTACAGTATCTTTAGAGTAAGTTACTAGTATACCTATATGTGGCCAAGCAGATCAATTACTTGACTTATTGTGGTTTACAGATTCTAAGAGCCTCATCTTCTCCACCCTTAAAATATATCCAATCATTGTTATATTTTTGAGGTGGGCATATAATTTATGCTAAGTTTTGCATTAATTATGCTGAATACTTTCCCGAAACTATGTTTAATGCATTCTATAGGAATTTTATTTGTTAAAATTATGTAATCAAACAATAATGTTATTAAAGATAAAATTTAGAAATCCTAAAATGCTGTTAAAAGTGCTCTTTTAACCATAAGAAAATTAACCTTAATATTCTGAAAAATAGACAGGAAAGTATGAAATTCATTGTTCATAGGTATGTATTAAGAATGACTCCATAGATTATGGTTGATCATGATTTTTGGAATAAAAAGAAAAGATAAAAGAGTTTTAGGACTTTTAGAACCTATGTTACTCTCTTCAAGTACAATCAGAGAATTGTGGATCAGTATCTTGAATTTAGTTAAAGCTAATTGCTTTGTTTCCTAAACAATATCTCGAGAAGCTAACATCTATGTAAACCTCTCTTAACCTTGAATACAGACGTGATGGCTTGCCAAAAAATGTGGTCATAGCATCTATTTGTTCTATATTCATTTTTAAAAAAATAAAACAAAGAACCATTTAAAACAAGCTGTGGTAGCCAGAAGCCTACTGTAGGTTGCCATTATCAGCCCTTTTATAGTCTCTTTGGTATATTTTAGTACAAGTATAAGGCATTCACAAATCCCCCTCTTTAATGATGATGGTTGCAAATAGCAGCAGCAGCAGCAAACACCTGACATTTATGGGATATTTACCATATACCAGGTACTATATAAGTACTTTACATGATTATCTCACTAATTGCCACAGAAACCTTATAAGTTAAGTACTATTATTTTTTTTTTCACAGATGAGGACACTGAGGCAGGGTGAGGGTACACAGCTGGTGGGTGATAGAATCAGCTAGTACACTGACCTGGTCTGACTCCAGAGACCAGGACTACATCTCTCTTGAATGAGCTGTTGAACTCAATAGGACGTGGACACAGTTATACTAGAACATTCAGATGAATTTCGTAAGTTTGTTTTTTTTCCTCCTCCAAACTGACTTCTGGAAAATATTAAGGGTGGCATGGAGAAATTTTAAGAGTCATATAGGCATTAGCTTAAAGCTAAGAATGGCATAGAAAGGGTGTTGTAGGGAAGGGACTTAGGAGAGTTCATAGGTGAAAAAATGAGAACCACTTGTTTCACATATGATTTTATGTGAATGCTTAACACAGCATCTCAAGGATTCATGAAGGTTCCATTAATCTTTGATGCCCACCAGCAAGTGTTGCAACCCATAATACTTTACATTCCTACATTATTTCACAAACATTTGATTCTTGCTGTAAACTTGTGAGATGAATAGGGAAAAAAACAAAAGTAGCCCTACTTTACAGAGGCAATGATAGGGATCCAAGGCTACATGGCACAGTAAAAACACAACCTAAAACTTAGCGTCTAGGTCTTCAATTCCCATCAATAATAACTTTCATCAATTCAAAGGTCTTCTATTGTAATAGCCTATGGCTTGGTGAAAACAGTCTTCTCAGTAGACTAAATTTTGCACAAGGAAACCAAGGGCTCAACAATCTCATGTCCTTGTTTAGTGCATTTTAGAATTCCTTGAAGTGTCAAATCTAAAGGAGGTGGTTATCTCAAAAGAGTGGCTAAGCAGCACTGAGAGAATGTATGTCATTAGCTCTTGAAACTTGTTACCACTGAGTTCATGTTCTTAAATTGTTTCTGTGAGGATCATATCTGGAATCCAAGTAATCAGAGTATGGTAGACATAAAAGGAATATAATTAGGATACTAACCAGGAGCTCGACTGGAACTTTGCAGCTTCTAAGTCCTCAGGGGACAAAATGGGTGCATAAGTGTCTCTGAGAAATGCTCAATTTCAGAATACAGAATAGTTGAATAACTTAAACTCTTAAAATATAACTTAACTCTATTTTTAAATATGTTTTATTGAATTTAGAGAGAGAGGAAAGGAGAGGGAGAGAGAGACAGAAACATTGATGAGGGAGAAACACCAATTGTTTCCTGGCATGCCTCCTAGTGGGGATCGAACCTGAAACCCAGCCGTGTACCCTGACCAGGAATCGAACTGGTGACCTCTTGGTGCATAGGTCGATGCTCAATCTTGAGCCACACCAGTTGGGTTAGTTAACTCTATTTTTAAAGTTCCTCACTGCTGTAATAACTATTGAGACTGTTTTCGTTATCCTCAATGGCATTTTTAGCATAATTTATAGAAAAAAGAAAATAAAAAATAATGTAAATTAAGAAATACATTATGAAATCTTTGTTCATTATGTAACTAGCACCTACTGTACAAGCATTTACATTTCTGTGGTGGTGATGTACTTGTTATCTTGCCATTGCTTTTTCAAATCCCAAGAAGTTCTTCAGAAGTGTATCTTTAATAAAAGTAAGCCCTACTCTGTCCAATGCAAACAGGCTCCTAGACAGTGATCTGTCTAAATATAGCTTTTATTGAGTTTCTCTGGATCACATACTAAGAATAGAAGAATAACCAAGAAGTGCATCCAAGTGCATTTTTACATCCTAGGTTTGATTCTCTGATTAAGCTAGAAGTAAGTCACCTGAATGTCAAATTATATATACACATACTAGAGGCCCAGTGCACGACATTCGTGCACTGGAGGGGGGTAGGGTCTCTCATCCCTGCCTGTGCCTGAGGGGTCCTTAGCATTGCCGCGGAGGCAGGAGAGGCTCCCACCACTGCCACTGCGCTCATGAGCCTTGAGCCCAGCTCAGGGCTTCTGGCACTGACCAACAGGGGGAAGCTCCTGTGTTGAGTGTCTGCTCCCTGGCAGTCAGTATGCATCATAGCGACCAGTTGTTCCACCATTCGGTCAATTTGCATATTAGCCCTTTATTATATAGGATTTTTCTGAATATTTTATATTTTTTCTGGATAATTTATATTTTCTTTTGTATGTATATATTTTATTGTTGATGGTATTACAGATGTCTCCCATTTATCCTCCTTTACCCCTGTCCTCCCAGCTCCTACCTACTCCCCCTGGTCTTCACCACCCTATTGCCCATGTCTATGGGCTATGTATATACGTATGTAAGTTCTTTGGTTTATCTCTTCTTGTCCCCCGAGCCCCACATCAAGGCATGCCGGTCTGTTCCTGAATAGCCAATAATCAAAACAACATGGCATTGGCAAAAAACAGACACATAGACCATTGGCACAGCATTGAGAGCCCAGAAATAAAACCACAAATGTTTTCTGATAAAGGAGCCAAAAACACACCATGGAGAAAATACAGTCTCTTCAATAAATGGTGCTAGGAAAATTGGAAAGCCACATGCAAAAGAATGAAACTGAACTACAGTTTTTCCCCAGGTACAAGGGGTTAATATATAAAGAACTCATAAAATTCAACACCAAACACCAATCCAATTAAAAAATGGGCAATGGATTTGAACAGACACCTCTCCCAAGAAGACATAGAAACGGCCAACAGATACATGAAAAGATGTTCACTAGCTATTAGGAAATGCAAATAAAAAATACAATGAGATACTACCTAATTTATGTTAAAATGGCTATTAACTACACAAGTAATAACAAGTATTGAAGAGGTTGTGGAGAAAAAGGAACCCGTTTTCACTGCTGGTGGGGATGTAAACTGGTACAGCCACTATGGAAAACAGTATAGTGGTTTCTCAAAAAAATTAAGAATAGAGTTACCATATGACCCAGCAATCCCTCTTCTGAGTACCCAAAGAACTTGAAAACATTTATTTGCAAAGATATATGCACTCCTGTATTCATTTCAGCATTATTCACAGTGGCCAAGACATGGAGACAACCAAAGTGCATTTTGATAGAGGATTGGATAAAGAAGATATGGTACATATATACTATGGAATATTAGTCAGGCATAAGAAAAGATTAACTACTGCCATTTGTGACAACATGGATGGACCTTGAGAATATTATGCTGAGTGAAATAAGTCAGTCAGAAAAAGCTAAGAACCATATTATTTTACTCATATGTGGGATATAAAACTGAAACTTATAGACACAGACAACAGTATGGTGGTTCCCAGAGAGAAGAGAGTGGAGGGTAAAGGGTAAAGGGGGCCAAATGTATGGTGACAGAAGATGATTTGACTTTGGGTGGTGAGCACACAATGTAATATACAGAGAATGTATCATAGAAATGTACATTTGAAACCTAAATGATCCTCTTAACCAATGTCACTCCAATAAATTTAATAAAAAAGTTTTCTTAAAAAGCAGGTGGAATTAATTTAATAATATATTTTATTTAACCCAGTATATGCAAAATATTGCTATTTACACATGTAATCAATATAAAAATTGCTAATGAGATTTTTCACCTTTGCTCACACTAAGTATTTGAAAGTTTCTGTGCATTTTACATTTACAGCCTATCCAATTTGTATTAGCCACAGTTCACTTGGTCTGTGGCTAGTAGCTATCATGCCAGATTGCACAGGTCTGGATTAGGAGTCGGCTTTCTTCTGAGGGCCACTTTTTTACACAGATACAATGTGTTTATTACTTCAGAGTTATTGCATTGGAAAGAAGAATTGCGAAAGAAGGAAACCACGTTGTGATGTGGATATGGGGTGATCTACATGTTAATTCATTAGTTAAGTAACTTACATCCACAGAAGAGCTTAGTTGTATGCGAGATCAAATTATTACCTGTCATGTACCCCCAGAGTCTCATAAATGCCCAACTCACAAAAGCTAAGGGGTTATTGTAATTGTTTTGCAAGTATAAAAAGCAATAATAATGATTTGAAATGTAAAAGAAATTAAATTCCTTATATATGCGTTGAATGGCAATTACATAACATTTGGATAGGTCTTGACATTTCAGAATAGTTACTAGATATGAGCAGTGGCATGCATGCATGTACACACAGACACATATCCATAGATACACATGTATGCACACTTACACAAATGTATGTATGACATACATCCCACCTATTTTAAAAGGGTCAGTGGTTGGTGGTTGTTACTTTCTTTTTTAAAATAACGGGCACTATAGAACAGAAAGCAGAGAATCAGTCTTGTCCATAAACAATCTTCCTATTCATACCTAAACTTACTTTCAATGGAAAGAAATTTAGAGCCTACTTTTGTGAATAATGATAACTAAGATGAGCAGGCACTGGTTTAAAGGCTATACCTGCATTATCTCACTTTATGCTCAAAGCAGTTAATGATGTAGGTGCAGAGGCAACTGAACAGACCATTACAAAAGTTTAATAAATTCCATGCAGCCTACTAAAGGAACAGCCACAATTTGAACTCAGGAAACTCTGCTCAGTCATAAAGCTAAACTACTCACGCTAAATGATGTTCTAAACATTTTCACTCTAAGTAACGGTTTGTTATCTAACCTAAATTAGACACTTAAAAGCAATGATAATATTTCCTATGACTGAAGATCTTAATGAGAAAGAACTTTATAAATAAATAGTTTTATACTTAGCATAACCTCTCATTTTATTTTGTCCTAAGAGCCACCCAGGCCAAGATTCAGCTTCATTCCTTATCGCTGACAAATACCAGAATCTACGACATATGGCGCCTCTTATCTGCAACATTTCTCCCAGTGCTTGCATTTGTCTTTATTGTTGATATTTTGTGGGTTAGTGGCTCTTGAGAGATGACAAATACCTTTCTCCTTTGAACTGAAAATTACCATATTTGGACTTGCTTTTTCATATAATTTTTACTAGTCCCCTTTATTTCGCTCATTTACCTAAATTGAAACTTTAAAATAATGAAATTAACCTTAATAGTATCTAAATTTTTGTTTTGGTAATGTGACAGAGTTTATTTAACTCGTAGTTGCATATAAACCAGTTGAATCAACTGGGCAAGGAAACAGCCCTTTAATTTCACACTAATCCATTTGAAAGTAGGCATCAGGGAGGTCTCTGTCTTAGAACCCCAGAATACATAATGTAAGGTAAGAACTGGTATTTATTTTCACATCCATCCTTTTGCATATACTTAGTAGCATTCAAAAGAATAATACTTATTATTCAGAAGAATAATGTTAGCAACAGTTTTACTTTTGGAAGTCTGCAAACCCCTGATTTAAACAGCATGTAACAGAGTTTAGAAAAAAAATTTGGATTTCATATGTCTACCAGATTGTACATATTCAATAGTGCTCAATATATATGTGTTGAATGAAAGACTCAATTGCACATAAGTTCATAGGAACACTTAACTATTCTTTGATCTTTCTGGTGCTTGGGGTTTATATCACAAATACATTCTTGATTATGAAGACTATTTAACACAAGTCCTGGGTCATTTAAATTTTTTATACCTCTATAGTAATATTTCTATAAACTTACAGAGATTTAGTAATTATATAGTCTGTACATGTCATTTCACATGAGAAGGCTGAGGTCCAGAGAAGTCTAGTAACTTCCCTAATGTACAGGGGTGGGCAAAAGTAGATGTACAGTTGTGAGTATGTGAAACAGAGCTTATTCTTGTATTATTTATTAATTATTGTATTATTTTCCATATGAACAACTGTACAATGAGCCAAGAATGGAAATCTAGTTCAGTTAGCTGCTGCTCTTCTAAGCAAAGACTGGTATAGTTCATAGTATGATTGCCATATCCTAGTAAATGTAACCTGAAGATTGCTGTCTGCTGGGACCTTATCATAATAATAATAAAGAAAATTTACATTAAAAAGAAGAAAGTATATTTCTTGTGGTGAGTTATACAAAAATGGCAAGTAAATGAAGTTTGAGATTGGACTTGAATATTAAAAACTATGTCTTCAAACAATATACAAAATGGTTTAGGGCCGTGGTCGGCAAACTGCGGCTCGCGAGCCACATGCGGCTCTTTGGCCCCTTGAGTGTGGCTCTTCCTAAGCCTTAGGAGTACCCTAATTAAGTTAATAGCAATGTACCTACCTATATAGTTTAAGTTTAAAAAATGTGGCTCTCAAAAGAAATTTCAGTCGTTGTACTGTTGATATTTGGCTCTGTTGACTAATGAGTTTGCCGACCACTGGTAGGGGAAAGACTTTATCACAGGTTGAACAAAAATACTTTCTATCAATTTATAATCCCTTAGTTTTCATTGTACACTAAGGAATGGTACCGGCTCATGCCTTCCCCCTCGCCACAGTTCACTGTCACCAATAGTAAAGGATGAGTAAAAATGTTTGAAAAGTGGCCAGTGATTACTAAAATTTTAACATAAACTTTCTGATATTTCCAGTGCTATAGGATGACAGTCAGCTTTCTCAGAAGCTATACATTTTTCTCTGAGAACAGTGGGATTGGATTTCAGATTCAGAATCTTAAATTCTTACTCTAGATTTGTCTTGAGGCTCTTTTTCAGTGGTTTAAATCATTCATGGGGAACAAAGATTCTTTAACTAACTTTTTGATGCAAAAGCAGATGCCCTGGCCTCCTCATTCTGAACAGCTCAAAAAAAATGTTACATTCTCTTTCACACCCATCTTCCCTCTCAACAGTGTCCTCACAAGACTGTTTCTGTTTCTGTCAATCGAATCATTAGTAATTCATTAAAAGCTGCAGATGTCTATTTATTTTGAGAAATTACACAAAATATTTACAAAAGTCCCCATGATTTATTTTCAATGTCTAAATATTTTTGAGTGCATCAATGTATTATATTATGAAATCTGAACTATAGCAATAAGAATTAGGATTGCTTTTGAATTCTACAAAAAAAGGACAATTAATTTTTGACTGATTTCACTTGGAGCCAGAAAGTTGTTATCTTATTTGCAACATGTACTTTGTCTAAAAAATTTACTCTAACATCTATTTCCTAAACCCCTTCTATTCAAACTGGGGTCCAAGGACCAGCAGTATCAGTACCATCTTGAGTTCATTAGATGCAAAATTTCAAGTCCTACCCTAGACCCACCTAATCAGAAGCTGCATTTTAGCAAGAGCCCCAGGAGACAAGTGTGCACATCCCATTTGGGGAGGCACTGACCTAAGCCACAGAATTTAATGTGCCATTATCAACTGCCTTGTTCCCTTCAGCAAAAGTGTAAGCTCCTCTGCAGTTTCTGGTGCTTGGCCTAAGCTAGATATATATTTAAATATACTAAAACAATTGAAAAAAAGAAGAAAAGAGAAACCTTTCCAAGGTAAAAATAAAGCCTGAAAAACACCATGTCCTTTGTTTATTTTCCAAAGTTTTATTTTGTTGCCAGATTCTTCTCTAAAGTGCCATCTCTAAATAAAGTTTCCCTAATGGAGGCGACCTTGATCATGTCTGGGGGGCTGCTCCGTACTCAACGCACACAGGCCTCATTATCTACTTGGAGGTTGATCTTTGAACCTAGCAATCGCCCCTCTCTCTGAATTTTGAATATTTCTTATCCTGCTGTCACCCCGAGCAGCAGGCAGGACAACACGAAGTTGAAGATAAAGCTAAGCCATTTTGCTTTTCTTTAGTTGTTTTGCTAAAAGATTTGATAGTTTGAAATATTGGTTAACGTGAATTTTGTGGACTTTAATTTACCATGTCACAGTGATAACATTTTAATTTATCACTGATGAAACAATGAGCCATTATAAGCTGGCACTTGGTATATATTAGAAACAATATGTTAGTGACCTGAAAGAATTAACGTGACTTCTAGTGGGGCCCAGAGAGTTATTTAGGCACTGGGAAATGTTGGTTCTGAGATTATATTTCTAGGAAAACCGAATTTCTGGGGAATCTAAAAGTGAAACTCAAGTATAACAACTTCCAGAGCCCACTAATGTAGAGATTAAACTTTAAAAGAGAACATTCTAAATCATTAATTGCATTCCCGATTTCTAAGTCAGGTGAGTGTTATACAGAAACTTTTACTTTTTAAAGTTCATGAGCTGAAGTATCTGTCTGGTAATCTGAAGTATATATTATTTTGTGTCATGCAAATTCTAGAATAAATTTATACTGCCTTATTTTTTTCTTTTTGTTCTAACTAATTTGCCACCCGTTAGAGAGCATGGGTTTTGAAAGCTTCAAGAAATTGATGACATACAAATAGGATTTTATGTTACCAGAATTTTGACATAAAACAAAGACAAAAATGACAAAGAAAGGGGGAAGAGAATAAAGGAAAAACTGCTTTAAATGCATGGGTAAAATTTTTTTTTGAAAAAGCAAAACACACTTACAGTATTCTGACTTACATTGGCTATGGATTTATTCGTGTATTGAAACAAGTTAAGTTTTCCTAGGAAAGTCCAAAACAACTTTTCAAAGAAATAATTTATGGAAGAGAAAACCTGATTTAAAGTGAGAAGAGGATATATAACTAGAAATAAAAGTAGGAAATGTAAATGTTAAAATGGAATAAAAGATTATTAGTTGGTTTTGCTAACAATGATTATGTGCTATCCTTTTTTACTCGTTATTTGATATTTATTATTATTTATGCAGACAAATGAATCTTGATAAAATGTAAGACTAAGATCATAGATTTAAACTGAATATGGCTCAATGAGAGGGAAAATTCTATGTCTGCACAACCAGTCAAGTTTTCTACTATCGTCACCTATTTTACAGTTAGGTACTATCCATCATGACGAGAAATAGAATGTGAATGGCTCCTAGTACTCATATTACTCCCAGAGAAACAGGTCCTATACACCAGAAGATACATTTCTGTAAAAAGGCATTATATTACATTGTTATTACTAAATAAACATTTGTTAAGATGCTGTCATTGAAAATGGAATACTTAGATGGCCTCCTCTTTGGTAAGGGATGTGGAAAATTAGAACACTGGAACACTGCTTTGGGGATTATAAAACTGGTACAGTCACTTTGCAAAAGTGGTTTTAGATATTCGGCAGTATCTACAAACATATGCCTAACTTACAACTCAGAAATTCTACTCCTTGAGAAATAACCAACATATGTGCATGAATACAAACTTATACTCCATGCACATTTGTTTATCAAATGACATATCTTAGAATGTTCATAGCAGCCATAATCCTAATAGCTTCAAACTAGAATACTGAAGTGTCCATTAACAATATAATTAATAAGTAATTTGCAGTATATTCACTCCCTGCAATAATCTCTATATATAAAAGGCTAATGTACTAAGTGTCTGACTATCCAGGTAATGACATCACGTAGCAACACCCGGCTTCTTCTCCCTAGTGACTAGCCTCCTTGGAGTTTCTTCAGCCCAGGAACACGACTTGCTCTATAGCCAGGTGCAAAGATTTCACACTTTAACCAAATGTCTGTGAAGCGTTTTCCTGTGCTTCATCTCATTTGATCCTCACAGAAGTCCTAGGGTAGGTAGATAGGAGACTTGGTGGAATCCTATTTTCTTTTCATTAGCCAGAAAACGGAGATTTAGAAAGCTTAGCAACTTGACCTGACTGAAAAGAAGTAAGAAATGGTGGACCTTGAAAATGACTTCAGGTTTTCTCACTGCACAGAATATAGTCAAACACTGCTGCAGTTAAGTATTTTATCCTTTGTTTTCCCTGCATGATCTACAATAATAATCTGCTTCATGTTGATATCTGCTGCTGTGTTGCTGACAATTACCTGAAAGGGAAGTTGGGGTGCTTCACTGGGCTGGAAATATTTAGCTAAATCAGAAAGCAGGTCTAATTAAGCAAGTTTATTCTATATATATAAAAGGCTAAGTTGACTCATGCATGCATGATACATATAAAGCTCTCGCTGGTGCCAATTGCACACATGTGTTTTGACCTGTCATTGTTGATCGTGAATTTGGTTGACACTTCTATTATAGAGAGAGGGCGAATAGCGATATTAAAATATTTCTTCTAATTAATTTCCTTTCAATGTGCACAAATTCATGCACTGGGCCATTAGTACTACAATAAGAATGAACAATCTGCGACAACACAAAACAATATGGATGTTTTCACAATGTTGACTGAAAGAAGCCCAAACAGAAGAGTTTATATTGCATAATTCCATTCATAAAATGTTCAAAAGCAGGAAAAACAAACCTAAGCTCTTGGAAATCAGAACAGTGGTTACTTCTGGGATCACAGTGGTTGGAAAGGAGCATGAAGGGGTATCCCTGGAAGCTGGTAATGTTTTATTTCTTGATCTAAGTACTGGTTATGTGAGGAAAAATGGCTAGGCTTTTTTTTTTCCTGTCTCACCTAGTTGCACATTCACATCTATTTTCTCAAAGCAATTCGTTTCTCATAGAATGGGGTAAGGGTTACATATAAATGAGTAGAGTTCCTTCCTTTTTACCAATACTTAGAAGGCAAGATACATATTTTAAAGTCACATAGGGCTAGCACAAACATTAAGCCTTTTAAGTTCATTACAAAAACAGGATAATTTGTTTTCCCTGGCAATAAGTTATTTTTTAAAATTTTATTTATTGATTTTAGAGAGAGAGAAGAAGGGAGTCAGAGGAGGGAGAGAATCATTGATTTGTTTTACCACTTATGTATGTAGGTTCTTGTATGTGCCCTGACTGGGGATCAAACCCACAACCTTGGCATATTGGGACTGAGCTACCCAGCCAGGGCCAATAATTTCTTCTTTCCCTTTCTTGACATTTCTGTAAATCAGTTTTCCCTAATGTTTCTGGTGTCTCAGCCCACTTGGATTTCTTTAAGAGGAGAAATCGGATGTTTTGTGTCCCTGAGTACCTCAGCCAAACAAGACAAACTTGCATTTTCTCCCTCCTTGACCAGGAAGACAGGACCAACACATGCCCACTCATAGTACCACTGGTAACTGTCAACCGCATTTGCTCAAGACATTTTGAACTTTATAATTGAACTTTATAACAAAGAGCTAAAGAAATTTATGTGGTTTTTATCTTCTTCTGATAAAAAAGATTTGCCTGATCATTTTCTAGGAAAGAATAAAATATAGGAAGAAAACAGTTATATGAGCAATGAAATGTTTTCATCTTTTAGTTCACTTCAGATCAGGGCAGTGATACTATCTGGAACCCATGGATGAGAGCTTTTTGTCAAGTACAACCCACAGATGGCAGAAGAATATTTTTGTTATGGTTTTCTTTCTTCTAAAGTGACCACCCTTTCACTAGAGAATGTACTTACGTCATCAAATTAATGTGATTCTTAAACAGGACATAAATCTTCTCTTTGGATGAGAGTGCTAATCAGATTCAGCTAGTTTTTCATGCTCTTTCTAAACACTTGCCACTATGTGAAAAGAAAAATTCCTAAAATCCAAGGATATTTTACAGAGTTAAATCTCTCCTCCTAGCTTACCTATTTTGTTATCCTATATAAACAAATTCTGCCTCTACATTCCTTTATCCATAGCAACTTCTAGTGGATAATTCACAAATCAAAGACAAGTTAATTGCCAAAAGGGATCAAGCAACAAGCATTAGAAGCATAATATTTACCGGTACCATGCTAAAAATTTATGTGTCAGAGAAAAGTTTGGGCTAGTAAGCTTTCCTTCTAATCTAAGATTTTAAATTTGTATGACTATTTTTGAAAATAAGTCTGTCACATAATTATTACATAATTATTCTTAAGCCAACTATGTTTTGGGGACAGACTTGGACAGATATATCAAGCAAAAAAAAAGGTGCTACTATAGGACATATTACTGCTATTGAATTTATTGAATTTTAACTTCCAATTTTTAAAAAATATTTCTACATGTGAAATTTTGAGAACTACATAAAATAATGTAATACAATTTATATTGTAAACTGTTCCTCCTTTTCCTATTCTTTCTCCTCCCCCTCCTCATATGTTTTGCAAAATGAAGCCAAGGCAAATTCACTCAAGAGGGGGCATCTGATCTGACCAAGAATACAGTAATGATATCAATATCCATATGGTTCCATCAACTTGATGCAATTCTGAGTTGGGCCATGTCTACCTAGGACTCACATGTACTCATGGATGTGTGGAATGGATGTGTTTCAACTTATATGTAAATAAATTGTCTAGGCTCTAGAACAGACTGCCAGGGTTCAAACTTGGGCAAGTTTCTTAAACTCTCTGTGTCTAGTTTCCTCATCTATCAAAATTAAGGCAATGTTATATCCACCTTGTGGGGACGTTTAGAGGGATGAAATGAGATAATGCATGTACAACTCTTGAGTATGGCAAGTATCAATACAAATTAGATCTTATTATTCTTACTCGACTTTCTGGCCAAATGTGCCCTCTGATTTCTGAACTTCAATTATTCCTTTCTTATTTTGTGGTAACATACCAATCCTCTTGACTTAACTGAAAGAAGTAAATGAGAGAAGGTGTGGGGCACTAAAAACAAGTTATCACATCTGAAAATCTTTTAAAAATGCCATGCAATAGAAGGTATCAATGTGGTATTTAGAAAATTTCATCCCATTATATTGATTTGTTGTTGGCACTCATTTCCCTAAGACTTAAGCTCTAGTCCAGAATTTTCAAGTGGGTTTGTGAGGTTCATTCAATAGCCACTGATAAGCTACTGCTTAGTTTTGGGTAGTAACAAAGAATGGTTCAGAGGCCATATCTCCTGTTGTCCCAACTCATACTATAAACTCTCCAGCTCAAAACTGCAGATTTGAACATAACTTTCTAAGAACATAGAGAATAATTTAAGATCATCTAGGGCTTTTTGCTTTAGTAAATATTGCTTTATATTTTCATGGCCTGAATACCAGTTGTTCTTTTGATTCTAGATCTGATTGCTAATCCTCTTTTATACTGATCAGGCTACTTCATATTTAAACAATTTACTTGTTAGTCCTTCTACAAGACATTTGCTCAAATGAGTTTAATTAATCACCTATTTGTCAGCTTTGTTAAAATGCGGGGGGAGGGAAAGATGTTGAAACTATTGGAAAAAATGAGATTTGGAGATTTTTCTGAAAATTTCATGATCCCTATTAGTATAAGAGGCAAGAAATCTACAGCACACATTCTGTGTCTGGCCTGTGGAATGCTATTGGAGTCCTCTCTGCCCTACACTTAAGTGTACCCTGGATGACTTCTTCCATTTGCTTGGCATCCACTCCATAGTCCTCACATAGAATGTCCCTTCTAACACCCTTTTCTGAGAAGACAGAAAACAGAAAGTATTCTTCTGGTTGGAAAACAAGACCATCACTAGAAGAATAAGTTTCTATTTAAAGTTTCCTTAAACATAACTATAATTTTAAACAATAACATTAAAAAACCCCCAAATGTCCTAGTGTTCCCTTGGGGAGTTGTCAGAGTTCACCAACCTGCTGTCTTAACTCCTTGTTCTTTGCTTCCCAGATCATTTTCTCCAATTTTTGAGGCACTATATTTAAGCCTCCAACATAAATTCACTCACATTATTTTCTTAAATCTAACAAGAGCAAATCATTTCCCCCTCTTTCTCCTTTAAAACAGTTATAAGAGATGTGGCTCTAAAATAATGATTGGCATTCATTCTAGGGTCACAGAGGAAAACTAGCCTCCTTATTAGGTAATTCTCTCTTCATCAAATCAAACTTGGCTTAAATATATTAACCATTTGGCTTTTTCTAAAATTTTACTTTATCCACAAAAGATAAATATTTGTCACCACTGAAAAACTGCTTTCAAGTCAATTTTAAGCATCGTGTAATGGTCCAATGTTGTGAATATTTCTTGGGGATCAACACCCATCAAATAAATATGATTCACCTTGCATTTTGGAAAGGATCAAAACGTGACCAAAGGAAAATAGCTTTGCCAGACCAAAAGGCAAGTTCTAAAATTCTTTAGCACAACATGCCATTGCTTTCACTTTGCCCAGCAGTGAGTTATTCATGATATTTAGGAAAATCACACCTCAATGGTGAGAAGAGTCAGAGCCACTATCTATTGGAAATACACATAGCGAAGTTATAAATCTTTCATGGGCATACAACGTGGCACATACTAAGCATGAGATGCAAATAATAAGTATGACCTGTGCATTCAGTAGAATGCAAAGCATATAGCAGGTATGTAATTTCTAATGATAAACCATACTTATAACTGTAACCAATTAGCATACAAATAAACGGTACTTTTTTGTTTTGAAATAGAAATAAATGAAGGTACTACTTACATTTTTAGCTGCCAACTTTTATCTATCTCTTGTCAGAGTTTGCTTATGCATTGTTACTAGTGAGGTGTATAATTTGAAATTCCAGGGCACTATCTTCCATACTATCTAAAGCAATTAAGTAATTCTCATGAATTATTATCCAAATTTTGAATGCTTTCTATTGAAATAAATCAGAACACATTTTAATCCAAATTTAATACACTTGTCTCTGTAGGCCTGGTAGTTTCCAGATATGTTGCATTTGGTCTAAATAAGAAAGACCTTATTCTCAAGATTTTGCAAACAATTTCACCTTGGTTTGCTCTTGCTGAAATAGCTTTCAGTGCTAGAGACTAACCAACCAGAAAACCAAAGTGTGTGAGGAATCAATATTTTCCTGCTAAATACCTAGAATACTAATTAAAGCAAAGAAAGAAAGAAAAGACTTTCTCAGTGTCTCCTTATTTTTCGAGTCACTTGGTTAAAATAAGCTAACTTGGATGGAAAACAAAGGTGTTGTTGAAGTCATGAGGTCAAGATTTTTCATATGATTTCTATAGAAATAAAATACATTAACAAAATATTTACTGTGAATTCATGGTGTCTAGTCCTGGGCAATTGTAAAACTCTAAATTATCACCTAGACCAGAAAGATCATTTCCACAAGCAACCACCACAACATATAGTGTTTGTTGTGGTGGTTGCTTGTGTGTTTAATCAAACAAGAACTACCCTGACATTCAAAGGGTTAACTGAAAGTTAGCATGGCCAATTCTGGCTGTATTAAGTTGATTAGGCATGCTAATGCACTCGTTTTCCAGATGACAGTGATAGGAATGCTTTTTTAAGCTCACCACTTAACTCTTGAAAATAGCTTTTAATCAACTTCCTTCTTATTTCTCCAGGTTTCCACCTACCCCTGACTATTTTAAGGCTGACGTCTTCTTAGCTCACATTTCTTATACTGCCAATTTAATGCACTTTAGGAATAAAAAAAATCAACACAGGGCTAAAGCTTATTTGCAGGGAACCTACAGCTACAGAGGATGATGAAAAATATTCTTCCCAGCTATGAAAAGTAAAGAGCCAATACCTGTAGGACTTTGAGAAGCGAAATCTTGATTTTGGTCTTGGAGATGGTCCTAGCACTGTGGCTCCCTGAAGATCCCAAACAGAAGCCATTTGCAAAGAAGGTGCCAGGATCACTGGAAACAGTGGGAAGTCAGAGTTGGTGCAGGGCCCTGGGGCTGGAGGGCCCCACACTGGGCGGGAGGCACTTGTGGCTGAGCCAGGGCATTTCCTCTGTGTGGTGGTATCCACTGATGGGAGGTGGCAGGTTGGCTGAAGGAGGCCTGGGGGGCGGGGGGAGGGGTGGGGGGATGGCCAGGACTTCCGGCTGCCTGACCCCTTTGCGACAGAGCTTGCTTCACTCAGACCTTATCTCATTAATACCACCAGTAGCACTCCCTTGCAAATTTGTTTTTAAATTTAGCCCTGATTAAACAGCACAGTCACATGCCACTCCTGAAAAGCACAATGCACGCATTGTGAAAGGTATGATTCAATGGGCGAACCTTTCACATTAAGTGTGAGGATAAAAAACCAACACAAACTTTGTTTAAAAAAATTAAAAGTATGTGTCTATGACTGTGAAATTTGACAAAGTTTACTAAACTGAATAGATATCATTTTCTTTATTTCAACTTCTCTTAATAACAGGATGAACATCATTATGAGCACAACTTCCAGGAGGATGTAATCATCTGCAAATACCAGCACTTTCCCGCAAGTTAGTGGGAGAAAACAACAGGCAGATCACTTTCACAGCTTGTGGCAGCTTTTCCCTCAAGGAGATACTGTCACCTTGGAGAGTGAATCATAATGCGTGACTTTGAGAACAAAGATCAATTTTTTTGTCCACTTCCCATTCCCTAGCAACATTTCTTCACTCTCTGATAAATCCCTTAAAACAACTTTCTTTCCAATTAAATAAATGATGAAAACCAAATAGGGCCTCTCATATGTTTTATGAATCCAGTACATTTCAGGGAGGCATATATTTCAAGATATTGTGCTCAAGGAGTCAGAGGACCCCAATGCCGTCATCCGTCCTCACCACTGAGTGGTATTTAATGTTAACAATGTGGCATAATGCCATCAGTCCCTGTCCAAACACTGCTCCGCCAGTGACCTCAACTGTAAACCAAGGCAGAACTCCACTTCTCTGGGATAAGATTAGAGAAGCCTGGAGGGCCCAAGAGTGAATTTAACCCACTCTGAACTGGACAAAACTGATCAAGAGTTGAGCTTAGTGATCATCGCTATAACTGCCAAATGTCGAGTCTCCCACAACACAGAATATTTATCCAAGGGGTCCCAAATGTTCATTTAGTTTCATAAAAGCTCACAGCAATACACAACATTCCTTTTCACCACAGCATCCAGAGCACCAGGGATCCTTGAGAACAGGACAGGTTCCATATCTGATTTGGGACTGAGTAATAGAAAACATTTTTACAGTTTCACCTTTGTTATCTGGCAGATGGGCTGAAAGAGTGGGTGAGTGATTGCTGACTGAACAGCAGCAACCCTGGGGAGCCAAGAGTTCAAAAATAAACACACTCGATCTGAATCAACTGGCAATGTTTTAATGCTTCACAAACTATACCTTTTTGTTTTTGTCTATGAATCCACTGGGGCAAAATTGATGGTAAGCTTCCTGGTGATCTTTGAGAAGCATTTGAGAGGGTGCCCATCCCTATAGCAGCCTGCCCCTTTCAGTGTAAGATATTCCACTATTATCATTTTGTTCCTTTATACGATTTAATTTCTATGTCAGGATAGCTCTTAGGAAATGCAGGCATTCCTGGCTGAGTTGACACAGAGCTGAAGAATTTGGTGTTTAGTTGAATGGCTTCATCCAAGACAGAGTCAGATAGTGTAAGAGAACGTGGAGTCTGGGTGAGCAGGGAGATGTCCCTGAAAGCTGGAGAAATGGGGTGGATTGGTGTGGAGGGAGGGGGGCAGGAGGGAGGCACAAAGATAAGCCAGAGAGTAGGAGGGGAGGTACTGGCGAAGACATTTCTTTCACCTTCCATGCAATACAAAACCCTCATTCTATCCAGTGGCATTTCAGATTTTGTAGGTGAAACAGCATCACTGGTTTATGAAAATGCAAGCTGCAGTCCATATAGACAGCTTCGGAAGCAGAAAAATATAACTTGTATTGTTATCCTGATTGTACTGGTCAGGGCAGGGTGGACCCTGTCTTCCCATGCAGGCTGAGGCCAGCAACAGTCACTTTGACTAATGATTGTCTTTTTCCCCATACCAACTTACATTTTTATAAGAATGTCCTGTTAATTTTATCTAATTGATAAAATATAAGGGAATAATAATAAAACAGAATGAAGACACTATAGAATGCCCATCTTTTTCTAAAAGAAATGTGCACTGAAAAAGATGTGGAATTGTCTCTTACATTATTGCTACAACATTTCTCGCCCCTCCTCCCCCCTTGCTTCTTGAAAGCAGCCATCTAGAATAGTCAAGATAAAAACAGTGAAACTATAAATGTGAAATTATAACCAGGAAAGTGGAAACTTTGGTCCTTTTTTTAAATGTGAAATTAGATAAAGACACAAGAAGTATTTGCCAATGGTAATGTTATTTTTCCCTTAAATAATTCCTTACCTCCTCCTTCCCATTTCTTCTGTCCAGTTACGCATAATCCTCCTCAGGTTATGAGGCCTTAGCAAGGTCACAGAAATAAGCTACTTATTTCTGAGATTAATCACAAGCAAAGTGAAGCCTTGATTTCAAGTATAAATATTAATGCAGGCATGGGCAGAAGTAGGTTAATAATAAATAATATGATAATCAAGACATAAATAATGATACAAGAATAAATTCTATGTCCCGTACTCACAACTGAAAACTTACTTTTGCCCACCTCCATATTATTCTGAGGGACAGGCTAGGACTTCAAAGACTTGAGAATTTAGACAATTGGAAAAAATAAAAGTAAATTAAGACCTTTGCTAGGATCAACTTTGCTGTCATCTATATTTCAAACATCAGTTTATAATCTTCACTTGACATATACTAACGGGTAGAAAAAAATGAAGTAGAGATCTTTTAAATATTTTAATTTATAATATATTAAGCATTTGTTTTCCAGAAGAATTTTTAGTGAAAGCATGATTGAATGACAATGATGGAAGTTCCACCCCTGAGGCAAACTTTTCTTTTAGATGCTAGAAACTTAATTTATATCCTAGGGAAAACCAGATCCTGAAATTTGAACTTTGCCTCCACCCAATTGTTATCCACATAATTCTTAACTTCTCCAAAATCTCAACAAAATGCCCATTCCTGCCAATAACTTAGATATTATGTTCTACAAAGCCCTAAATAAGGTGTCTTCTTTGCTTCTTGAATATCTCTGAGATTTTGGTTTTAAGATTTCAGATGTTACAAACAGCAAATTTGGGGTTTGGTGTCTGACATAGAAACTCAGAATTTCCTTTATTAGAAATAGCTACTATAACTCAAATTGAACATCCCCAATTTAGAAGTGAGAAAGTTTAAACATAATCCACATAGGCATTTACTTACAAGCCAAGTGACTATTTGACAGGTGGAGGAGGAAGGTTTGAGCTAAATTTCAGAGAAATGAACAGTTACATTGGCGGAGTTGCATTATGTTGAAATACATTGCCTCAGGAAACCCGAGCAGGCAGAGATACGGGTCCAGGATAATGTATTTTGAAATAGTTGCTAGTCACAGACTCAAAGGCAGCAAAAATTATGGTGGGAGCAAACAACTTCACTTCATTTTTATTTATTAGCTATATCTGATAAGAGTTTAATTACAATAATTCAATGATTTGTTGCAAAAGAGTGTGTTGAAATAAAATTTTACAACTAGATGTGTGTACTTCTGAAAGCCAGTATTCACTAAATATAAGTAATTGTGGTTTAAGCAAGGCTATTTATTATACTAATATATTATCATGATCAACTAAAATTATTATTCCAAATGGAAATGCTGCAAAATAATGGTAGCATTTTCTTGGAATTGCTTTCAAATAGTCATTCTCAATGTTACATGTATCTACTTGATTAAGAGGGGTCAATTATTTCATGTTCTGAAATAGAAGACAATTACTATTTAATGGTACCCTGTAGCCTTAAGAACATTAGGGAAGCATTCTCTGTGTAAGCTGCTGCAAATATATTCTTTATACATATATGTCCCAAGATACAAACAGAAATAAAATGTAATTGAAGAGCTTAAAACTATTAAGTCATAGGATAAAACAAATGGCAAGAGGCATGATTAAATATAACAAAAGATAAATAAAACTTGATTTTGAATCCAAATGCTTTACTATGCACTTAAAGTTTCCACCTAATTTAGAGTATGTTTTAAATGTTTAGCAGTTTGGAAGATAATCAGGTCAATCCCTTTCTATCCAATAAGGCACCACATTTCTTCTAAATACTTGGATAAACAGTATTAAAGGAGAGAATTCAAGGAGGTAGAAATAAGAGGGAAAGGGAAATACAATTTATGTTTATTAAGCATCTACTAAGTAATTGACAAGAGTCCTAGGTAGTTTTTCTAAGTATTCAACAAGAAATATTTCTAGAGTCAAATTATTTTAAAAATTGAAATTAATAGAGGCTAATTACTTAAAATAAAAAAAAACTAAACATGATGTTTTTAAATGTGAATAAAAGTGTTCTGGGGTCAGTAATTGTCCGTTTTCTGCATATGAAGATTTTAAAAATCAGAAAAATTATTTATTTTCAATATTGTACTCATTAATGCAGACTGAAAAAAATCCCCCTTAACTATTGTCTAGCAAGTGAAAGGCTGAATGCAGAATTTCATCTGAAAGCCACTTTCTCCAGGAAGCCTTCCCTGCTTTCCCACACCAGGGGATGTCTCCACAGCACTCTGCACTTCCTCTTTGTCACTGGCAGCACATTTGTAAGTACCTTTTCAATATCTGGCTTCCCTGATAGACCTAAACATCATTAGGACATAGATCATGTCTGCTTTCTCACTGAATCCCCAGTGTCTAGTAAATGGCCTGGAAAAATAAGTCACAATAATGGGTGTTTAATGAATGAGCAAATCAATAATCTCCCGGCTACTTGAAAATAAGATGCATCACCTACATGATATATTTCATGTTCCCCAATAGGAGCAAAAAATGTCACTACGGGTAATTTAGATAGGACTTATCTATTTTCTGTTTCTTTAGATGCTCTCTCTGACAAAGCATGATTGTAGCAATAAACTAACAAACAAACAAATAAAACTGGTGAAAAGCACCACTGTCATTGTTATGACCAAGTGAATTACAGAGCTGTCCCAGATTTTTTTTTTAATGAAACACCATTAGGCAAATATTCAGGGCAGAGGGGATCAGAGCAATGGTTACGCCATGAATTTGCCATGTGACCTTGAGCACTGCTGCCTGACCTTGCTACATTGCACTCTTATCCAAAAGAGAACCACTGCACAGAGTTTTTGAGAGGAATGAACAGGGTAATTTATATGAAACCACTGAAATGACACACAAAATTTTAGGCACTGCTACTGATAATGTTTGTAAGTTTTTGGGGGGAACTAGTAAAACTACTTTTATATCGTTAGAAACATTTCCAGTTTTAAAAACTGTCCTCTAAGATGGGTTACCTCATGAGTGTAGCAAGCAGGCTTATCATTTTGCTGGTTCCAAAAGGGTATCCACCTCTAGCTTTGATGAATAATATTTTTTTCTATTTGGAATCTTTTTATTTTAACTGTGTAAGAACAGAATACCACACTGCTATGTTTTAAAGTTTAATCCTATAACAAAATCTTAATGCTTTATTTGCAGCATGAAAACCTTTTCTTGGTTCTCTTTGCTAGAACTAAAAAGGAAAATTAAGTGGCAAGGAATTCTACTAAAATTAGCGGATGGAATTTTTCTCATCATTCAAAATCCTGGGTTTCACGTGAATAGAGAAGCATTTCTATTCATTTTTTAAAAAACCTGGGATTATGAAGACAAGTTGCTTTAAGTAGAAAAGCATATGCTGCACTGGCTCCAACGCATGCTGCTCGCATTGTTGACCACACACCAAATAAGGACAGAAACGGCCCCTTTCAGCTTTTTAGAACTATGTTAACAAACAAGCAAAAGCAGTGATGAAATTGCCAGACTGAAACACACACAAACTCACTCCCTTGGGAGAAAAAGACCCCAAATGCCAAGAATCTCTAAATAACAACAATCTTATGCACTCAGCTTTGGCACTGTGAATTTTTCCATGACAGTGTTCAATATCTCGCTAAATCTGGATAGCCATTTATTAGAGCCAACATTCATAAACTTTCCCATTTCTGGGCACTTACCGCTGACCTGTAACCTGCAGGTCCCCTTTCTCCCTCCGCTACTACCTATGCATTGACTGAGTTTGTGAAGCAAACATCACCATAAGCTCAAGGTATTTTTCTAATTCCTTATTTTTACTATGATGGTATCAATGCCTGATTTAGCATTTATTCTGTGATAAGGGCTTAACATATGTTGTGTTAGCCTCACAATAATAAATCTATGGGCTTGGTCTTACCTTTATTCTGTTTTACAACTCAGGCATGGAGGCTTAGCAACTCGCCCCTACGATCGTATAACCCATGAGAGGCAGATCTGGGATGCAAATTAAGCTATTAGATTATAAAACATATGCTCGTAACCAATATATGTCTAGAATATAAATGAATGAATTAATAAATGAGGACAGAGCCCTTTCTTTGGAGTTAAGTCATAAAGAAAGTTTTGGATTTTCGCAGAAGCAATGGGGTTCAAGTATAGTGGCTAGATAATCTTAATTCATCTTCACCGATTCTCAGGTAGATATTATTATTGCCACTTTATAGATAAAAAAAATCTGAGGCCTGGAGAGGTGCAATAACTTGGCTGACATTTCAAAACGACTAAATGACGGAGATGTGAGTCCAAGTCATGTTGCATGTCTCGGATCTTGTCTTCACGGTAGCAAGCTTACAAAGCTCTTTAAATTCCTATTCCAGGGACAAGATTGCTCTGTTGTTCGGGGTGGTCCTGAAGCTGTCATGGGGGCTGAATGGCTCCACTGTGATAATCAGAGAGTTACAGAGGCAGAGAGGAGGCCTGGCACAGTCTAGTGAGGCTTGAGGAAAAGGGATAATGTCAGTTTTTGTATATCCTGTGTATTGCTCTGCATTTTCCTTCTGCATATTTTACATAGAAGAGAAATATAAACACTTTTCTATCCACCTTTCCTCTGCCAGTCTGTTCTTAACATGTTAAACTGGGAGGGGCGTAGGAGAGATGCATTTATAAAGAAATTCTTATTTCACGCCTGGTGCTGAGTGTGGGTCTAAGTCAGGGCTGAGGATACAAAAAAAGGGGGGGGGGCGAGGGGGTTTGGGGAGTGGGCCTGGCCCCTCCTTACAGAGGCTTGCAACTGGGCAAATAATCTCACATCATACAAACATCTTTGTAACCTAACCTAACTTAATCACAATGGCAGTGATTACCAGGAACTAAAAGAGAAATCTGATATTTGAGTAACAGTGAAAGAAAACAGAGTTTATTTCAGTTATTTGTTTTCGTTTTCTAACAGGATGAATACACCTTAAGGCACCATTTTGTAGCTATCCCTCAAGACCACCTAAGAAGTTTATAACAGACATAATGAGAGCAGGAGTAAAAGGCAACAGCAGCAGGTTCTGGTTTTGCTTTCACTGCCATAACAAGCTTGACTTCTATTGGTGACTTTCTCAAGTTTGGTAAGTGATAAATGATGTGGTCTTCATTAAGACTCTGGCTTACCCCTTAACTTTTCAGTGTGAGACATTTCTAAATGAGGGACTTCCTCTATTAAACTTATCGCCTTTAAAATGTAGAAGTACATTTGTGAAAACACGGTTGTTTTTTTCATTGGTCAGATGATATCAAGTAAAATAATTGATTCATAGCGAATTTTGATATAAATTACATCTATTTTAGTTTGATATAAAAGTTATGCATGACTCAAGAAATTGAAGTTACATTTGAAAATGAAATATATTGTGATCAAAGAAACAAAACCAAACTGTGGATTTTTAAGCACGATTGGGCATTAGATAATGAAATGTTTGGGGCAGGAGGCAGTTTTCTAGATATTCTAGAAGTGACCCTAACCAAATCGCAAGATTCTAAAAGATATGGTCTAGTAAATTAGTTCCCACATGAAATTTTATTGAACTGCTAATCCATCCTTCCTTGTTGCTCCCTCCCGCCCTTCTTTTTCCGTTCTGACCTCCCATCCATTCATAAATATATATCAGGTATCTACTATGTGTTAGGTATTATGCTAGATGCATGCCGATAATCAATGGTGAACACAATGCTCAAATGGAGCTTAGAGCTGAATGAAGTGAAGACTGAAACTCAAGGTTACTAAGAACTGGACTGGGCTTATATTTTTTAAAACATATCAGGGCAGAAGGAAGAGAAAGGATATACAATACTTACAGAAATGGAAAATTTCTTCAGTCCATTTATGGGAAAAAGTTTATAATTAAGGAGAAGATGATTTTTTAGATGACCAACATTTGAAACAAGTCAAATGAGCTATTTTGCGTAAAACACCTCTCCGCTGCCAGTCTGTTCTTAACATGTTAAACTGGGAGGGGTGTAGGAGAGATGCATTGATAAGCGAAATAAGCGAGTCGGAGAAAAATAAATATAACATGATCTCACTCATTTGTGGAATATAATGAACAACATAAACTGATGAACAAAAATAGATTCAGAGACAGAGAAGCATCGAACAGACTGTCAAACTTCAGAGGGAAGGCAGAGGAGTGGGGGGAATAAGGGAGCAACCAAAGGACCTGTATGCATGCATATAAGCATAACCAATGGACACAGACACTAGGGGGGTGAGGGCATGAGCTTGGGGGTGGGGGTGGCCGGGGAGAGGTCAATGGGGGAAAAAGGAGACATATGTAATACTTTATGTAATACTTTAAATAATAAAGGATAAAAAAAAGAAATTTTTATTTCATGCCTGGTGTTGAGTGTGGGTCTAAGTCAGGGCTGAGGATACAAAAAAAGGGGGGTTGGGGAGAGGACCTGGCCCCACTTTACAGAGGCTTGCAACTGGGAAAATAATCTCACATCATACAAACATTTTTTTTAATATACTTTTTTATTGACTTTTTACAGAGAGGAAGGGAGAGGGATAGACAGTTAGAAACATCGATGAGAGAGAAACATCAATCAGCTGCCTCCTGCACACTCCCCACTAAGGATGTGCCCGCAACCAAGGTACATGCCCTTGACCGGAATCGAACCTGGGACCCCCTCAGTCCGCAGGCCGATGCTTTATCCACTGAGCCAAACCAGGACATACAAATATCTTTGTAACCTATCCTAGTCAGTGTTTTCTCAATAAAATGTATAAATAGTGCTCACAACATTGAAACTGAAAAAATGTCCCTTGGCATGTTATTTACAAATAAAGAAAATATATGCATGCCAAAAATAGGGCGGGCAGCTCGGCAATAGTGCAGAATGAGCTGAATCAGAGATGTCTAAAGCACACACTTCATGGGACATATATCGTTTCAGAAAAAAAAATGGAGAAGATGGTTCTTGCTGTATTAAAAAGATACTTTTCTTACAATAGTGTTATGAAAAATTTGAAAAATACATAAAAGTTGAAGAGATTTTATAGTGAGAACCTGTGTATCTGCACTTAGATTTTCCCATTCTGTCAGCAACACTTAAGAGACAGTTTCTTAACAGGTGAGTAGTATATTGGACTTGAGCAATGAGAACTGTACTGATATAAGATTCATCTGAATAATATCTATGGGTTGTATATTATGTTGAACCTAAATTATAAGCCTCTATGTTTTATTTTTGAGTATATTTTAAAGGGTGGACTTTGGAGTGGAAAAGACAATATTGCTTTTCTTTTCTATGTAATGTAAAGAACATAATAAATTTGAACTCCTAAATCTCACCAAGAAAAATAAGTTAATGATAAAAAGTAAATGTTAAAGGTATGCTGAAAGGTTACACATGATCAAAATCAATATCCATTTCAGTGATAAAACTGTCAACCATGAGGTTTTTATTCCGTTTTAGTCATAGGTAATGTATTCTGAATTACGTCATATGGGGTAATTCTTAGCAAATAATGAGTTCAATCAGGTGGTTAGGAATGGGGTGACTAGGATTATTCCATAGTTATTGATATTTTACAAAATATCCTATAAAATCTTCAAGTCAGAAGATACTTTAACAAATGAGAACTTTTTGGTTTTTCTGTGGATTTTATCATTTATTTCCTTTGCTTATATTTTAAAATAAATATTATATAAATGTCATGACTAGTTTGTTATAGACAAGAGATTCTACTTTTGTAATAAATGAAAAAACATCCCACTATCAATGAATCTATTTTTTTAAATTTTATTTTATTGCTTAAAGTACTACAAAGAGTAGCACATATGCTTCCTTTTTTCCTCATTGACCTTCCCCCGGCCTCCCTTACCCCCCAGTATCTTGCGTCCATTGGTTATGCTTATATGTATGCATACAAGTCCTTCGGTGGATCTCTTACCTCCCCAACCCCCAATGAATCTATTTTTCATCTACTATTTCTTACATGCCTATGAAAAGCCAGCTTACTACCTACCTTCTCAGCAATTTGAGATGCACTCGAAGTCAAATGACATCACAAGAGCAGCAGAGGAAACCTAATAAAACTTTAGTCTTCATAAAACTAAAGAACTCATACAAATAATTACTGAATACTCAGTTCGTGTTTGGAATTGGATACTTGAAAGGAATAATCAAGGAGGAGCAGGTCACCTTGGGGATCCAACTAATGAGGACCTTTGGGTACTAGAAGGACCATAAAGTGTGACAGATTCAGACAATCAACTCTTCCGGCATGTTTGCAACTATAGCATCACCTGATTACGGCAGTTCAGTGACAATAGCCAATATAGCTAAACAAAGCATCATAGCACTTTCAAAAAGATGCCAGTGTTAATACTTTAAGAAGTACATATAAAGTACATACACGATAGAATATTATTCAGTCATGAGATAGAAGAAGAAAATCCTGCCATTACAGCAACATGGGTAGGCCCTGAGGACATTATGCTAAGTGAGATAAATCAGGCAGAGAAAGACTAATACTGTATATCACTTATATGTGGAATGTCAAAAAGTGAAACTCATAAAAACAGAGAGAAATGGGGTTACCAGGTGCCGTGTTAGGGGAATAAGAGATGTGTTGTTTAACTGTATACGCTTCAACTACTAGGTAAATAGGTCCCAGAGATCTAATGCAGAGCATAGTGATTACAGACATCAATACTATATTATGAAAGTCAAACTTTTAAGAGTCTGAGTCTTTATTATTTTATTCACAAAAATAAATGATAATTATATGACACAATACAAGTTTTAGCTAATGCTATAATGACAATCATGTTGCAATATATAAATATATCAACTTAATATGCTGGTCACCTTAAATTTACAGTGTTATGTGTCAACTACATTTAATAAAAAGTGCATCATAAAATTGCTAATACTAAGTTGAAAATAATTACTTCTGAAAAGCATTTATCCATTAATCTCAATTAATTAAAATATTGACAGTGTTATCTCTGGGTAGTAGGATCATAGGTGTTTCTAAACTTTTTTCTGTAATATTCAAATTTTCCAGAACAAATGAGGATTGCTCTTAAAAATGTTTTTATTAAATTTAGAGAGAAAGGGAGAAGGAAAGATAGAAACACTGATGTGAGAGCTGAGAGCAAAACATCTGTCTGCTGCCTCCTGCACACTCCCACTGGGATCCAGCCCTCACCCTGGGCATGTGCCCTGACTGGGCATCGAACTGGTGACCCCTTGGTGCGTGGGTCGATGCTCAACACTGAGCTATACCTGTGGGGCAGGGGATTGCTTTTTTAATCAGATGAAACTAAATATAGGTTATTAAAAACTCAAGTAGTCAGATTTATTTTATTTTTTATCACCAGGAGCTTTAAGTTTTTAGCTTGATTAGATTTTAACCAAAGGTCAGGAATAAAAACTTGACCTTATATTAACTTACACATTGCCTCACAGTTTACACGTTGCTAAAGGGTCAGAGAGAGAAGCGCTGGGGGACAGAGAAACACACACTCCATTGAAAGTGCTGTGACATTGAACTAAGGAAGACAGAACAGGCGTCCCCCAGAGGTAAGAAGAGCCAGGGCCGGAAAAAAGCAAACCGAGAAAGAAGCTGAGCTTTTTATAGTTTGAGAGACCCACTTCAAGCCAGTCTGCAAGGAAATACTCATCTCTGAAAAGAGCTGGATGTTTGCACAGCGCCCCCTTGTGAAGAAAGAGCCAAGAGCTTCAACTAGCCATAAGGGGTATTTAGCCTTCATGGGCTGATGACTGACATCCAATAGGATGTGTATGTGGGTGTGGGCGACATGCAGACTTGGTATCCCACTTCTCTGTTATTAAATGTGTACAGAAATATTCCATGTGCGTGTGCTTCTTAATGGTAATGCTTTAAAAAGAACTTCCCAGAATAAGAAATCAGTTTCTATGTTCGTCCCCACTACGGAAACTTGCTCTCTTGGTCTGATGAACACATTTTCTCCATTTGACACAAAAACTTAAAAATTGGAGAATATATTAAAATTTTTTTCAATTCATGTTAAAACGATGGAATCATTTATTTATACCTTGGAGACAGTGTGGGTCCGGTTTCAGACCACCACAATAAAGCAAGTATCACAATCAAAGTTAGTCATAATCTTTTTGCAGGTGGAGGGTCTTGCTTTAAATTTGTAAAAAACACAACATCTTGAAGCACAAAAAAGTGCAATAAGAGGAGGTATGCCTGTAAATGTTAGTATGCTTATGAGTGACATGTGGAAATGCATTAGTCACCTGAAACTTCACACGATAGCCACGAATAAAAATATTAGCATTTTAGTAATATGAGAACTGGAAGCATTTTTATGTGCTTGAATTTGGTCTTTAATTAGAATAAAAATATTATTTATGTAAATGATTCTACTGATTTACAGTTATATGGATAACTGCTCAGCAGGAAAAATCAAATTCTCTATGCTTCCTGCAAAGGAGAAATTACTCTGGAATATGATATAATATATGCAAGAAGAGTGGTGCTTTATCTGATATTCTGATTCAAAATGTGAGACACAACATTATATTTTCTCATTCAGTTAAATGATTGATTGAAAGTGAGTGCAGTCTCCACTCAGCCTGCTGCTGGCTAACTATGTCATACAAAACATGCTCTGAACCCAGAGCCAGCAAGTGGAAAAGTGTGGATGAGCCCAGACCATCATTAGGAAGTAATGAACATACCAAAGGATGGCTTGGGGTGGCGCTCCATAATCTCCACCAGTTTTTCCACAGTGACCCCACATAAACATATAAGAAAGTAAAAACAAAGTGCTTCCTATATAAAGGCAGAGTCAAGACAAGTCTCCAAGATCCCCTTCCTTGCAATCAAATTGTCATCACTATTCAAGCTACTACCAGGTAGACACTGTACTGTGCCTTCTACTAAAAGCTCAGACTGTTCGTTGATGAGCATCACTGTGTCCATTTGGAAAAGAGAACATAGGGAAGAGAAGGGACAAATATGTGTAGAAACCTACCCATATTCAGATCTTGTGCAAAGGGCTTTCACACAGACTTGTAAAAGACTAATGCCTCTCGGCTATACTTCAATCCCTGACATTTCCCCTGATTTCCAAGATAGTATATTCACCTCCTTCTTGGATGTTGATATTGGGATTTTTAATAGCAGGGTTCTCAATCTGTGGGTCGCAACCCCTTTGGGGATCGAATGACCCTTTCACAGGGGTCGCCTAAGACCATCAGAAAATACATATATAATTACATACTGTTTTGTGATTAATCACTATGCTTTAATTATGTTCAATTTGTAACAATGAAATTGGGGGTCACCACAACATGAGGAACTGTATTAAAGGGTCGCGGCATTAGGAAGGTTGAGAACCACTGTTTAATAGTCTTAGGTTGAACTCCTCCCAGGCAAGACCCTGCAACGTGCTAGTGTGGGTACCTTCACTTGAAGAGGAGGCAGGGAGGCAATTGTAGGAAGTCAGGGGATAGAATATTGATATAGGAAGGAAGATAAGTCAATAAAGTGCACATCAATAAGCTGGTGACCACTGTGAGCAAATGGAACTCAGTCTTCCTGGGAACCTTTGAGGGACCCTACACATGCCTCGGGGTTGTCTCACTGAAACATGGGGAGCACGGGGTGTGTGAGCATACCCTGGTCTCTCAATGTTCCAGGGTTGCCCCTGGGAGTATTAAGTCACAAGTCCTTCTGGGTCCCCCTCACACAGTCCAGCAAGCTCCTTTTTACTGGAGAAAGCGCCCAGGGCCTGAGAAAAGAGGCTGACTGAGCAAACAGGCACTGCCCACCACAGCTGCAGATGAACTCTGGGGTGGGTCAAGGGGAAGAGTGGTGGGGCTTAAAGTCTTTCCCACACAGGCCTCTCAACCTGCAGATGTCCAATCTGAATTTTTGGTTCATGAGGATCTTTCCCCAACTCAGCAAATGGAAACATAAGGTTCTAATTTTTTTAGGCCAATACACTTGAATCAACCTTGACTCATTTCTTACCCTATGTGAAAGTCCATCATCAAATTCTGTCAACTATGTTTTCAAATTTCAGCCAGAATCTGGTCACTTCTCACCACCTCCTCTGCCACAACTCCAGTCCAGGTCACCACTGTCTCTTGCCCAGACTGTTGTAGTGACTTAACCATTTTTCCCTTGCTGCAAGTCTGCTCACAGAATATTCAGAGTGGTCCTTTGAAAATATATGTCATTTCTCTGCTCAAAACCCTCTACTAATTTTCCATTTTACTTGGGATAAAATCCAAACTCTTTACCAAGGTTTACAAAACCCCTCTCCTGTTTCCCTGATCTATTTTCCGTCTCCTCTCCAATTTACCTACATTGTTCCATCTCTACTGGTCTTCTTCCTGCTCCTTGATCACAATGTACCTGCTCCCACCTCAGGACCTTTGCATTTGCTATTTCCCCTTCTTGAAATGTAGTTCCTTGAGGTATTTCCTACTTTCATTTTGTTAAGATCCCCCTGTCAGTTTAATAGAGAGGACTACCTATCCTGACTATTTAATCTTAAATAGCACGGCTATGACTCAATTTTTTGTTCTGCATTATTATCCTTCAGAAAATTTATCATTGTGACATACTATATATTCTGTATGCTTGTGTATTTTACATTGTCTACTCTCCACAAAAGTGAAGTTTCATTAGAAGAGAGATTCTGTTTTGTTCATTGCTGTTTACTAGCACCTAGAATAGGTCCTGTTAGTGGTAGGGGTTCAATATATATTTGCTAAATGGATGAATTCACTGGTCTGACAGCCATACGAGGTAAATATTGATCTTATTAGTTAAATATTTCCTAAACACTGTGACTGGTATTATCCAATAACAAGTATAAGCAGCTGCTGTTCTTCAGAAGGTATGATATTCCAATACATGAGGAGAAGGGAATATGCAGCGCATGGCAAAATCCCTGGAGCTCAGAGGGGGATTATTATGAACAGCAGTAGTTAGGAAAAGGTAGAAGAAAAAGGTTTCTATGAGACTGAAAATCTTTGAATGTCAAGTTAAGGCAGAGACTGTTATTCCTTTTAGAAGTGAAAAGTCATCAAATGTTTCTAAACAAGGGAGTAAAATAACGAAAGCAGAATTTTAGAACTATGAACATTTGATTCTATTTCAAAGGATTTGAGCAGGGAAAACAGGAGCCAGGGACACTGTGTCACGAGTGTTTCCTCTTCATATCCTCCTTCCTATCAAGATATTGGCATATATACCTAACATATATTTTTAAATAGATGTTTAAATGATATACAAAATACTGCACATTTTTAATATATAGAATTTGATGAGCTTGAACATATACATACACCTGTGAATCAAGGTAATAGACATTTCCATTACCTACACAAGTTTCATTTTATTTCTTTAGTTTTTGGATTTTGTTTGTTTGTTTCTTTTGTGTATGGTAATAACATTTAACATGACATCCACCCTTTTAGCTATTGTTAACTATTGGCAGTATATTGCATAGCAGTTCTCTAGAAGTTATTCATCTTTTCAACATAGTTTTTAGACTATCATTCCATATTGTTAGTATTCATTTAGGAAGCTCTTTGTCCTTACTATGAATGTTAACTAACATGCTTTAGCTGAAAAGACTCTATCTGGCCAGTTTCTCTGGAACTGAAAGTGAATCAATTTCAGGTGTGAAGAGCTCAAATCACTCTTCTTCAGGTTATCTGAGAACTAATAAATAAAGTGGTGAAAAAGATAAGGTTGGGCATGAATGTGCCGTGGGCTATCTGGTGAGATATAGAAATGAGTAATGGGAATAAACATGTCAAAGACATCTGTAGTGATTGGCAAGGATTCTTCACTTCTTTAACTAATTTCTTATCTAGGGCATAATGCATATGACAGTCTCTCTTTCACTGAAGGAATGTTGTGAAGAAAAAGAGTGCTATGCATTCAGTGTTCTCATGGGCTGTGAACTTCCATGGGCCTTGTATCCCTGAGACTGACCAGCACAGTACAAGCTAAAAAAATAATATGTTGAATTGCTGGAATTTTCTTAGAAAACAGATTCCAGGGAAATTTCATTATTTTGGTCTAAATTATCTTAGTCCTTTTTATAATGAATATTTAATTCTGATTTGTTCCAAAAAAGATTAAAGGATCCTGTATTTTCTTTGGTAATTAGTTTAGATAAAGCCAAGGCATCCATTTCTTGCCTATCCAGTGGACAATAGTTTATGCATATGTTTTCACATCTTTATTTAAACCTTGATATGTTTGAGCATTATTTCATATACATAAAACAGTTAGCATCATTTGTGAATATAAGCTAGTATACTTTAGAATGTCTGACATATCTTTGTAAAAAGTGACAATTTTGTTAGTTTATGTTAAAAGACAACTTGATTCAAAAGTTACAAATAAAGCGTAAATTATATGGCGAAAATGAAGTCATAAGGGTTATTTGATGACATTAGCTAGTCTCAATTCTATTTTTTCACTTAGCTCATAAAATAATTTTCCAGGTAAACAAGTAGACCTGGTTCTCAATCTTCTAGGTACTAGGGAATACAGCTCTAATGAAACTTTAGAAATCCATAATGAATTTAAAAAATTATTTTTTATAGCTCAGACTTTGAGCCTTTGCTCATGCCATGTTTACCCTTCTAGATATCTTTTTAAAAATTTTTATCTTTATTATTCAAAATATTACAGCTGTCCCCCTTTTTTCCCTATTAACTCCCCCCACCTGCTGCATCTGTCCCCCCAACCACACCCCCACACCAGGCCTTCGCCACACCATTGTCTGCTCATGGGTTATGCATATATGCATATAAGTTCTTTCCTTGATCAGATATCTTTTTATCCCTGTATTTTAAGCTGTATTCACCAGTCACCAAGCTACCATCAGATATCTTTAAAAAAATAAAAAAGGAAAAACTGCATTTTCAGTAGTTAATTCATGATACTAAAAACAACACGAGGAAAGTCTGAACTGAAACTAGTGACAAGCTTTTGCTTTGTGCCAAATGATTGTGGCATTTTTGACAATATTATTGATGGGATTTCCTCCAGTGTTTTATGCAAGGCCATTCCTAAGGAATTCTGTGCTCAGGGCAAAATCCAACATAACATCCTTGGTCTCCCGTTTCTCTACCCCTCTTTATATACACTGCATGAGATCCACTGGCAGGGAAAGGCTGCGTTAGAAGGCAGATTTTGAAGAGAGAAAGGGAGTAGAGGAGTGTGTGAATGTGTGTGAGTGTGTGTGTGTGTGTGTGTGTGTGTGAGTGTGTGTGAGTGTGTGTGCGTGAGTGTGTGTGAGTGTGTGAGTGTGTGTGAGTGCGTGAGTGTGTGTGTGTGTGTGTGTATTTTTCATGTGTCCCGATTTATCACACTCTAGGAAGTTTACAGGGAATATTTGTGCTTAATCTTTAAAGTGTAGGCCTTTTCAGCAGGCAGCTGCTTCCCTAGTCTTCTCCCACCTCTGTGCTCCCCTTATAACCTTTGGTCTCATTTTCCGTGTTCAGCCATAACACGGAAAATGAGACAAAAGCCTATCTCACAGGCCTAAAAAAGGGACTACTGATGTGTCTGCTTAACAATCAATAATTCAGTTAAATGGATCTTCTGATGCATAAAATAATATTCTTTTCTTATAACCTGCTGACTTTTAATCAGCAATGATCTAAGAATCATACCCCAAAAAGTGCTGTGAAAATGCTGACATAATTTCCTGTTTGAGTAGCATTTATTTTTTATTACTATATAGATGATGAATATTCATAGAGAACATTTGAAAAAAGCAGAAAAGTAAAAAAATAACAAAAAAATCATCCATATCCAGAGATAACTATTGTAAATTATCAGGCTCATTTTCTTCCTTATTTTTTATGTTTATACACATAATTATGCATCTGATTTTAACATTCAATTGAGATTTTAGTATGTATGATTTTGAATACTGTTTTATATTTCATGCTTTACTATAAGAGATTTCCCATATCATTTAAAGTTATTTGAAAATATTTTCAATGGTTGATAAGACTCATTTGGCAGAGTCTAATATCAAAATTTATTTAAACATTAATTAAGTATAAGATTTAGAATATATGTAGGTTTTCATTTTTTAAGTACTCTTGTGGCAAATATCTCTGAATGTAAATATTATTAACATCTCAAATTACTTTCCTAATCCAAATAGCTATAAGTAGAATTACTAGATTAAAAGGAATAAGTATATTTAAGACTTGAGGCAGGCTCTTAATAATTCTTAATCATTTCAATGAAATAAAATAGTCAAATTATTTCAAAAATCAATTTAACTATATTTGTATGTATTACTTTATTATGACTGTTTTTTAGAGATTAGTAAAACAACATAATTGAAACTAACTTGTTATTTACTACAAAGAGGATTTTCACCACATGAAAATCAGTCAGAACCTTTATCAATAAAAAAATGATTCTCCTCTTATGAGGTGGAAACAATATCACCATATAATTCCATAATTTTGGCCACATTTTACAACAAGGCAAAAAGTAGACTAAGAAAAAGACATATGGCTATTATTATAGCAACACAGAGTTGGTCAACCACTTCAAGTTCTTGTGGCCAGTAAGGTCACTGGGGCTGCAAGCCAACATTTCTGACAAATTATGCACATTGAGGTCACACTGCTCCACTTGAGGCAGTTTTTCATAATTGTAGTGTTCTCTCCACAAAAGGTCTTTGACTTAAAAATATCCTTTTGTGCCCTCTAGTGTTTAAATTCATCAAAACGTTTGAGATGTTTATTTCTTATTGCTAAACTATAACTGAACACCATTTCATTCCTTTATATAACAAGTGCTTGTCTATATCAGAAGGTGGCCAACATACATAAGATTGCCATATTTTTGAAGATTATTTAAAATTTTTCATTTTGAAGGAAGTTAGAGCAGGGGCTGGAAAACTATCAAGGGGCAAATCCCACCTACCACCTGTACACGTCATGCTCATTCATGACATATTGTCTATGGATGGCTACATTTTCTCTACAATGGCAGAGTGGAGTAGTTAACCCCAGAAGCTGTAAATCCTGCAAAATCTAAAATATTTACTATCTCGCTCATCATAGAAAAAGTTTGCTGACCCCTGGGCTAAAGAATCTCTCTGATACTTAGATTGGATGAAGAAAAACAATAAATGCCTTTTCCTAAAGATGCCGTTTTACGGTGTCCTTTTCTTCTACTCCTTACCATCGACCACTGAAATACTAGTTAAAACAAAGAGAGTTATAGGCCTATTGTTTAGCTTGTGATTCAAGAACCAAATTTATATTTTTTCATTGAAAACATCTGAGGTATGTTTGTAATGTCTACTCGGTATGACAATATTGACTTCATCTTGATGACTTTTATATTGATATGATTATGTTGAAGAAAATATAATGAGATTAAAGTTCTTTACCCATCAAGACCAGGGGGACCAAGAAATTTCTTGCCTCCTGTGCTACATCGTCTCTTATTGAGTAGCTAAAACTTAGACTAGGAGTAGATTTAGTGCCCCCGACTATCTTTATTTTTATACATCTAATGATAAAACTTGCAATTACTTTTACAAACACATACAGTCTTTCAAGAATAAAATAAACATAGCATTTATAATTCACATGGTATTTATTTCAGTTTTATGTTTAATTCAAATCTCACATAATCATCTCTTTCATATATGAATGAAAGCATAGTACACAATAATAAGGCTGTAATCCTATGTGGGCAACTTAACAGGCTACCTTCCTTCCCCATCAAAAATCCCACATCTTCCTAAGCCCCTCCGATATTTTATCTTTTCTTTGTGTATATAAAAGCTTCATTCAAATTTCCTCCTTCTTATGTGAAATGGTTGACATATAGTTCATTAGAGCTTTTTTCCCCCATGTGGTTTTCAAGAAGTGATCTATTGTATTGCCTTCTAACTTAAAATTTCACTTATAGTTCAGAATGGTTACAGCTACTTTTTTTCAAAGATACATATCAGCAATACCATGGCCAGAAATTTTGTACCATAGTGGAAGAAAGCATAAAACCTCAGGCTTACAAAAGTGATTGGAAGCAGTTTCTGGTTGATTGCGTTTGCTCACGAAAAGGCATCTCATTTTGTGACACACATTTATGGCCATTGTAGGTTATATGCCTGGAGCTGAAGGTGGCTGCCCTTCTTAGCCTTACAGTCTCTCACTGCATGCATTTTCTTTCTTTTTTTCCATATATTTACCTACACCCTGCAATATAATTCCCGTCTTTACACCTGACATAGACATCATTTCAACACAAACTCAAATACAAACCCTGCATAAACTTACTTTATGGAACTACATACTTAAAACTCCTGAATCAAATACTTAAACCTACAATGTTACCTTTCAAATATTTGCATTTACAACCATAAAACACACAGTGAAACAAATCATCTTTCAGGCCCATTTTTAAAAGCAATTAAAATAAAAAGGAGTAAAAAGTGACACCATACCTCTATTCCATAAGCAAAATAAATGATTTCCAAACTTACCTGCAAAAGAAAAAAGAAGAGCAATAAATATCAAGTCAGAGTATATTTAATTCTTGTATCTATAGTAAATGAGGCAAAATTGTCATCATAAACATAGCTACTTCTTAATTATCACTATGTGGATTATTCTTTGTAAGTAATGCGTTCTAGTTCTTGTAGATGCCAATAGGGCTGGCATGGCATTCTCTTAAGACCAAGTCTCATTGTGAATAGGGTCCTTTTCCATGTGCAGTCTGAACCTAGTAGATGATTTTTCACAAGCAACGGGGAGAAATGCTTCAGACTCAGACCGACCTGAGGTTAAATACCAGTTTCTATGACAGCTGGGAATTGAAGTCATTGTATATCCCTTGGTTATGATTTTAACTCCCCTTCCCTTGCACTGTCTTTTCCCAGCACTCTCTTTCTAACATGCTGCCTAACACCATACAACTTATTATGTTTATTTAGTCTCCCTGATACTAATACCCTATAGAAGTTACACAAAAACAGGGCTTCTGTATTTACTGTTCACTATTGAATACCCAGGACTTACAACGATGCCCAGCAAATAGAAGATATTCAAAAACATTTGTTTAAAGAATATAGCATATATAAAAGAGCGAAATATAAACATAAATAGTATATATATGTAATACAAGTATTTTATTTATATATTTATTTACATATATTTCTTTAATGCTTTACTTATATAAATATATTTCTAATGTGAATACGTATTTATATATTAATTGCATATATGAATATTTACCTAAATGTTAACATAGAAGCAAGTCATTTCACTTTTACTTAATTTTTTAAAATATAATTTTGTATTGATTTCAGATAGAGGAAGAGCTAACTTAATTTTAATGAGAGGAATTGGGATAGTCATTAGAGCTGTTGGCTAGTATTTCTAACTCTCCACCTGACAGGCCCAGGAAGGTATACTTAAACCTCTGCGATTGGATGGGGTCATGTGACTAGTTCTGAGTCGTGAGTGACCAAGCACTGAATTACTGGGGAAACCCTTCACCCCTTCCTTTCTCTCTGCCATAGAGACCAGGCAATTCTCTGTGGCCTCTGACCTGGAATGGAGTGGCTGGGGACCATAGCTTTCCTTGGTGACATTAGCATGAGGAAAAAAAGCCAACATTCTTGGTTATAAGATTTGAGGTTTTTAATGCAGCTGAACCCAAATTCTTGTGATAAGTGGAGAAATTAGGCACATATAATTAACACATTACACACAAAGGTTTATTTTAAAAAAACCTTTATTTTTTGTACTCCCTTTGAATACCCTTTCCCAAATCATTTTGTTTCTGCTGGAATTTAACTCTATTATCTGTTCAATGTTTATTATAATACAGATTTAATTATCTTACATTGGTTCTCCCTTCCCTTTGTTTCATCTAATTAAATCACATTTTTTAGTTAAATTTACAATCAATGTTTGGATATACTTACTATACACATTTTATTTACAACATATGTAATATGATTATATTCCCCCCATGGTATAACTTCTATTTTGCGGAGAGTTAATAATTGCCTGTCCCCCTCCCCCCAACATGTGCAGTTTTCATTTACATGAAAGAATTTGTTCCTAATAGCTCATATTTGCCCGGGGGCATCTTCTGAGCCTTTGATCCTTCTTTTGCCCTTCCTCTGTGATCACTTCCCTATAAACATCCTGCACACCAATCTCAGAGCCTGATGCTTCCCAGAGAACCTGACAGCAACACAGGCATTCCTTTCATCACTTATTTCAGCCCCACACTGCAACCCCACAGTGTGCTACATATGGTCAATTCACTACCACCAAATCAGCAGTCCATAGTTTTTAGGTTATTGGTATAATTGCTCTTCTCTATTAACATGGACTAAAAAAATGTTATCTATTAAAAGCAGAAAAAGGCATAAGAACTCTTCCCAAATTATTGCATAAAATACCCATTTTTTGAGATGTTAAGAGTTCAGTTAAATAATATAAATAAGGAAAAGGCTAGAGAGTCAAATAATATGGAAAATGTTAGCTTGACAATTTTAAATATATTTTTTTTACTGCAGAACTTATAAGTGCTTGAGTATAATAATTGGAATGCAAGCCACTATTCTAGAAGGTGGAGAGCATTTACAGAATAATTGAACTGTTCCCCCTGATATCAGTTAACATTAGAGTAAGTCATCTTTTAGAATACTATCTGGGAATTGATGCACAAGGCATCTTAAGTTTTACACCAATCACAGTATTTCTATTACTCCTACAAGATTTCTTTTACCTTAACGGGGAAGGTAGAATGAATTGCTAATCAGTTGAAAAACAGCATGACTGTACTGAGGAATAAAACACGTTAGTTCACTTCCAGGCGAGTGTTTTATCTGTTAGATCAAATTGCCTACTAAATTAAAACTAATCATAATATTTGAATTATAGTCACTTAATGTAAAATTTCTTCTCCCAGAATAGTCTACACTAGAAGTCAATTTCTCAACATCTTGAAAATTATTCAAGCAATCTGTGTATATTTTAAGTCTGTCTTTGCATCTCTAGTTCAGCTTGTGCCAAAATGTTCTCTGTGGCGTGCCATCCCCATTAGAGACTCTGAAAACAAACAAAAAGTTCCCTACTTAGTAAAGTTTGGGGTATTCTGCATATAGTATCTTTTCCCTAGAGATGTAAAATATTTATTTAGTCTGTTAAAGATGCTGGGAATCTTACAGTTACTAGTATACATCATTTTAATTTTGTAAATCACAGCTTAATTGGACATACAACCATTTTGCATGTAGTCCCTATTGACATTATATGGAACTAGCATTCCACAAAACCTATTTTGGAACATAGTGACTTAGGCTATTAATGATCTTAATAGCAAGAGATGAAAAAATATAAACTATTATGAATATCAAAGGGAAAAATAAGAGCACCAATGGCTCTGACCAAGAGAGATGATTTTTGTGAATGCCCCTAATTTCTCAAAGAGAAAGAGAAAGGACACAGAGAGCTAAGAATTGGATTATATTTTTGTACTTGGGGTACAGGGCCCTTTGCACAAACGTGTCAACCTCATACTGTCATGACTTCATTTATCCATGGATGTGGGTTCAAGACTAAGCTGTAATCCAAAACCTATCATCTATGTTGGCCAGAAGATACATCAAGGATCTTTGACACATCATGAATAACATAAACCTAACATTAAAATTTTAACTTTGTTGATGCCAAGAACTTTAAGACATTAAAAACTATACAGATTAAGATTTAGTGTTGGGACATAAACAATATAGCAAAATAATCATGATTTTATTCACCTACCTATTTTATGAAATTATGTGAGGTTTGGGGGATAAAGAGAAAATGGAATCAAAAGTTGGTTCTCACCCCCAACTTTTTAGATCTTCCTTGTGTATTATGTAGTGTGCTGGGCTGCATATCTGGCGCTTTGGCCAGACGGGTCATGCTGTGCTGTCTGTTCCTAAAACACATAGATAGGAAGGTACTGACATCAGGCCAGGCCTTGAGATATAGTGTCATGGCCCCTTCCCAGCACGCAGGCCTTCTTTCTCAGAAGGCCCGGAAGTCTCATTCCAAATTTGGGAGACAAAGGACTGGAAAAAGTATAAATAAAGAGAGTTTCCCCCATATTGGGGGGCCCAGAATTTGAAAGACACATTTTTCTCTGGGCCTCCACAGAATTTAATAATAAAATATAACTCTTGCAGTCAGCGCTGCAGTTCAGCCTTTGCTTCGGCAGGGTGCTGTGAGTGTAGTCAGCTGGCCAGCTAAATAAAGGCTCTTAAGTTTAAATTCTGAGTCAGTGGTCTATCTCGCTGAGTGAACCCATAACAGTAGGAGTTGAAAAGATGAAGTCACTGAACAGAACATGTGAACTACAGGGGAGTTTGTGAAGCACTTGAAATAATATGCAAAATTGTGTGTACATTTGCATTTCTCAGGGGACTTCTCCCTCTTTTCTGTTCACAGTTATATAAAATTTCTAACGGAAAATGTCATGTCATGTTTATGACATTTAGTAATATCTTTGTCGGGACCTGCATTTTAGATATTTTAGAAACATTGTAGAGTGTACAGCTAGTTCATGGGTATCAGTTAAGACATGCTTAATTATATACAATTTCAACATACTTTATAAATTTTATTCTGCAGCTAGGGCAAAACAAATCATTTTATCTAAAGATTTTACTTGAATGAGAATCTGAATTGCCCACAAGATGGCTCTCTATAATCTTGGATATGTGAATTGACCAAACCAATTTTTCAAGAAGCTATTCCTAACATCATCTTTTCACTTAAAATGAAAGATTCTCCATCATTGTTTTACTTCCATGCTTGAATATCTAGCAATGCCTGACAAAGTGGTAATGTTTTGGGGTTAATGGATTAATAAGCAGATGTTTCAGATATTCAAGGATTATTTACTGCATTACTAGTACATTATTAGGTATCTGCTATGCATGGTGGTGGATTTTAAAAACAAACAAAAGGAGTTAAAGTTTAAAGAGCAAATCATGGTTCCTATTTTTTTTTTTTGGGGGGGAAGAGTTTTATACCAAAACATTTCAGAAAAATTTTAAATAAAAGTGATTGCTATAGACAAATTATTGATGTACAAGGGAGAGGAGACATCAGTGTGGGGTTCAATTAGATAAAATACTTATGAGGTAATTCTGACATATAAAGAGCTGCAAGGTTTCTATGAGAAGAAAGTAAGAAGAAAATATGCTAGGAAGGGCAAAGATCACAAGAACAAGCTTGGGATTATATGGTAATGCCATGTAAGAAAATAGCCTCCTTGCAGTTAAAGCGAGGTGATTTATAGAGAGTGCTGAAAGTTATTCTAAGGGGAAGGAAAGGTAATTAATATTTATGGAGGGCATACTGATTCATACTCTGATTAAGTGATCCCTCTGCCTTGATAATGTATGCATGTGCCTCTTGTTATGGCTTTAGAATTGTGATGTTATATTTAGATATTTTGAGGGTGGGTGGTCACTTCCTAAAATCTAGTATACAATAACCCAGGATCAGAAGAAAATCAGAAGGAAACCAGAATTAAGAAAGTGGGCTGTTTATAAGCGTAAGAGGAGACGAATCTTCTTTGCCTCGATTCTCAGCATCAAGGGTGAAGACAGTGTCTGTTAGAGCTCTCTTGTGTTAAGGACACAGATGGCCTCTGCTTCCTGGTGTGGAGTGGAAGGAAAGCTTCACAGAAGGGATAGAATCTGAGTAAAATATGCCCGATAATAAGTCAAATTATCTAGTTTCATGTTGTTTTGATATTACACATTTTCTTTTGTCAGAAAAGTCTTGCTTAGACAAAGTTGCTTTGTCTCAGCTGTTGACAACAAAATGGGGGATTTTGTAAACCTATATTTGGATCACATTGGGCTAATAGGAACAATATCTCTCTAAAGAGTGATGATAAAGTGAAAACAAAAACTAGGAAGACTTCAGAAAAAATAATTCCTGTTAGGATAAAGAGAGTTGAAGCATGTCTCACTCCAAATTGAGACTCTTCCTCCATTCCAACACTGAACTCCAAATTTATAAATCAAATTATCTACTCAACATCCCCTTATAAACATCTCAACTTATCATGTTCACAACAGAGCTTCCAATTTTTCTTTTCCAACTGTTCCTTTTATGATGTCTTGTCCCACCTCAGTATGTGACAACTCCATTCTTCCACATGCTCAACCCAAAACTTTGATCAACCACCATCATTTTTAAAAATGATGTGTCCTCATTGGTTTCCCTGCTTCTTTCCTTATCTCCCTAAAGTCTATTTCCTAATTAGTAGTCAGAATGTTCTTGTTAAAGCCTATTCAAAGCTCCTGGCTGGCTGATTACTCTACTCAGAATTAAGGCCAAAGTCACTAATAATATCCACAAAGCCCTACAGGAATTGCCATCCTCAACCCTTTCCCTAACCTCCTTATGCTTCATCTCCAACTTTGTCTCCTCTTATTCTCTATTCCAGCCTCCAGGGCCTCGTTATTATTCCTCAATCATGGCAGTAAGACTGATGGCTTTCCTTCTGCTTAGGACACTCTTCCCTCACATACACATCTCCTTCATATATTTACTGAAATGCCAACTTTTCATAGATCTTTCCTGACCACCCTACTTAAAATTCTACCACATACACACAACACTCACTAACCTCTTCCCTGATATATTTTTCTTCTTAGCATTTATCACAAACTCAATCTCAATATCTATCTATATCTATCTATCTATCTATCTATCTATCTATTTATCATCTATCTATCTATCTATCTTTACAATATTTTTTCTTATCGTTTCCCCCCAAAAGAATATAAGTGTCATGAAGGCAGAATTTTTGTCAGCTTTGTTCACTGTTGTATCTCCAACACATAGAATAAAGCTAGGAATATAGTATGTCTTCAATAGATATTTATTGAATAAAATTTTTTTTCCAGGTCTTGATTTCTATGTTTTCCTGAAAATCTGCCAATATTGGCCTATGTTTTCCCATGGCAACAACTTTTAGGAGCTTAGAAGTAGCTGGAAGGCAGAGGCAGATGAGGATGCACTTTCCCTTTGGCCAGGGTCACCACCTTCATTTGCATCACCTGCCTTGTTCATGGTGAGTTATGATCTCTGGTGGGAGAGTCCTGAATGGAGAGCGACAGGACCAAGTGAAGGTTTTTAATATGTCATCTGGGAGTAGGGGATAGGATTGATGTAATGTGCTTGGATATACAGTTAGTGTCTCTCGTCCAAGGCCAAGCATCAATAGCTGAGAACTGTATGAGGTTGACATGTTGGAGCATGACAAAGAGAGGAAGCAGAGTTTGAAGGAAGGATTAATAGAACTTGAGGATGGATTGAATATTGAGAATGAAAGAAAAGAAAGATTAATGGTGACTAAAATTTCTGGACTCACTGATCAAGAGAACGGTAGTTCCTAATGTTAAAAGAGAACTTGGGAAAGATCAACCTAACAGATCATAAGACCTATATATGGAAACAAATATACTAATGTCAATAAAAATAAGTTGAGTTTGAAGACACAGATTTAAAGGTATTTGGTAACATAAAAGAAACTTTGAGATTAATGTCAGAAATGAGGACTCAATTTTGCATAGTATTTATATACTGCCTATGAAAAGGCACATTATGATCATCATCTCAGGAATAGACTATATAGAACAAGAGATAAAAATAGGGTATGGTAGAAAAGACTCCCAATTATATTGAAATAAGATTTAGAGGCAAAACTCCATTCCTCTCCCCACCAAATGTACACGCACCTACATGAACACAAATGCTAATGATTTAGTGTTTAGTTGAAGCTAGCTGCTTCCATACCCATTCCATTTCTAAAATGATCTCATTCTGGTGAAGAAAGTTTTAAATGATACTGTGAATTTTTGAAGTTTCCCTCCTATTGCTTTCCTGACTTTGTATTTCCAAACCATATTTACTCTGTGAAAACCTCTAAGAAGCGGTTCTCAACCTGTGGGTCGCGACCCCTTTGGCGGTCGAACGACCCTTTCACAGGGGTTGCCTAAGACCATCCTGCATATCAGATATTTACATTATGATTCATAACAGTAGCAACATTACAGTTATGAAGTAGCAACGAAAATAATTTTATGGTTGGGTCACAACATGAGGAACTGTATTTAAAGGGCCAGAAGGTTGAGAACCACTGCAGTAAGTAAAATAGTTATATGTGGTTTTTAGAATATTAATTTAAAAAAAAAGACTGTCTACTTTTAATTCAAATACCCTGCAAAATTCTTATTCAGCAAAGGTCATTTATCAAGTACAGTGCCATAAATGTCACAGTGATCTTCTTTTCTTTCCTCTGATTCCTGAATAAAACTAAAGTTTCATAATTCCAGAAAAAAGTGGAAGGTAAATGTCATAAAAGTTTTCTCCAAGCTCTTTAAACAAGTTCCATTTATATAGATTGCAAGTATTATTTTTATTTTGTTATGAAGGGCCATTGCCTTGTGGGGTCTAATGCTTCAGGGTTGGGGTACTCACTGCTTTGAACTGAAGGTATCCTAAGGTATTTTCCATCTTTAATGCTCTGAAGTGATTTCCTGTGAGCTGCTAAAATATAGTCTGTCATTTTGGCTGCCAAACATCCCACAGAGGCCTGCTATCTGTATTGGCAGATAAGTGACAGCAGATGGAATCAAGCGTGCGTCCTGTCTCATCAGCAAGTCTTCAGCCTTAGAAGAAGGGATGTGCCCCTGAAGCGCTATGGGGGTTGTTTGACTAGCATCAGTGTCACTGTCATCGTTGGTGAAAGAGAAATTGGCAAATCACTATACAGAGTAGGCACAACGCCACCCTCACAATTCCTGTAGTCATATTTCCCTTACTCGCACCTTGTCTTCTTGCCAGGGGCAGGCTTCTGGGCCAGAATGTTTTGTCGTCCCATATTTTTTCTTTTGCTTGGTGTGTAGAAAGATAATTAATATTACCATTAAAGCAAATGCTGCCATTCATATTCATTCCATTAGTGCTAGCAATGTATGCAGAAAGATGTGTGTGTGTACACTATAATGTGTGTATATATGTATACATACACATCTATATACATATATATGCACACATACAGAACACACATATATGCATATGTAATACATACTAACACAAAGTAAATACTCATGTTAGCTATACTATATTACAGGTTCACTATGCTATAAATCACCTTTTTTATTACTGTTAGTAGATAGTGCTTATCATAAGCAAGGTACAGTTCCAAAGCTGTGAAAGGATTTAAAATATATTAACTTTTAAAATCCTTACAATAATCTTATGAGCTTATTAAGCAGTGGGACAAATGCAACATGGAGGTAATACACAAACCCCACCTTCATAGGCACTTGTGGTCCCATGGGGGACAGAGATATGTGCATGGATAATGCTTGAATGAATGAGATGGGCAGAGATGGGAGGGGGCAGGTCAGAGATGAACTCTGCTGGAATACCAGGCTTATGGTGCGGAGCTCAGGGATATTGCATTAAAATACTCCAGCTTCTCACTGGACTGTCTCTCTCCCTCGATGGAATCCATTTACATTTAGTTCTGCTGATGCTGCTCTTGCAGCTCTTGCTTTTCTCAGTTAACAGAAAAGAGAGAGGGGGCAGTGTGAGGCCATTGGCTGCTGCTACTCAGCAACGGAACTGTGCTGCTCTAGAGGGAAACGTCTGAACATTTTGAGGCTCTGCGTGTTTACTCCCTTCCCGGCACGCCTGCCTTTCAGGAAGCCTTGCAGTCAAATAGGCCAAATAAACTCGCGCTGAAAGCACTTCACTTGGACAAAGCAACAGGACTTTTCTGTCACATCAAGGCGCCCTCATATCCTGTGTTCTGCCAACTATGCTGAAGGTCAAAAAATTCTTCTGGATGCTTCTGGGACAATGGGAGTTTTAAACCTGCAATAAGCAGTCTGGGTCACAGTAATTCCAGTAAAGGGGTGATTATAAAGAAGTCAGATGTATTCTGCAAAGCCTTGCACAAAAGCCCACCTCCTTACCCCACCGTTTCACTCAAGCAGAGTCAAAAATGGCATGGAAACCATAGGTGTTATTTTACTCTATGTAAGGATGATTATGGGCTCATTTAAGTGTGAATTCAGTAGCTCATAGTGACTTATTTTTATCCTATTTTCCCAGAGTATCTTGCTCACTAGTGAGAAGACTGGAGGTGGAGAGTGTCATTTAGAGTGAGCGCCGCAGTAGGATAATCTAATATTCAAACAATGCAACTGCCTTCACTATCTGCAAACTCACTCACCACCAGTACTGAATGTGCTGGTTTGATTGGCCAAGTGCTCATGTTTCCTCTCTCCTGACAGGTTAGGGAAGCCAGCCTCATCCCTGCCAATAAAAAGCAGTCTTTGCTCTTCAGTAAGTGATGATGTTCAATTTATCAAATATTAAAGGGGAAATGGAATATTCCACTCAAAAAATACCCATTTAATTGTGGTCATGCTAATAAACACAGGGCATGATCATCTTGGAAATTTGGTTGCTTTGGTTGCTTTTAAATTTACAAAGAATTAAGTTAATTTTAAAAAATTTGTACTACATAGGCCGAGAACAAGAAACAGGGGTCCTTTGTGCCACCCCCTCACAGTGAGTCTCCAAAACTCTTAAGTCCTGTCTTCCAGTATTTAACTCTATACTTCTGACTTTCCATTATGGACAAGGAGAAGTTCACATTCTTTCACTATCTCACTTCCCTGCCTACCTCCTTCTATCCTTCTAATATAGTTACATAAGAATTGTTGGTTAAATTAATATTCAGGTTTTACCTTATTGTCCCTGAGAAGTAATGTTTACTGAGAAACCAAATAGTGTGTCACAATTATGTTTCATTTCTTGAACAACCTTTTGTATTTTTCTGGAGTTATAAATCCCATCCATTTTTATTGCTTAACTAGAGGCCCGATGAACAAAAATTTGTGCACTTGGGGGGGGGTGTCCCATCAGCCCGGCCTGTGCCCTCTCACAGTCTGGGACCCCTCAGGGGATGACCACCTGCTGGCTTAGGCCTGCTCCCCGGGGGATTGGGCCTAAGCTGCAGTCAGACATCCTTAGTGCTGCTGAGGAGGCAGGAGAAGCTCCCACCACCACCGCTGTTCTGGCAGCCATCAGCCTGGCTTGTGGCTGAGCAGAGCTCCTCCCATGTGGGAGCGCACTGACCACCAGAGGGCAGCTCCTGCATTGAGCGTCTGCTCCCTGGTGGTCAATGTGTGTCATAGTGACCAGTCATTCCCAGTCGTTCTGCTGTTAGGGTCAGTTTGCATATTACCCTTTGACTATATAGGATAGAATCCTGGTGCACGGGTGGGGGCCGGCTGGTTTGCCCTGAAGGGTGTCCCGGATCAGGGTGGGGGTCCCGCTGGGGTGCCTGGCCAGCCTGGGTGAGGGGCTGATGGCTGTTTGCAGCTGGTCACACCCCCTTCAGGGTGGGGGTCCCCACTGGGGTGCTTGGCCAGCCTGGATGACAGGCTGATGGCTTTTTTAAAGCTGGCCACTCCCCCTTCAGGGTGGGGGTCACCACTGGGGTGCCTGGCCAGTCTGGGTGAGGGGCTGAGGGCCATTTTCAGGCTGGCCAGTGACTGAAGCTCCCAGCCTCTCCTTTTTTTTTTTATTTATTCTGGGATTTATTTACCTTCTATAATTGAAACTTTGTTTCAGTCACTGGCGCTCCCAGTTCTGAGGCCGCGGCTGGCTGAAAGCAGGTATCTGGGGTTTGTTTGGCTTCTATAATTGAAACTTTGTTGTTTTGGAACTGTTGCTTTCGGAGCTTAGAGCAGGCCGCTGCAGGCAGGGAACCTTGGCTTCCTCCATCACTGGAGCAAGCAAGCCTCCTGCTTGCTTCAGCTGCGTGGCTGCCGACCGCCATCTTTGTTGGCAGTTAATTTGCATATCTCGCTGATTAGCCAATGGGAAGCGAGCGGAGGTACAGTTAATTACCCTTTTTGTCTTTTATTAGATAGGATTTCATGTTGGCATTATCACTAATTCTTCCAGAAATCTCCAAACTAATGTTTTAAAGGCCTTTGTAAAAATATTTTCTGCCTGGGTTAGACACATCAATTATTTTATCAGTTCCCTCACATTTGATTGATTATTTATTTGGGTTTGAAATTCCAGGTTGGAAAACATTTTCACTTAGAATTTTGAGTGCATTACTTCATTGTCTTCAAGGCATCAATGTGCTTTTGAGAAGATAAATGCCATACATGCCGCTATCAGAAATGTAATCTGTAGGTTTTTCTTCCTTTTCAGCTTTTAGCACCTCCTATTTGTATCTGGTGGTCTGAAATGTCGAGATGTCTTTTGTCTAAGTCCATTTTATTTCATTGTGCTGGGCATCATGGGCCTTTTCAATGAAGAAAAACTGTTCTTCAATTTGAAGATTTTTAAAAATATGTTCATCTCCTCTTTCCTCTCTATTTTTCCCCTCAAACTCCTAATAGTTAGATATTAGTCACAGAATGTTTTTTTCCAGTTATCTTTAACTTTTATTGTCCATCTTTTTATTATAACTTGTCGGTAGATTTCTAAAACTTTACCTTTCAGCTCTGCCATTGAAATATTAATTTTACCTAAAATTATTTTAAAGTTTAGTAATTCTTTTATTCTTGTTATTTTTTTATGCTATCATTTTGTTTTATGAATATAATAAATTTTTATCTGAGAATATTTTTCTGAATATTCTATTGTTTCTTACTTTGTTTTTCATTATTATTATTACTACTACTATTATTATTTTCATCTATTTGTTTTAGAGTTTATGTTAAGGGTTTGTGGAGCCCTGGTGGTCAATTTGTATTAAAGAGGAAGGGGCTAAAATGCTGACTGAAAGGTCTGCATGACTTAGTGAGTAGAGTCTATTTTTGAAAGATTCTTGATTTAGCAGCACAAGAAATATAAAAGTAAGTCAGGCCCAGGTTCTGACTATGAAAGGGTTTCATCGAGAGGGATAAGAGCAGGAGTCTTTATCTTTCTGTGGTAAAATTTTGTACCATGCTTTAAAAGTTAAAAGATGTAGCAACTTCTTAATGGTTATTCTTTCGAAAAAATTTAAAAGAATGTTTTCAAGGAACACTAATGTATCTCTCTTTCTCTTTTTTTAGAATGTAGGCTTTCTTTAAAAATATATATATATGTATTTCAGAGACGAAGAGAGAGGGAAAGAGAGAGATATCAATGATGAGAGAGAATCATTGATCAGCTGCCTCCTGCACGCCCCCTACTGAGGATTGAGCTGGCAACCAGGGCATGTGCCTAGACTGGATACCAAACCGTGACCTCCTGGTTCATAGATTGACACTCAACCACTGAGCAACACCAGCTGGGCTTATCTTTTACAATGAATGCAATATTTCAAACTTTTATTTATTTTTTAAAATCATTATGTTCTCCAGAAGTCAGACACATATAAAGGTTGCCTCTTATTACTTTTGCTTATGACCATTTCATTTCAGGGAATATAACAGCTCAACTTTCAACTGAAGAAGAACAGAAAATTAAGAATTGAATATCATTGAAAGTGTTTCCCCCTCTGCTACACTTATACACCCACATCCACCCTCTCCTTAAGGCAAGCTGAGGGGTGTGGGGGTCAGGGCAGAACTGTTTATAGAGAAGAGCTAAGCACCTGCAGCACATGACACACCTCAACCGCATCTGGCCCATGGCTTTTCTTACTTGGCAAACACATGGAGTTGAAGCGCTTGGTTACATCTCTTGTTTCTAAGGGGTATTGATCCATGGAAAAAGATTAATGATTAACTAAACTTAAGCAATGAGAGGTTGTTACTTTGTACTGGCAATCTTTGCCTTGACCATCTATACAAGTTGCTTGCAGAATGAGTATAAACATTAAGTGATCATTTTATTTATTAGTAAGCTATCCTGGTCCTTTACTAATATATTTTGCTCTAGCCTGAAACTCTTCAAAGGAAAGTCCTAATCTGCTACCCCTGGAATATTCTATGCATATATCTCCCTGCCATCCTATTGGCTATAGGGGATTTTCTGTGTGTGTGAGGTTGAGATTATCATTTATACAAGGTTCTCTTTACTCTGTGTCTTTTGTAGACAAATTTCTGTATTTGGGCATGACTGGTGCTGTATTATGGTACAGATGCGAAAATCAGCTGACCTTAAATTCGCTGATATTGGCGAGCACCTGGGAAAAATAATCTAAATTTTATGATTTTTCTAGTCAGAACATTATTGCCTGCAGGAAAACCTTGTATATATTATGTATATGAATTACTTGTATTTAGCAACAAACTGTTCTTATTCTTTTTTTCAGGAAAAAGGAATTAAAATGTCATCTGTCATTCTTGACAGCAATGCTATGCTGAGTGGCCTAACAAAAAAAAATGCCATAGTTGTCATGTTTGAGGTATTCTTCTTTGCTACCCTACCTCCCCAGCACTATGCAATATCCTCTCTATAACTACCTTCCTCTTTCCTTCCCACAATCTCTGAATCTGGATATAATTGCATGTAGATAAAAACAGTCAGGTGATTAGCATACATATTGATCTAGGCAGAGAATTCACAGAAGTGAAATGTGGCAAAGAATAAAATTGAACAGATTTTGGGAAAATGTGTAAACATTGTTTTAATTTTCTGCCTCTATCAATTTAAGATCTGGATTGAGGGATTCAAACAGTCCAATTCGTAGTTCCTCATGAATAAAATAGGGGCATTATCAACTTCCTCATAAATTGGTACTTTCTGGTGAGAATTAAATGAAAGCATCTCTCTCTCTGGCTTTGGATATCTATAAATATGTATCTGCATGTGGGCTCACAATTCATTTAAGTGTTAATTGTGGCCCAAACATATGTAGTCTAGTTGGAAATAAAGCATATATTTGTGTTCCAAATGACAATTAAATCTTCCAATAAGTATTATTTTAAAAATTGCATCATTATATGCCCTATGATCAGACTGACAATAACAGAGCTCACACACTCTATCTGAACCCTCACTGAATGACAGTTCATACATATATTCTTCTCCTTTTAGTTGATTTGAGAGAGAGATGTTGTTCCACTTATTTATGCATTCATTAGTTGATTCCTGTATATGCCCTGATGGAGGATCGAACCTGCAACATTGGTGTAATGAGATGACACTCTAACCAACTGAGCTACCCAACCAGGGCTATCTATTAATACTCAAGAAAACCCTGCAACATAGGATTTGCTACTCTAATTATATGAGGCTCAGAGAGGGTAGGAAAATTGGTCAGAAAAAGAAAACAAACAAACAGATCTACTTGGGCCCCAAGCCTAGCCTTTTATTCGGCCACACAATCCTGAATCTACAACATGGTGGAGTGCATGGTGCTCTGCAGATGTCAACATGGTAGAGGAATAAACTGGATCTGGAGGAAAGGGTAGACTTTGGGCAGGTCCAAAGGATGGCAGGGACACTTCAGGAGAGGGGATGATGTGAGCCAAGGCATAAAGATGGAAACACAGAAAGCATATCTGTGAGTTGGTGACATACCTGTTTATCTAGAGATAAACTATGAGCATGAGAAACAGGATTTGGGACCAGAAAAGTATGTTGGGGCAATTTTGGAGGGCTTGCATGCCAGACAAACTAATGTCATTTGCTGTCTCATACAAAAAAGAATTTCTTGAGGAACCACTGTGCTTTACTGTGTAGCTATTAAGGTATGAAAGAAAGAAAGAATGAAAGGAAGGAAGGAAGGAAGGAAGGAAGGAAGGAAGGAAGGAAGGAAGAAAGAAAGAAAGAAAGAAAGAAAGAAAGAAAGAAAGAAAGAAAGAAAGAAAGAAAGAAAGAAAGAAAGAAAAGAAAAGAAAAGAAAAGAAAAGAAAAGAAAAGAAAGAAAAGAAAAGAAAAGAAAAGAAAAAAGAAGAAAGAAAAAGAAAGAAGCCTCCACCAAACAAAACCATCAACAAAATAGCCTGTCCTCATGGAGCTTAGACTCCACCTACCCCAGTGGATGGAATAATGCTCTGGGGCTCTGGTAGAATCCGAGCGGAGGACACAGCTACACAAGGAAGGGGGTTATCATTTGGACTTCCAACCACTGGCATAGAAATTGTCAAGAAAGGCTTCATAGAGAAAATATATTTATTCTGGAAGTGATGAGAAATGAAGAAATGGAGTTACGGGATAAAAATACCATTTTCAAAAGATTGACTCAACAGTAGCTTACAACAGGCACAATATGAGGCAATGGTTAGACTAAGACTCATTATACACATCACTGCAGCTGTCCAGGCAAGCAGAGGGGTGGTGGCAGTGGAAATGGAAAGGTAAGAAGGCATGAGCTTTTACAGTGAAAATCCTGAGGTTTTTGAGGATAACTGACAAGGGTGATGAGAGAGAAAAGGGTTCAGTGATGACTCTGAGGTTCTGAAAATTTCTATGCCAATGATTGGAGGTCCAAATGAGAATACTCGTCCTTGTGTTGATATCTATAATGAAAAAATAGCATTGTCCTGAAGAAAATCTGTTCTGGAGAGCTGATTAAAAAAAAAAAAAGGTAAGTGCAGGTTAACCAGGCTGACAGAAAAATATTTAGGCAGTTAGAAATACAGATTTGGAGTAGGGAGAGCTTACATTTCTACATTTGGTCCAGCATCTACCTACTTTATAAACAAAAGATTAGAAGTTTGCTTCTGCTAGACACTCAGACATGATATGACATAAATTATAAAAGCAAGTACATGAAAACAGTAAAAACAACAATAATAAAGGCTAATATTTATTGAGGGTTCACTATGTACCAGGCGCTGTGCTTAGTATTGTATATATTATTGGTATGATTTCTTTTAATCCTCATAATAACCTGCTGATGTAGGCACTATTAGTATCTACATTTTACACCTGTGGAAACTGAAGCACAAAAAGAGAAATAAACTTAGCCAAGATAACACAGTCACTGAGCAGCAGAGTGTGAATTAAAACCAGGCAATGTAAATATGGACTGTCCACCAGCCACACAGGACTTTGAAAAACTAAATGGTTAGTCTTATTTAATTTTATTAATGAATACTCAAAATTAAAACTGATAGTCGATTCAGTAATTGGGAAACACATTTTAAGTATGTTTAAACAATCTAAGCAAATCTACATTTCCAGTTGTAATTTTTATGAAATCTAAATACAGATAAAGTATGACTGATGAAAAATTAGCATCTTAGTTGATATCTGTAAAAAAAGTTACATAGGATTTCAAAGACTTAGAATGAGGAAATAATTTTAAATACCTTATTAATAATTTTATATTTTAATTACAAGTTGAAATGGTAATATTTTTATATATGGGTTAATTGAAATGTCATTGAAATTAACTTTACCTTTTATTTTTTACTTTTTAAATGTGGTACCAGAAAATTTTAAATTATAGATGGGGCTCACATAATATTTCTATTGGCTAACATTGCTCTAAATACTTAGAAATAAATGAGAGGTCAACTGTATGATGGGACAAATGACAGTAATAGGACAAGGTTATTCCTTTTACTGTTCTGGGGCCCTATTTTTTGAGAATGTCTGTAGAAATTGTCTTAATCCAATGGGGACAGTGAGCCCTGGACCTGATTCCATTGTTAATCTCCCTACTCTCTTGTCTGGGTCAACTCTTTCACAGTTTTCAGAAAAAGCAATAACTCTAACTGCCCTGTCTTATATATCTTATATTTGTTTATCTTTAAAGGATAATTCTTTTGCTCACAGTTATTTTATATATTTCAACCATGAGCTCTATTTTTATGTCAGTCTCAATCTAGAACTGATTTATCAGAGAATCCCAGAGGACAGCACAAACAAGAGCTCTTGGAGCTGTTCTGAGAAAAAAAAAGACTAGAAAACTAGGAGTTATATCAAGGTACAGTCTTGTATGCCTAAATTTTTTTATAAGGGATTATAGTCTGATAGTGAAACCTAAATGGTGTGTTTAAGAAGTGTTGACAATAATCCAGACTTTTGTTCTTAGATGTGTGTGATAAATAAAAGATAGATATTTAAAAATATATTTTTATTGATTTTAGAGAGAGAGGGAGGGAGAGAAATAGTGAGATACAAACATCGATGAGAGAGAAACATCATTGATCTGCTGCCTCCTGCACATCCCCTATTGGGAATCCAGCCTGCAACCAGGCATGTGCCCTGACCCAGAACTGAATCTGTGACCTCTTGGTTCCTGGGTTGATGCTCAACCACTGAGCTACACCGGTGAAAAATTTAACTACATGGGAGGAAAAGGGTGATAGCTAAGCACTGTGAATCTCTGGGTACACCAAAATTAAGGCAGTGCCATTTAACAAGAAAATAAATCTAAACTTCTACCAATTTTCAGGCATTCAGTGTATATAAAGCAATATGACTCCAAAGTTAGAATCACCCAGATGTTTTAAATTGGTAAGCATAAACATTTGATTCATCAAATTCACCGAAGTCAGAAGTAGAAAATTCATGCTTTTTTCCATTCTCTATGCCAGCTGTTGTGACAGTGAATTTATAACCAAATGCCATGATAAAAAACTCTGATAAAAAAATTGTATGTCCATGCCTTTATGATACCTGTGTAAAATATTTCAACTTCCAAGAGGTACTTTAATTTTTGAGAATATTCGATATGAAGTCTTAGTGCAACAGATAAACCAATCAACTTTACTACTTTTTAATTTCTAATTATTATTTTAAAGTATTGACTCTTCATCCTTTGTAACGATACTTCATAAAGAGATCTTAAGCAATAAGTTATCCATTGATTTTTATTTATGTCATATATTATATATAACATATGAAGAGTATGTATGGAATACCAAAGTGCCATCATCTATACTTTATTTATTTATTTATTCATTGTTTTTTTGTTAATCCTTGCTTGAGGATATTTTTCCATTGATTTTTAGGGAGTGTAGACAAGAGAGGGAAAAACAGAGAGAAACATCGATGTGAGAGAAGCATGCAATCTGACCAGGGCCCGGACTGGGGAGGAGCTTGCAACCAAGGTAAGTGCCCTTGACTGGAATCAAGCCCAGGACCCTTTGGTCCACAGGCTGATGCTTTATCCACTGAGCCAAACTGGCTAGGGCATAATTTATAGTTTAGGGCAATGAGGTCCTTACATTATAAGGCAAATGAAAAGTAAATTCCCTGGCCAGGAGGAAAAGAGCATTTTGGGGAAAAAAAGATAAACAACTCCATTAAGGAGGACATTTAATGCATTTGAAACAGCTTCAATAAAATGCAGAAGGTCCTGGGAATATAATGTATCTGCTAATAAAACTTCTTTCAGAACTACTAGAAGGGAATAACACATAATACCCACATTTAGCCAAACAAGACAACAGTGTGCCTATTGAATTTTCAGTAAGGAATGTTTAGTAAAAAGAAAAGGTTATTTTAACAAGCAACACAATAGAAAATAACAGAACAGAATCTTATAGCTAATTCTCACTGTGTGGCCATGATCATACTTCTTTCCAATGACTGGTAATGGCATATTGTTTTTGTTGGTTCCTTCTCCGTTCTCCTCTAGAATCCCAAAATTATGTAGTTCTAGCCATACTCAACAGATCCCTAACCATAAGGCCAGTTTTGGTTGATTTCTGGCAACTGTGCCACTTAAACATTCTGACTTAGTATTTATTGCTGAGAATTTAATAATAGAACAGATTGGTATAGGATCATCTGTGTTTTGTTGTTAATGTTTACTTCTTATAAGCATATTTTGGTTACAAATAATTTCAGAATTCAACATGACAATTTTATTTGAATGTAATGGTTAGCTTAAAAATGAATGCCATTTTACACAAAGCACTTTCAATTTATGTACCTTACAAGTTAGCCAAGGTCTGAGTGATCTCAGATAAAATACTTAGGAACAAAGTCTGATGTATTTTGGATTTTCCTATAAATTATTTATCTTCTATTCAAGCTGCATTTAGAGGTCTGCATGATACATTGCAGGGTGAAAGTAAGGTTCTGAATTGGAAACAAATAAACAAGAAATTGATCGTCACTTAAAAAAATTAAACTTTGTTAACTTTAAGTCTAACTCATAAATGCAGATGTTCTTTAAAGATGTTTGCTTGGCCCTTTTTGGTTTTCATATCTCCAGCCCTGACCTCTTCTTAGTCTTTGTTTCTTATTTGTTTGCTCATATTCATCTATTTGTCCTGACAAATTCTCAAAATCCGTCTATATATCACTAAGTCAATCTTCACTCTCAAAACTACAGCTCCTCTTCCTATTCCCTATTTCTGTTAGCTGTTCAACTCTTCTGCCAGAAATCAAAGATTAATTGAGGTACCCAGGTATCGTCATGTAAACAACGTCCTTTTTTCCTTTCTTACGCAAGTTTTCAAGTCTTGCCAATCCTTCCTCCGTATATCTCCCTCCTATCCATTTTATTACTGTCATTATCAGTCCACATTAGGCCATAATTATCTGATCCCTTTTAAAAAAATCTTTACCTGATAATTTTATATAGTCATTGCAGAAAATATCTATATATATAAAAGCACAGTGACTGGAACGGCAGAACGACCAGAACGACTGGAACAACTGGTGGCTATGAGGCGCACTGAAGCAGCCAACCAGCCTGATTTGGGCCCTGATGCGTCCTCTTCCCCATGGCTGGCCCGGCCCTTGATCAGCCCCCAACATCCCAATTGGGGGCAGGGTTGGCTGGCCAACTGCCCGCAGCCCCTACCCCTGGCCAGCCCCACCCCCAATCTTCCCCATCGGGGTGGGCCGGCTGGACCCCACCTGTGCACGAATTTGTGCACCAGGCCTCTAGCAGAATATTAAAAAAATAACAAAAGTTAATACTGTGATGCATCATCTTGTGTTATACCTCCAGTGTAGATTATACTGTAACTCCCCCAACTAGTCTCCTTACCCTAATCAGCAGCTACCCTAAGTTACGTCTTCATTAATGCCATTTTATTCTTTCTTATGCAATGCTAAGATCATAGGACTCCCCTGTTATAAAATCTTCAATAGCTCATCTTAGCTTAGAAAATATTCCATTAGCTTTATTTTCATGACCTAAAAATACAGTTTCACTCTCTCTTTCCAATTTTATTTCCCATGATTGCTTCTCAAGTTAATTAAGTTTGGCCACACTCATTTTTTTCCCTCCCATAAGTGTTCTCTTATTTTCCCACATCTATACCTTTGCCAGAGTCCCAACTCCACATAACTAAATGCAAACTTCAAGACTAAATGCCGTTTAGGCAATAAAGCATTCTGTGACATTCCAAATTAGAAGTAAACTCTCTTCATCAGAGCTACCAAATCATTTTACTTCTACTTTGCCTACACAGAGCACAAAATTTAGAGACGTATGACTGGAGCTTGGGTCCCAATTCCAGCATTTAAGTAACTCTATGGCCCTGAGCAAGACCTTGGAACCATCAGGGTCTCAGTGTTCTCTTTTGTTGTTGAGTGCCTTCAGGAGAATGCCTCATTCTCTTTTATGAGCCTATTTTAATGTCTAAGACCTTCCCTGAACAGCTCAGCTGGTGAGAATGTTTGGCCCTATGCACTCCTTGAGGGCTACTAAAGTTTATGTCGTTATGATTTTTTTGGTTGAATTTTTATCTGAACAGTTAGACTGTGATCTTTTTTGATGGCTGGGAAATTGTCTTGCCCAGTTTTGCAATCCTAGCAGAGACCTCGGAACTCAGTTCCTATTTAATAAATGTATGCTGAATGAGGGAATACATGAGTGAACCAGAAAAGAATGAATTTATTGATATCTGTATCTTGTGGAAGAGTTATTTATGTTTAGAGCTTGTCATCTCTCTTTACACTATGAGCTCCAGAGGGCAGGCTCTTTGTGTGATCCATCTTTGTCTCCTTATAGCTCCATGTGCATGACATGAAGTAATATTTGCAAATAATTGAAGAGAAAAATGTAGCTAAGCTGGGTCATGAACGGGTATGCTCATGCATACAGATCTTTCTTGTATGACAGTTCTTTTTTTTTCCTGGTGTGCATGCAATCTTAATATCTGTTTAACTCTGCAAATGAGGCTAATTATACTTACCATCAACACCAAAGTTTCTTCTCAAATTGAATACGAGGTTGTCTATAAACATACATATATCTTTTGATGATACAGTAATACAAACTTTAGTGGGGCCATATCTTACCTAGGTTAAATTATAACAGTAGCCCTTCCTTGTGGCAAAAATCTTGTATAGCTAATATTAATATAGAGAATCCCTTAAATCACCCAAATGTAAGGCAAGATATTCACACTATGGCAGGCTAATAAGAATTGAGCTGGGAAGAGAGCAGAAGATTCACATTTCCTACCTCTCACTTATTAGTGGACATAGATCCATTCAATGTGGTGGCAGATGGAGAAGTGAAATTGCCCTATTTAAATTGTTTCTCTCTCCTCTATCCCTCTCATTTTGCTTAGTATGTATACTTAATTTTGCATTATTTTTTAAAAATATATATTTTATTGATTTTTTACAGAGAGGAAGGGAGAGGGATAGAGAGTTAGAAACATTGATGAGAGAGAAACATCGATCAGCTGCCTCCTGCACACTCCCTACTGGGGATGTGCCCGCAACCAAGGTACATGCCCTTGACCGGAATCGAACCTGGGACCCTTGAGTCCGCAGGCTGACGCTCTATCCACTGAACCAAACTAGTTAGGGCTAATTTTGCATTATTAAGTGCTTAGATGGTGCAAATCTGTTGAATTGTTCTTTTAAAGTATCTACTTAGTCATAATACAGGTAAACTTTTTAACAGCCTAGAAAGATAAATGGGTCTGTATAAATCTCATTAGCTCCTGAGTAACTCAAATGCAGGTCTGAGATGAAGAGTCTAGTGTGGTATAGTCAAAATGGCAATGTATCTTTAAAAATTGTCAGTGATGTGAAGGTTAACTGTAGTCTTCTTATTCTGTTTTGAGGTGATTCTGAATATATACTGGAGTCAGACACAATGGTAACTCCAGGGCTGGAAGGTCCTGCTTCCATAGGCCTCATCACACTGGATTTCTGGCCTTAGGCTTCAAATAATTTTCCCCCAGAGCAGGGGGAAAAACTCTATTGACAAAAATAAATATCAGGGAGAAGCAACATCCCTTGCAAGCCAAAATAACCAAGAACTCCCTTGCTACCAGAGTATGACTCCTACAGTAAGCAACAGAAAGGAAAAACTGGACTGAGTTACTCTTGGTGTCATAGCAACTGGATTCTTAAAATATAAAAGAAAGAGAGAGAGACAGAGAGGGATGGAGAAAGGAAGGAAGGAAAGAGAAAAGAAGGAAGGGAGGGAGAGGAGGGGCAGGAAAGAAAAAAAAGAAAAGAAGTTAAAAACTCAAGGAGAACAGAAAGCTGCTGGTATACTTGATGTTCTTGTTATATACATGAGGAATTACCATGGTAACACCAGGATCACATAACTCAGCTTACATCAGATACCAATAGTCATGGTTCAGAATAACAGCACAAACAAGAGCACATATTTTCTGTCAAGGTGGTTGGGGCCAGAGGGCAGTTACAAATTTGGGAAATGGAATGCCATCATAAGGGGAAGTTGAATAAAGTACTCAGAGACACTAAATATGTACCCATATTTCTCCCTAAGGTACATATTTAGTGTCCCTGATTACTTTCTTATTCCCAGTTGGAAAAGTAAATTTCCTAAGAATTGACTGAATGGCTATTATGTTCCAGGTCTTATACAAAGCACTGAGCACACTGTGGTTTAAAACACAGGCTTAGACCCGGTCCCCATGGTCCCAGGATTGAATATGGATGGAGGAACTTAGGCCAACAAACACATAAACCTGTGATTACAATGTGAGGACGCCTGAAAAGAAGATACGGTGCAAAAAGAGTATATAAATAGGTTCCTAACATAGTCTGGGCATTTAGGGAACGTTTCCCTGAGGATGATAAGGCCTGAAGGATGAATAACACCATACATATACTACCAAGAACCACATAAATGAAGCCCTGACCATCTTTCAAAATTTAGAACACGTTCCATCTTGTCTGGGAAGCTGATTAACTTTCCCTTGGACAACTGCAGCTTCCTTCTCATCAAACTTCTCTCCAGGGTACCTCTCTTTATCACCAACAGCAAGACCATCTTCATTGCCTCTCTTAGGGCTATAGAAAACATGGCCTTACAGATCAAACCCAAAGTCATCACTCTTATTTGAAAGGCTGTCAGTGGCTTGACTGTCCAGCCCTCTTTGTAGTCTTTGCTTCTGCAAGTTGCTATCCTATGCCTAAAATACTTTGTCAGATTCACTACTTCAAAGCAAAATAAAAGGTGGTAATAGAAGCTTTCCCTTTGTAGCACAGATATATTTATGTAATATTCTTGTTCTATGCAAGAGAAAAGCCAGAAAAACAACAACAACAAAAAAGAATTTTTAAAGTTTCAAAGGGTGGTTAAGTAATTTAATGTCTCTAATTGGATGTAGAAATGTGACTCACACATGAAGGTCACTGTGATTGTGTAGAGGCCCCTGTAATTCACTGGAAGTAAACACCCAAATTACTCAAACTAGTTTCATTTCCCCCGTTTTTGTTAAAGGGGAGGTTGCATGGTTAGGTGATGGGTGAGCACTAAACTGATGTAGGACAAAGGTCAATATTTGTGACGTTTTATTAATCCCTAGCAGTTGTCAATGGATTGGAAAATTGACCTTTTTAAACTTCAGTTGTAAAATATTACCTACTGCCTATTTGAATGTTTTAAGATTCTCAATGATAAATAAGACACAAAGAATATGGTTTTAAATTGCACTTCCAATGACTTAATTAAATAACCATTTAATGTTTCTCTCCCAAATGAAATGAATTATTTGGTTACTTCACTTTTAAAGAAGAGCATTCTCCCTCACATTATTTTCACCGCTATCCTCCCTCCCTGGAGAGAAGTTTGATGAGAAGGAAGCTGCAGTTGTCCAAGGGAAAGTTAATCAGCTTTCCAGACACCTTATTCTTTTAGTTTCTTTAATGTTCACATCAGGGCTTCTTTCACAGAGATCTCCATAGAACAAGTTACTACTCATTATCGGGCCTCGTTATTCCCAGAGAAACATCTTCCAAATACTCAGACTGTATTAGGTACCTATTAAGTACTCTTATTGGGTCCTTGTCCCCTTTTTAGCTGTTCTCACAATTGTAATCATGTATTTATGTATTTTGTAATTACACTGGAATTGTCCCTGTCAGGATTTTACACTGCTTGCTTCTACTAGGCTAGTTTACTCAGTCTTTTCCATTCCAATTTATGCTGAATGCCACTGCCAAATTGTTCTTCCTGAAACAGCTGTTTCTATCATGTCTCTCTCAAAGAGGAAGACAGACAGAAAATATAAAAATCATTGAGGTTCATTATGATAATGCTGTGATAGACATATAAGAAAAGGAACAACTGTCCTGACTGGTGTAGCTCTGTTGGTTGGAGCATTGTACCATGCACCAGAAGGTCTTGGGTTCGATTCCCGGTCAGGGCACACACCTAGGTTGTGGGTTCAATACCCGGTCGGGGTGCGTATGGGAGGCAATTGATCAATGTATCTCTCTCACATTGATGTTCCTCTCTATCTCTCTACCCATTCCTCCCTCTCTAAAAGCAATTTAAAAAAAAGAAAGAAAGAAAGAAAGAAAAAGAACAACTGCTAGCTGATGAAGAAACTTCCACTTGGAAATAGGGAATTAGGAACAGATTAATGAAAAAGATCTGCAGGATGAGTTTGGGTTTATCACAAAATGAGGGTAGAGAGCAACTCCAGGCAAAAAGAAAAAAACATGCTTAGTTGGGAGTCATTTATACCTAAAATGCAGAATATACATAGGTTATGAGGGAAATTTACAAGGACAGAGAAATAGGGAGGGAGTAGATTATGGTAATTTAGAGTTGAGACTTTTATTGTTGTTAATGAGAAGCTACTGGTGCAAATATGAAAGTGTCATGATGAAATTTTAGAAAATTAATCTGTGGTTACAGTCAGGAAGAGGAGGATAGTAGAATAAAGAGACCAATGATCAGGGTGGCAGTCTGATAGGCAAGAGAGAACAAGGGCCTGGCCTAGAATGATGTGCTGGGAAAGGCAACAAAAGGAAGGAGGGAGAATGCACTTGACACCATCTGGCTATGGGTGGTCAGGATGGGGGATGGGAAGCATGTAGCGTGACTTCTTGGTCTGTACCATAAATCACCAAGGAAGTGGAAGATGGTGAGGGACCCTGGGTAATTTTGGTTTGAAACATATTGAGCTTGAGTCCTCTGGAAGACAGATGGATAGTAGACAGTTGGATATACAGCTCTGGAATTGAGTAGAGAATGAGGATTGAAATAAAAATTCTAGTTCAAACTGTTACTGTCAATAATTTTTACTCAGGTTAAGGAAGGTTAGGAGAAATCCTGAGAAGAATTAGAAGTTTACTTAGTGAGAAGAAAGAACACACTTGCTTTTCCTCCAGAGTTTTCCCCTTATGCAACGTGGCTCATGCATTCATTCATGATGAATGGGCCCATACACATAGGCATGCAGACAGGTGGCAAGAACCCAACAGAGTATAATTATATAGTCCAATGGGGTGGTTGCTTAATGTGCTGTATCTTCTGTGTAGTTTACTTAGTATTTTTCACTTTACCTTGAAAGGCAGATCAACGATTAGCTCTTAGCCTGAGCTACAAGAATGTAGTAGACCATTTATTCAGCTTTCTGTACTGAAATCTTAGTAGTACCTCTACTGAAAGAATAACAGGTCCTGACAATGCAATAAAGCCACTAATTGAGACAAATCAGAAGACAGGAAGTTTGAAGCACCGAATATTTTAGAACATTTTAAAAGTGTGGCAATTGTCTATTTTTAACGTAGCTAAGAAAGCATGATCTAGTGGTTACCATGAGAAAGATAAGAGAAAGTATTTTCATAAATACATAGAAAATATTGATCATCTGAATATAAATAACCACCTTCAAAGTCCTTCAAAATACTCTTATTTGTTTACATAAGGGCCTCTCAAGCTCAGCACTACTGATATTTGGGGCCAAATAATTGTTTGCTGTAGGGGTTGTCTTATGTATTAAAAGGATGTTTAACATCCCAGTCTCTACCTATTTGATGCCCTAGCCACCCCCACCCTCAACATGTGACAATCAAAACTGTGCCTACACATTGACAAATGATCCTGGGGGTAAAATGGCCCCAGTTGAAAACCATGGGTCATGATGATAATTGATTACATGTACACTTAAAAAAGACTATGAAAGCAAATGTCGGTCTAGGCCAGGGGTGGGCAAACTTTTTGACTTAAACTGGACCGGAGGGCCAGAACAAAAGCATGGATGGAGTGTTTGTGTGAACTAATATAAATTCAAAGTAAACATCATTACATAAAAGGGTACGGTCTTTTTTTTTTTTTTTTTTTTTTTTTTTTTTTTTTTTTTAGTTTTATTCATTTCAAACGGGCCGGATCTGGCCCGCGGGCTGTAGTTTGCCCACGGCTGGTCTAGGCCCTGTTTGAATGATTATAAATTCCAAATAAAAAATGTTCTATTTAATGAAGATCTACTGTTCACAATGTGTAATTGTTTGCCTTTGGTCCAGAAATGAAAAGTAATTTTTATACTTGGAAATGCCTCACTCCTTCAGGTTCAGACTCATTACTGGAGTACATTTTTTATGAACATGAGGTCACTGATTATTCAGGAATCATAGTCCAGTTCCTATCTTACTTTACAGTCATTAGTAGTAAATCATTTCTATGGATACAATTTGCAATGCACTGAACTATATCACCCTGAAATTCATATGTTGACGCTCTAATCCCCAAGACCTCAGAATGTGACTGTATCTGACATAGGTCCTTTAAAGTGGTAACCAAAGAGAGAGACCTCTGGAGAAGCCAAACCTGTTGACAGCTTGACCTTGAACTTCCGGCCCCAAAACTGTGAGGAAATAAAGTTATGTTGTTTAAACCACCAGTCTTGAGTAAATGAACAGTTGGAAGATTGGTCAGCAATTCAAGTGTGCAACTTTGTATTCTTTCCCCAAGGAGGAAACAGACTGATTAACAGAATCAAAGTCACTGTATGTAGTCATTTCTGATTCAAGCTCTTTGTACCCTGCTTTTCCTCTCATAATAGGGAGAAAACACTTACCTATAAGATTTAGGACACCAGAGGCCAGAGAGTATAGGAGAAAAGCGGGTAGGAACCAGGGGGAACCCAGAGCAGAGTCTCCAGGCCTGCCAGCCAGACACACCTGGGAGAGCCACTGCCAGGTCCAGGTAGAGGCTGGGAGGAGACAGGCTGTGAAAGTAGTGTCCCAGAGTACAGATGCTCCCCTCTTTCACTGCTCCTACTTTTTGTTTTCTATTTTGCTAAAATGTGTTTTTTTTGTTTTTGTTTTGTTTTTGGTGTGAGTTTTACATTGGAGCAGGATAAACAGAACTGGGCTTCTATAACATTTTATAGTTGCAATATTTTTTGCCCTCTAGCAACTTCCCTCTGTCCCCTCCCACAGGGATTTTTTTCCACCCCTTTCTACTGCATGAAGCTTTACACATATATATGCTTATGAATCCAGAAGTGAATTTCAGGTTCTGCTTTGCTGACCTGGTAATAATAAAGCCACAGTCCCCAACTACTTAAGCCAGTGGTCTAAAGGCGGTGGTGTCAATTGGGAAGGGGGATTCAAGTGACCTAAGAAAACAGCAGAGGCTAAAGTATTGCCAAAGATCCCATAGGGTGGCACCAGGAAAGTGAGATATAGGCCTATGTCAAGATGGATAACATTTGCTTTCTCATCATTGACTTATTAAACAAACATTTATTTTCTGATCTGTGCTGGGGCTCTATGCTGGGCACAACAGATATAGCAACCAACATGACATGATCCGTAGCCTAACTGGGCGAGAAAGGAGTAAAAGAGCAATTGGATTGGATTACTCAATCTCCATGTATTAAAATTGTGGCATCAAAAGTGCAAAAAAATTAAAAGACACTTATTTTTCTTGCAAGAGTACAAATAGAGCCTTAGAGTTTGTAGAAGCTACAAAAAATTAAAAGGGAAATTTTTAAAATCACAAGTATACATAATTTTTAGGATCACAGATGGAAGGACTGTCATTCTCTTCAACACTGAACTTAATTAGATTTAGTAGTGTTAAATGTTTTGTTAATGTCTGTTTTGCTGCTCTTGAAATAAGAACTCAGAACTATCAAATGACTACGTGGTTTCACTTCTAATATAGCTTATTTTCAATTTGGAAATTATTTCCCTGTGTTCCAAGACAACATGCTGGTTCTTCAATAAGTCATTATTTTAATAAGGATACAATTGAATTGAAATTGAGCTATAGTTTGCATGATCAGAATTTTCTATTTTATTCTCATTTAGTGAAAAGCCAGATTTAAAAAAAAATCTCATCTCAATCTTATGCTTCACTGAAAACAAGGCATTTCTGAAGGTTTGGAAATGATTTTTTTAATCACTCAAAGTCTGAAAGTTACTTCATGTTTACAATAAGGTCAAATCTGGCAAAATGTATGCTTTACATGTGACTCTGAATGTGTGTAATTAGAGAAAGAAAAGAGGAAGAGGAAGATAACAATGATCGTCTTCAAGTAAAATAAGTTGCTTTTAGAATTTTGAGTTTTTATTCCAAGAATTCATAAACTTAGGGAGAACTGGCATTTTCACAGAGAGACTGAAATATCCTTATAAAATGCTTCTACAGTTCATTGCGAAGTACTGAATAAAACGATTTTGTATAAAACCAAAATTGAGGGATGATATTTAGACCCATTAGTCAGCCATGTCATCCCTATTCTGACACTAAAAAAGCTGGAAAATGGAAAGGGTCTGCTTAGTGCAAACCCTCTTTCCTTGTCATGAAAACACTGAGCTCAGCTTTGAAATTTCTAGTTATACAAGAGTTTGCCTGTGTAGCGTGTGTGTACGTGTGTGAGTGAGCATGCTTGTGTATGTGTGTATGTGTGTGTATGTGTTTGGTGGAGGGTTTGTGGAGACTGTGAGTAAGCAGAATTCTGGAATACTGATCTAGAAATGACATATTTTTTATAGGAAAAATAACTAAATTTATTCTAGCTTCCATGGTGACCACATAAAAACTAATGCTATTTTTGTAGAATTTAAACCTATTTATTGCACATTGGGAATAAAGCATGTTATGTATAGATTACAAGATACTGGGTATCTGGTATCGAGAGGCATCAACAAATATATTCACTATTTGAACTCTCTTTCAAATATTCATCATGGATGATTCTGATGGTAATACAGGCACTAATCATCTCTCATCTCTCACATTTTAAAAATCTACAGACCCTGAAACAGGATCAGCTTTTGCTAAATAGCTAAACTAAGAATATTTCCTAGCTTCTAGCTTCGGTTAAATTTTCTCAAACTACCCAGTATGATGAATTTTAAAACTAACCTCTCACCCTGACCCTCCCAGCTCAGCAGACCTCCAAAGGAGTTAGCAAAGGGTAACGAAACACATTTCACTGACAAACAACTAGAAGAAAGGAAATCAGTTACCGTCTCCTCTGTGGCTTAATATCAATTGGCTTGTTGATGGCATAAGGCGATCCATGGACATAAGCACTTCGGAACCTAGCCACCTTCCCCAGTGTTAGGTACTCACAGCTGGTTGGCAAACTCATTTTATCCAAAAGGCAGGAAGTGAAAACAAATCTTAGTAGTCAGACCAGCATTCCTGGGAACGCTGGAAAGAATGAGTCGGATAATGGATTTCACACATATGCTGCTCACTGCTCGCTGGGTGCTGCTTTTCTTCAAAAGTAAACGCCTGTTTCTCCGAGCCTACATGCACTACCTTGTTTTCTGCTCATGGATACAGCTAACCAGAGTCGTGCTCTGAACAATTATTGGCTGAGCAGATGAAGTAGACATTCTGTAGCTCCACAAAAACCCATTTCCACTCAAACCAAATCACTGAGTAGGCAGCAAGGTTTAATGCATTTTTGTCTAATGTCTGAAAGAACATCGACCTAATGTAACAGTGGTTGTGAAATCGGGCTTATTTACCTATACACCAAGCATGCATCTGATAGGGTGAAAATAATCAATTATTTGCTATCTTTTCAAAATGGGAAAATTGTTTGCTAAAAGATACTTAGAAATGGAGCTGGGCACATAGAAATGATGAGAGGTGGTTTTCCAATTTTCTGGTAAAAAAATTGTGGGTTCTTGCTCATAAATTACCGTTCATAATAGAAGTGAATTTAGCCCCTCAGAAACATAAACATTATACGCAAAGGCCTTTGCATAGACTAACCTCTCTACTTTGATACTGATGTTTTTCTTATAGCCTCTCAGAAATCTAACCTCTATTTGCTTGTTTGATGAAGACCTATTGAAACATTGTTAGGAAATTCTAATTGTTTGTAAGCTAATATTTCATAACAGTGAAAGGCAGATTGGATCAATAATTCTACCTAAGGCAGGAGAGTTTCAGAGAAAAGTTACAGGTTTAATTAGCCCACAGTTTTACTAATCCTCACCCCATTTCTTAGTGTTATAGCAACAAAAGCACTGAGGCCCTTGTGTGTAGCCTGACAATAGGAGGAGTTCAGAGGACTGGGCAGAGTAATTTTGATATCTGAAAAATGATTTCTCATCCAGGATTTGAATAAACACAACCTATTTATTTCAGAGTCCTGGAACCAGGGCAAACACAGTGTGCTGAGAGAAAGCTCTATATTATTCCATAGTGACCAAATTCAACAGTTTCAGTTTAAATAACAGACATCATTTAAACTCAGACATTTTTGAAGTTTGAACGGGAAGATATTTTTCCACTTGACAGTAAGCATTTCTATCCAATGATTCTCTTTTTAAATAATTTTATTACAAAATGATACAGGTGATATGTGCACATTTTAACATGTCAGAAGTGAATAAATAGAAAGGCCTATTGTCTTTTCTTTCCCATTAATCCCACCCTTTTTCTTTATGCTAATTCTATCAGTGCATAAATAGATGTATACATATATGCACACATAATACACACACACACACACACACACGCACACGCATACAGACATATAGCCTATTGCTTCTCCTTTTTTTGTGTGAAGTGGACTTGTACTACACATATTCCTCTATAAATATTTTTGTACTTAGAAGATATCATGGACAACTTTCAGTTAATGCCTAGAGATCTAATGTGTACTTTTTAATAGTTACATAAAATTCCATAGAATGGATGTACCATTACTTATTCAAGTGACCCCTTTATTGACAAACATACAATTTTGGATTTCTATAAACAATAAAACATTTGTTAATATGTTGTTACTAATTGGTACTTTTATTTCTGAAAGTGGGGTGTTAGATCACAAAATGTGTGCAGCTTTTCCTTTAATAGTCTATGGTTGTCACACTCCTACAAAGTCATGTAAGAAAATGACCATTTTCCCATACTATTGACATTCAAAGCCTTTTCTTTATAGCATAAAAATAAGGTAGCCAGATCTTCAAAATGCCCAGTGACTCCACACAGTTCCTTACTAAAATAAAACTGTTATTGAGGTGACTGCAAAGGTAAGGATATTCTACCTAAACTGAAATATATTGGGCAGAAGTCTGGAATCTCACCAAAATGAGAGAACACCCAAGTAAAGCACAGTTAGCAATGAATATTTTGCTTAATTTGCATAATTAAGGGGAGACAAAATATAGAGAGATACCTGCTGTGTTTCCACTCCAGTATATTTTTCTTATCCAGGATAATATTTCATAATTTAAGGAAACATCACATAATTTTACAATGTGGAGGTATGTAGTGCCTGATGACTGACTACTCCCTAACTGATGTGCAAGCATGTATGATTTATAGGTTTTTTTAAATTTCAGAGGCCCATTGGATGTATCCCCCCCATCTCCAAATCTTAAGAACAAACACACTTTATTTTTATTTGTAGCTAATCTAAGGTCTTTGTCCATTGCTAGAGGATAAGAGCCGCTTCACAGAATTCCCTATGAAGGGTAAAATCAAAACAAAACAAAAAAACCCCACACACTAAAGGGTAAGACATAAATCTCTCTGGGAGGGAAATATGTGTCCACTGATGGGTAAAATTCCTTAGTTTTCTTAGCAGGGACATTTTTGCTTGACCCTGGCAATGATTCACCATGAGCCACGCAGGGTATGCTGGGGATTACGTGTACTTAAATTGGGATGAGAAGGGATTATTCTCAAATCCAACCTTCCAAGAATCTATAATCTGTTAGAATGCTGGCCAGTTAGTAGGACGTGGCCTCTGAAGAAAAACAGAATCATCCTGTTTTCCAAAATTCAGTTTCTCTGAGGCTGGGCAGAGGTAGCTGGGGACTTCACCTTTAGGAAAATAAAAATACACAGGAGAGCTTAATTTCATTTAGAACCATGGTCTGTAGCAGGTTTACAGCAAGACAGGGCTCAACTCTCACTAAGGAATGGCCAGCCAGGCTTACCCAATTACGTTTTGTTTGTTTTTACAGACTGGGATTTCTGTGGCAGACTGGCATGGAGTTTAGCACAAATCTCACTCATCACTCCATGATTCTAAGCTCGTGAGAACATTAAAACAAGGGCAAAAATCACATTAGGGTATCGAGAACACCAATTTTCTTAAGTATGCTAGAGACTGTGACACTGGTAATCTCTTTAACAGCAATTAAAAGCAATTGCTATCAACTTATAGTTTGAGCACAGAACTTTTTTTTTCCTAATAATGCCCATATTTATCAAAGAAGATTCTTTCAGCCCTAGCTGGTTTGGCTCAACGGATAGAGCGGATAGAGCGTCGGCCTGCGGACTGAAGGGTCCCAGGTTCGATTGCGGCCAAGGGCACATGTCTGGGTTGCAGGCTCGATCCCCAGTAGGGAGTGTGCAGGAGGCAGCCAATCAATGATTCTCTCTCATCATTGATGTTTCTATCTCTTGCTCCCTCTCCCTTCCTCTCTGAAATCAATAAAATATATTTTTAAAAAAAGGATTCTGTCAGCTCTACCCTGGCATGAGTTTGGCAATTTGAAAAGCTGGAGGGATTCTTTCAGGATAGGAGGATACTCTGTTCATGACCATGTCAAAACATAAGAATCCATTGAATCATTTCCTCTTGCTTGGAAGGACTCCCTCCCTCCCCAGAACTTGTGTTCTCTGCCATGTCCTGACTGGGGGGCAATGCCGCTGGGTTCCATTGTGCCCTTGATCCCCAGGCTAGTCTCATTTCTGACCTACACACTTCCCGGTGAATGTATCCAATCCAGTGGCTTCAAATATCCACTATGATGAGAAACTCAGATTTCTGCAAGAATCCATACCTTTCTGCTACATAATCAACTATTAATAAGAACACTCCATTTGGAAGTCTCACAGGTACCTATTCCAACATATATAATGTAATTCACATCAATTCTCTTCCCCTACCCCCCAAAACACATTTTGTTCCTGTGATCTCTGGCATTGTTCCCATTCAGCCAATCATCTGACAAACACTTGTAGTTAGGCCACAAACATGAAAAAATATAATATTTTGGCTAACAACAACAATAATTATTAGCCATAATATTAATAGTAACAATAGATTCCCGCTAACATCGATCAGATGATTTCTATGTGCTAGTAGACGCTGTTATTGGTAAAAATTAACCCTTGTAATCTTCATAAAATTGTGTGATTTGGGCACGACTGTTATACTCATTTTGCAGATGAGAAAAACAGTGCATGGAGGGATTGAGATACACGCCCCAAGTCCCACAGAGTGTTACATGGTGGAGTCAGAATTAGGAACCAGTTAGTCTGGCTCCAAAGACCAGAATATTTTATGGCTCTCTGCAGATTATACTTTCTTTAACATCTATTTTTTCATATTTTTCTTAGAGTCAATACTTTGGTCTTTTTCTCCTTAGCTAGATCCTTCATTTGAATGCCACGTAGATAATTTTAAAATGGAAATCTGAACATGTGATTCTCATGCTTGACATCATTCAATGGCTTCCCATTTCTTTAGCGATAAAGTTTAAAATCTAAGTACCCCAAAGCTTAGCACAGAGATTCCCTATGGCCTTATGCCGATTTCCTCTGAGCCTTCACAGATGATAAGCCCTCTGACCAGAACACTTTCTCCTCCTTTCTCTGTCTGGATAACTCCCTAAGTGTCATATCTTCAAAAAAACAAAACAAAACATTCTCTATTTCTCAGTTTTATTTAGATGCCTTTCATCTATTTCCCCCACCTACACATGACTCTAGCACATTGTTCCAGAGCTATTCATACATTTATAACTCTTCCCCGTGGCACTACAATTTCTTGAGGGCAGGCATTCTGCCTTATTTGACTTTGTAATTCTGGCATCTAGAACAACATTTGCTTGTTACATAAGGTAGCTGAAATTATTACATAGTGGATGTTCCAATGACCTGTTTAACTCCCTCATTCCAAGCTATTCTTCAAGAATAATAAAAATATTAACTATTGAAATACATTGAAAGTAGTTTTAATACAGGGACAGAAAATTAGGCCTGGTCCCAGTATCATTTAACAGGAACAAGAAAAACTGTTGGTTTCAGTTTTCACACCTGACAAAATCCAATGACTACTGATAATCTTACTTTAACAAATCTATTATATATCCAAAGTTTAGGCTAAGTTAATATGGCAATAAAGTTAACTGAATAAAACAATGTTCAGTCAATGAAGTTTCAGGAAGGCCCACACAATTCATATCGACAAGCTTTTTATAAACTGTTTGAATATTAAACACAGTGACATTTTGCGTTAGAATGTATAAAAATGGAAAGAAATGAGTTTAATAGACATGGTGGGCTTTGATAAAAGGACTTCTTCAACAGATGTCCTATACTACTTCCCACACTTTCATCCTTAAAAAGCACAGTCTACTTTCCAAAATATAAACAGTTGGCAATATTCATCTGCTAATGAATTTTCAACAGTAGGGACCAGTGGAAAGAATTAAAATACTTTTAAGCTTATTTCCAGATAACCAAATGTCTTATGTCATTATAAAATCTAAAGATAATATGATCACACTGTAAGTCCTTAGTCTGTCAACAAGCTGGGCAAGCAAAGAGAAGGTGTCTCTCGGTAAGGATTCTTCTATATTTGATTGCTAAATGTTTTTTTAAGTATATTTTATTGATTTTTTACAGAGAGGAAGGGAGAGGAATAGAGAGTTAGAAACATCGATGAGAGAGAAACATCAATCAGCTGCCTCCTGCACACCTCCTACTGGGGATGTGCCCGCAACCAAGGTACATGCCCTTGACTGGAATCGAACCTGGGACCCTTCAGTCCACAGGCTGATGCTCTATCCACTGAGCCAAACTGGTTAGGGCTGATTGCTAAATGTTTTTTAAAAATATGGCAATTCATTCTTCTACCTTAGCCAGTTAGCCAGCCAGCCAGCACAAGTTCAACATCTACCATGTATACATTCAAGAAGTGGGTGATATAATTCTTACCTAGGATAAAAAGTCATATAACCCATTTGATGTCCAATTCAGGCATCATGATAGGACTCACTTCAAATGCCCACACTATGAAATAGAAATAAAAAGTGGCACAGCATCTGTGATCCTATTTGAAACCTTGTGGTTGGCTATCATCACTTCAAATTTATATTCAACCTACCAGTATGCCACCATTTACTTCCTTATATTGTATCATTATTATTTTCTCTCAAGTATTTTATAAATCGCAAGGTGGGCAGATCCACGGCATATTCATCTTCAAAATCTCCACAGTGTCTGAGAAATTGCTTTACATATAGTAGCTGCACAGCCAATATTTGTTACAAACGGACTTGCACCCATATTTTTCCTTCATTAACTTTAAATCAAGGGTCTATACTTGAGGCTTCAGTTTTTCTTGAAGAGTATACAGCTATGGTCCTGGAATAATTATTAAATAGTGCTCCCTCTTACTCCCAAGAGTGTAATTGGATGATACATTATCTGGTTATTGTCTGGCGCTGGAGCTGCTAACTTATAAGACTGACTTGGCCACTAGACCGAAGGCGGCTCAAAGGCAAAGACTGCGTCTTACTAATTATTGGTTCTCTAAACCTATCTCTGTACCTCACTTCCTCAAGGGTCAGCCCTGATGACACAACAATTTCATAGAGAAACTCATAATAGATTCAATCGTAGTGAATAAATGTGAAGAGGAAACAAAGTGTAAAGGAGTAATCTGGTAGATTAGACAGGTAAATATTGACCTGGGCATTCTAAATTTGATACAAAAGTTATCCTCTGTATTAAAATCCATATAGCAGTGAGCTATCATTACCATTGTTAAATATCTCTAGGCCTCTGGGTTCATTTAGCAACATTCAGGAGTTATTTAATTGATGGAGAGATCAAGAATGAGGATGTTGGGCATGGCCAATGTGGCTTGGTAGTTGAGTGTTGACCTATGAATCAAGAGGTCATGGTTTGATTCCGGGCAGGGCACATGTCCAGGTTTCGGGCTTGATCCCCAGTGGGAGATGCATGCAGGAGGGAGCCAATCAATTATTCTCTGTCATCAGTGATGTTTTCATCTCTCTCTCACTCTCCCTTCTTCTCTGAAATCAATAAAATATATTAAAAAAGAAAAGAATGAGGATGTTGATTTTGAATCCAAGTGACTTTGCTTCATAACCCTGTACTGCCGAAAATGAATTAGGTAACCCTGGAGGAGATACAACACCTTTATAGGATCAGTTTCTGGGACACTTAAGCTGTATTCATTCATTAAAAAATATTTATCAAGTTACTATTGGAGGTGTTGGGAATCCAGGAGCAATGTAGACACATATTCTTGCCTTCATGAAACTGAGATTCTAGTAGAGATAGGCAGATGGACATATAAGTAAGTAAAATAAAACATATAAGAGATGATAAGTGATATGGAGAACAATATACCATGGAAGGGACACAGGCAAGGAGTTCAGAGACAGGGATGAGGAGGAAGACTGCCTCGCTAATGTGGAAACCTTGGGGGTAGGGTCCGGAGTGTGTGAGAGACAGAGAGGCTGGTCTTCCTGTGCTGACTGAATCAAAAGGGGATGCAAGGAAAAGGAGACTATAGAGGTGAGGAGGCAGGTGCAGGCTGGGCAGTGCTTGGTACAGTATCTGTTGAGTGAAAAAGTGAGTGAATTAATGAATGCCTTCAACAGATATCAGCTTCAATCCTGAGACAGCAAATCTATCACCCAAGGAAAAATCTAATGAAGTTAACATGCCCTAGAATGTAGCTGTTATTATGCTTCTAAAAGTCCCTAAACTGAAGCATTCCTCTTAATTTATGGAAGAGACCCATTTTTTTTCTGTCATGACTCATTCTTTTGTTGATAGACTATTGTGATGTTGGTCACTAGATGATTAATTATAAGCAACTGTGATTTAGCAACTGCTAGAATTTTCCTGTTAAATTTAATCCCAAATCCAGGTAACATAAAACATAAAGGCAATTACAGAAAACATAAAGTGTTAATAAATTTAAGGGTAAATCAGTTATAGGTAACATAGGCTCTTATTAACTACCCTAATTATTTAGCAACAGAAGCTGGTGATAAAATTTTTAACAGTGTTACCTTCTCTTTACTTATTCCCCTCAGACAAATACATTCATGTATTAGTCACTACCAATAACAATTATAGCTACTATGGACTGAGCATTTAATTGATGTCATCAGGCAGTATGCTGTGAACTTTTCATGTAATTTCTCATAATTAAAAGATTTATTAGAAGTGATTGGAAATGTAGTCTATAGTACATGAACACTCTCCAGGGGGAAGCTAGTACTTGGTCCTGCTGGAGCCCCTGCTGGTATGAGAAAAACCCTGCTTCATGAGGCAGCATACTCATCTTTTTTGTTGTTGTTTTTTTAAAATATATTTTTATTGATGTCAGAGAGGAAGGGAGAGGGAGAAAGAGAAAGAAACATCAATGATGAGAGAGAATCATCGATCGGCTGCCTCCTGCACACCCCCTACAGGGGATTGAGCCTACAACCTGGGCATGTGCCCTTGACTGGAATTGAACTTGGGACCCTTCAGTCTGCAGATTGACGTTCCATCCACTGAGCCAAACCAGCTAGGGCCAGCATACTCATCTTTGAGCAGATCCAAATATTGTGAAGTTCTTTGTACCAAACTAAATTTCATCTTTCTACAAGTACTATTTCTTGATCCTAGATCTGGAGTCATTAAAAAATAATACTGATTATTTTTTATTACAACAGCCCTGCAACTATCCAATGAGAGCTTTCACACTCTCCCTTTTCTAGGCCATATAGTCTCAGGTTTTTTTTATTGTTCCTCAAATGTCATAATTTCTACATGCTTCACCATCCTGCTTTCATGCTTCTGGGCTTACGCTTGCTTGTTGATTCCTCTTAAAGTGTGGTGTTTAAAGTTAAACTGATACTCTAGGTGAGCTATAACTATTGCAGGGTAGGGAGAGGTAACCAGCTTCGTTTTTCTGTCTATTATAGATCTATCAATGAGGCTTATGACAGAATTGTATTCATACCCTTATTCCATCCACCATCTCCCTTGAGAATTCTAAAATCCAATGCATATTACTTGTAAATTTAAACATGAACAGTGATTTTGCATTCCAGTATTTTCACTACCACTTTTAAGTCCATTTTTCTGTATATTGATTGAATGAATAACTTTCCATCTAGGTAAATATTTATTTATTTTTTATTTAGTATTCTTCACTTAAGCTTTTCAACTACACATAAATCTATTTAAACTGCCCCTATAGCCATTTTATATAAAATTATACCACAGAGATTTTTTCAAATACCTTACCAAAATAAAAATATGCTATGTCTACAGCATTTTCCTGATTTACCAGATAAGTGATAGTGAGAGTATGACTAATTTTGTGTGAATTTTCAGACAGACATTCGAACTAGACATTTTTATTAATGAGACCGAATGCTTTGTGAAAAAGAAGTGAAAGAAATGGTAAGTAGCATCTCGGAAGATCATTCAGATATTAAATTGACTTTGTAGAAAAACCAATGTAGTTGAGACCAAGGCATTGTAACAGGTGGGTACCATCAAATAGCAAATACAAGTGAGAATGAAAATGTGGTTTGTCAGCATTAAGTGTACATAACAGATAATTTAGTGACAAATCAGTAAGCTAACAGCTGAATACAGAAGCAAGAAGGTCAAGCAGGATGACAAAAAGGATTGAAACATCAGGGTCTTTGAGCTCATTCTACCTTTACAGACACCTAGATCAAACAAGAGACCTCCCTCAATTTGAAGAGTGACACTCAGAGAACATTCATAGGAGAATATATTGTGATTGAGAACAGATGTTTAAATAAATTGGTACCATTTTGCCTCAAGATGAGAAGATAGGGGTGATGTTTACTGTATTCCATCCTCTCTTAGGAAATAAGATGTGAGTTTAAAGAAAAGCAGAGGTAATAGAAGATAGCAACATTGTAAGGTTTCCTGACAGTAAAGGGTTATTAAGAACTAGAGGCCTGGTACATGATATTCTGCACTTGGGAGGGGGAGGTCCCTCAGCCCAGCCTGAACCCTCTTGCAGTCCAGGAGACCTTGGGGGATGTCTGACTGACGGCTTAGGCCCACGGGGAGCGGGCCTAAGCCGTCAGTCAGTCAGACATCCTTAGCACTGCCTCAGAGCCTGGCTTTTGGCTGAGCAGCACTCCCCCTGTGAGAGCACACTGACCACCAGGGGACAGCTTCTGCATTGAGCGTCTGCTCCCTGGTGGTCAGTGCGTGACATAGAAACAGGTTGTTCCACTGTTCGGTCAATTTGCATATTAGCTTTTTATTATAAAGGATGAGCATGAGGTGTTTGCTGGGAAAACTTTTCCAATGGCTCCAAGGACCTTTCCATCCATAACTTACTGCCATAGAGGTTCACTTGGGAAGAGCAAGCGAACAGTAGACCATTTATACACCTGAACTAGGTATGGGTAGAAAAAGTCATTGACTCATACCATCTTGAACATGTGCCACTAGAAGCAATAACCTTTTTCTTTTACTTTTCTCCCTATTTTACAGCTTTAAAATCAATTATTTATTTTGCCCTTAGAAAAGCCCAGGAGAGTTGAAAACATTGAGACACAAAAGGAGAATCAGATGGCCCCTGCCATCACAGAGCTTATAATATTTTTGAGAAAAGAAACTTCAACACATGAATAAATTTGCAGTCAGTAGGTGACAATACATAATGCGTGGCTCAAACACAAAATGTTGTAAGACTTCAGGGAAAACAAAATCAATATCCACCTGACATAGACTCATTCAGTTTACAAAGAGACTCTTACCCTACATCATTCCAGATAGACAATAGAATCCCAGATAAAATTGGTTGCAGTTTCTAAAATATGAATCTGATGCCCTAGCAGGTTTGGCTCAGTGGATAGAGCATCAGCCTGTAGACTAAAGGGTCCCAGGTTCGATTCTGGTCAAGGGCACATGTCCACATTGTGGGCTTGATCCCCAGTAGGGGCCATGTAGGAGGCAGCTGATCAATGGTTCTCTCTCATCATTGATGTTTCTATTTCTCTCTCCCTCTCCCTTCCTCTCTGAAATCAATAAAATTGTATTAAAATATGAATCTGACAATTTAATAATTTCTCTTACGAATTTACACAAAGTAGTGGATTAAGACAGCAAATATTATGCCCAAATGCTTACATAATGTTATCTTCAAGGATGGCATATGTTTGCACTTTATTTTTTATTTTCATAAAAGAAATGACAGAATTCCTGAACTGCATGTTCCATTTAGGGAAAAAGCATGTACTTGGTTGTTCTCCATCCCTTACGGGAAAATCAATATGTGTGATTACACAGAGAAAGAAAAGGCTAGGTCACCTGCATTACCGATGCCATTGCTCTTATGAATGATAGAGTGCAGTATCTGAACTTTATTTAACATGTGATTATTTTGCTATCATGGACAATGTTAATCCTCAGGAGAACAGATGGTACAAGCATATTTTAAATTATTCAATGAAGTGTGTTTTTTAAACCACAAAAGGGTATATTAGCAGAGTGGATAAAGTTTGAATTTAACCCTTGCTTATGTTTTTGCCCTCATATATTTTCAGAGATAACCCTTATCAACAATTATGAAATATATCTTTTTTTCTCTTGACCTTTTGGATACTAAGCTGACAAAAACAGGTAATGCAAGAAGAATCACCAAATTTAGCCTGAAGATGCAAAACAACCCAAAACACCCCAAAAAACAAAATGGAGAGAGAAGAAAGGAGGAGGAGGGAGGAGAGAGAAAGAGGGGGGGGAGGAGAGAGGGAGGGAGGGAGGGGGGAGGGAAGGAAGAAAATATATAAATTTTCTTGGGTGGTAGAGCAAGGTAACACTGAAGAAGCAGTCTTTTCTTAGCAAGTTACTAAGAACTAAACTAGTTGAGATCAAGTAAGAAGGTACCCAACCCCATATTCAATTTCCTTTCTTTTATGACAGCCTCTTCACATGGAACATACTTAATTTTAGCAAGTGACCTGAATCATTCTTAAAGGCTCACAATAGCCAGGCCGGGGTGGTTCAGTGGTTGAGTGTTGACCTATGAACCAGGAGGTCACTAATTTGATTCCTGATGAGGGTACATGCCCGGGTTGTGGGCTGGATCCCCAGTGGGGGGCGTGCAGGAGGCAGCCAATCAATGGTTCTCTCCCATCATTGATATTTCTGTCTCTCTCTCTCCCTTCCTCTCTGTAAAATCAATAAAATCATATTTTAAAAAAGGGCTCACCATAGCCAGGGTACTTTGTCTTTTTGTTTGGGGCTATTTATTCTTAGAACATGATGAGAAAAATAGAAGAAGCTTTTGGGGGTTTTTCTACAGCGAGCAGAAGCAAATCAACGGCTTGACTAGAGACCTCCGACCTTGCTCATAGCTGCAGATAAGTTGGAGTATAATGTTTATACTTAAACATAAAAGAAACAAAAGAAAACTCTATGGAAAAAAAAAAGGTGTAAGATGGAGTGGGTCAGTTGATTGTCCTTGGACCACCAATGGCTAGCAGGCCTGAGGTTGGCCAAAACAGTGTTTGTTTGTTTTCCCTTATTTTTTAAAATATATTTTATTGATTTTTTACAGAGAGGAAGGGAGAGATTAACTTCTTTTAAAATTTACAAGTCTAAAACAGGAAGTCATCCTCATTTCCTATATGGTGAATGGAAACCAGAGCAGAGTATCAGCTATCTCCTTAGATGGGGCGGGCATTCTGCAGTTAGACACAATCCCCACCCAAGTTTCCTAAGTAAGGTAAATTTCCTCCTGGCTTTTATAGACATTTGACTTGAAGACATTTCAAGTGAAGTTTTGAGTTGGATGAAGTAAATCTTCTATCACCTGGTCAAATTCTAATAAAAATATTAGCCCTTAGCTAGAGTAATGGCTTTCCGACCACAATTTATTTAACATTCTTAGGGATTGTTTTAAACTCTTTACAAAGCTTTATGGGAGCTCTAGAATTAGCCCATTTGTATGTATTAGTAACTCTCTACTATATCATGAAAAAAATGCTTTTATTTAGTAATATAGACCTGTATTTTAAACAAGATCAATAAATTCAGTCAATACTTGTGAAGGAAGAATCATTCAATAGCACATTTTTCATTTACTCAAAAAACATATATTGAATCAATGCCAGGAAGTCTTTTCCAATTGGGACTGACATGTATTGCTGGTCTGGTTTATGGGGACATGTCTAAAGTTTCTGATAATTCTGTTGCCAACACTTATATTCAATTCGATTGACCCCATGCAGACTAAACTGCCTGAATATATGGATCCTGCTGCAATTTGTGTGTAATTGTAAAGACAGTCAATCATTTAATGAGAATTTAAGAAGACTGTCTACATGGCTTTGATAATACCAAATGATTTATTCAAAATTATATGAGATCATGCAGACAAAATAACACACTGAACAAATTGTAGCCTTTCAAATACACTCAGACAACATGTAGACATAACTTAAATTCAGTCTTAATGTTTCAGGTACGTTAGCAGAAAATTTCATAGTTTGAAATGATGTATGTTTATGTTGCTCATACATGTATGCACATATTTGTTTATATATTTGTGCAAAGAGAACATACCTCACTTTAGGAAAATATAATAATCTCCTTCTGTTTCATGATATAACTTATTTTCAATTGCTAGAATTACCAAACAACAGGAACTATGACATATAGCACACAATGTATATTTTATAGTAGTCTTTTGTCAATGACTATCTCACATGGTCATATGTAGCTGTGTGTTGACTAGGTATAAAAGAAGCCCCATTGGTTTAAAGCTAGAACAACCCCAATAATTAAATAATTTATTTAGCAATGATTCTAGATTGGGTTTCTGATATAATTGAGGTATTTGCTTAAAAGCATAATATGTATCTTTAAAATTGAAAACATTTATAAAAGACATTACATATATTCTATCACTTTATTTCCATTCATTTTTAGCAATTACTAAGTAAACTGCTTACAAAGTAATAAGAGTGATTTTTAAAATATATGTGTGATATGCAAATTCATAAATGACATTTCAATGGATAAATAGAGCTTGCTTGCTGAATGAATAAATGAGTGACCACTATTAAGGCTAAAGATATTCTGGCATAACCCATTGGGAATTATCATTATAGACCATTTCCAGTGTGTATAAGAAAACAGTTTCTTGATTTTTATAGTCACTTCCCATTTTATCCCAAATAACACTAGATACTGGATCATCCACTTTATCAGACTTAATGCCAAAAGACTTTTGGTAGCTTCATAGAATCAGATTCACCTTCAGCAAATGAGATGTGCCATCGATGAATTAAAAACGAAACACCCATGTGTAGCACTGGCTCTGAAGGGAAGTTCAACAGGGAATCCCTGAAGCATGTGAACAATGGCAACATCCCTAGAAGTGGACAGCTTTGCACAGGCATCATTTAGAAAGGTTCAATCTCCATTTGGTCAATGTATGTGTTCTAGTCAATCTTTCCCTCCTTTCCCTCTTTTTATGTATCTTAAAAACAGTACAGTAAAATATATGATTTCTAAAGTCAATGTCAGGTGTTAATGCTGTAGTTAAACTTTTTGGTGTGGCAGATTTTAATTAAAGAGTAAGCAACTAATAAGATGTTGCATCAGAAACAGTGACAGTTATTGCTTTAAACATTCCTTTAGTGCCATTGCATCATCTGGGTAGGTGGATTCAATAACTGTTTTGGGTAGAATCTAATGAGGGTCAGACGTGTCAGATTGGGTATTACATCGGCGGCTGATTATCCCGGTTTTCTAGTGCTCTTGGATGGTTCAGATCCGCAGTGATCAAGCTTTAGGCTACATGGACTCTAGTTTTTAGGATGAAAAATTCAAGAAGACTTAATTCAACAAGACTACAACTGAATCCATCAACATCCTTTCCCCTGTATTTGCCTCTCCATACTTTTCCATCTAGCAAACGCCTAGCCATTCTTCATTTCTATTCCTTTTGCAAGATTGCTTGTTAAAACGGAGTGAGGTGTGAAGGTGGAGAAGGCAAAGCAAACACTACCTCATTTATCAATACATGTTTATTAGGGTATCTGTTTTGTGCCACACACACACTAGGGACTCCTAGATGAATATTACATTGTTCCTGCTCTCAAAAGGAAAGAAGAGAAACAAGTAAACTATGCACAACAGTGTGTGTTAAGTGCTACTGGATAGATGTATGCATTTGTAACCATATCTAAGAAGAAAAAGAATAGTAATTTGTCAGAATGAGGAAGTAACATTAAGGATGGCATTAGGGGCAGTACACAGAATATATGTCAAAAACTTTAAGTAGTTTCTGTAATTAACTTGGAAAAATATGACAGATTGTATTAGTGTCAAAATATTTCATGGCTTTCTGACTTCATTCCTGTGCAAGGATTATACTTCCTATCCTATGGACGCCAAGCTTGGCTGTGCAACTTACTTTGGCCAATGGCATGTAGTGGAAGAGATTTGTGGCATTGCTGAGCAGAAGCTTTAAAGCTATTGTGTGGCCCTGCCATCTCCCCATATCTTCTACCTTCTCAGTGTGGGCTGGTCTCAGAATGAGCTCAGGCTGAGCTGTTCCTTAATGAAGAGGGTAAGGATTAGAGCAACACCCACCAGCTCAGAACACACAGAGACCAATAGCAAGAAATGAAACCATGCTTGGAGCCACTCAACTATTAGGGTAGATTGCTGCCTTAGCATAACCAGCCTAAACGGACTGAAACAAGGAATAAGGTCACAGTCATCAGGAACTGGTTGTCGGAAGACATTTTTATTTTCTGTATATGAAAGGAGTTTGAGTTGGTAAAAAATATGGTATTTAGTAAAGTCAAATGGTGCCTTCTCTAATTTTTCATGATGTTTTTGATAGTAAACTAAAAAGGTCTTCTGGCTGTCATTTGAGGTAAGAATCTCCATGCCCTGCTTCAGTACTCCCTCAGCCACACCGACGAAATCATCCTATTTACCTTCCCACATGCTCTGGGCTCTGTTCTCCCGAGGGCCCGAGGGCCGTAGGTACCCCACTAGGAAGTAGCACTTGGGGAGTGCAGGTTGAGTTGGGAATGAAGTTCCTTCAATTTTCAACACACCGGGGCATCCTTCCCAGTACCATTATAACAATAATCCACAACTAAGTAATTGCAGTTACAATTCAAAAACCAGTCTTTACAGTGGTGGTTCTCATGTGGGTTTTTCCCCCTGTGCCAACACAGAGAGCAAAGGGAAGGATGTTGTAATTTGGGAACACTCATTCTAAAAGAGAAAATTAAAAAGCCTTTCTCCTGGAGAGTTTGTTACAACCCTCTACCTCCCACGCACACATTGTCTCATGACACTAATTCCAAGTTGAGAGGTTGAGAGGTTGAGATGGAAAAGATTACCGATCACACGACAGTGTGCCAAAAGGTACAAATACTAATCCCACCTGCAGTCATGTGCTCAAGTGTTGACCAGCTTTACTGTGTCTTACACAGAGTGGTCCACTATGCCCAGCACCTCCCTGGTCGGCCTGAGATAGCCCTGCTTTAGACCTGTTCCTGAGTTTGCTCATGTTTTCTCGTGAAATCATTAATAGTTGCCCTTTTATTCCTGGATAGTGAATTATCTGGCCACTCCATATTTAGGCTCATTACCAAGAAATGTGGAGCCCCAGACACGTTTTGCCAGAAATATTCCACAGTACTCTCTCATACTAGGCATCTGTAGTTTTCTTCCCATGTTGACCCCTTTTAAAATGAAAAAAATCCAAACCCCCCAAATTTTGAACTCACTGTGTCAAAGTATTCCCTATTAACCTTGGAGACTTTATATAGATTATTCATGGTGAACTCCCTTATCTTACCTCCCTTTTCTCATCTAACACAAATTCCTTGCAAGGACACATAAGACCACATGTATCAAATGATTGGAGTTGGGGATTCAAAGAAACAAGTTTCTTTTCAGTACTTTAAAAAGTGCCTATATTCTCGGCTTGGTTAGATTGTAGAGGGTTTCTCAGTTTCACATCTCATCTTGTGGGATCGTGCAATGTACTAACAATAGCAAGAAAAGGCCCCCTGCTTCGTAGCCCATCCCACTCTCAAACTGGAGAATGACTTGATTTCCTTGAATCACTTCAATGTACATGGCACTCTTTGCAGGGCTCCTTGCTTTTCAAAAGCAAAGATTTGCACTAGTATCTGACATGTCAGTTACCCAAGAACACGCCTATGTTCACGAAGTGGCAGCTGACTGGTGGAATTAGTTCCTATGTGGTGTTTGCCACTTGGCAGTTATTTTCCCCCCAGCTTTCTGGTTATATGTACCATACTGACATCCAGAGCAATGTAATTTCTGGCTTATTTTAAGATAAAATGCTAAGCCAAGAGCTCTATTCTGACTATGCAAATGGTCTCCTAGTGCCAACTAATTAGCATTTTTAAGGCAAAGAATTTGGATGAGATGGTATATTATGCATATTACGCTTGGTGTGAAAGCAAATTATGTATTAACCTAAGGATTTTGTGGCATCACAGTCTTTCTCTGCCCCATAAACTGTATGTAAAATAGACTGATGTGTTATTTAAGATTATTTTTTAAAATCTTAATCCAGATCAAGAAATAAAAAACTCAATTTACCAATCTGTCAGTATTGGCTGGTAACAGAAATGACAGGATAGGTCAGCATTTTAGCCCAGGGTGCATCATTTCCATCTAGTGGTCAAACGGGTGACTATGTAGAGAGGTTTAGCAGCATAAGGAATACAATGCAAAGAGGCAAGGCTGCAAATATATCTTAACCATAACCCAAGCACCTTACATACGTTTTTAATTATGACAACTATTAATCAGATCTTTCTCCCATCCTCACTAAAGACTATAGCAAATGTTCTTTCTTCTTCTCAAACACTTGACTCCACACTTCCCACACATGGCAGATGATTTTACTCCAAAGAGAAAATAATAATTATTAAAATGGAATATTTTCCATGTTGAGACACCAAACTGCTGAATTTATGTAACTACATCCACATTGATGAGTTCCATATTCCCTCCTATTCCACCTCAGGCAAACCCTTCCACCTATGTTTTAGATCTCAGTCCCTCTTACATTCTCAGAAACCCAGCTTCAACCATTATCCCCGCACTATTATCTTCCTCTTTATTAAGTCCTTTCCATAAAAATTCAAATGGAATTAATATCTCCCCATCTTAAATACTCCCCTCAGTTCCCTCTTTTTCATTCAGCAACCTTCATACCTCTTCCTCATTCTGAGCCAAATTTCTTGAAATAATTTGTTTTCATATCCACTATCTAGAAGATGCTCCCTTCACACATACACTTAAACCACCTCAGTCTGGTTTCTGTTCCTACCATTATGGAAATTCCTCTTACCTGGTTACCAATTTACTTTTATTTTACTATATCCAATGAACATTTCCCAAACTGGTGGCCATTCCTTCCTTTCTGAAATCTTCTTTTCTCTGGGCTTTTATGACACCCAATTTTCTTGGTTTTCTCCTTAATTCTCTGTTTAAGTCTTCATTTCACTTTTAGCCTCTTCCTCACTCTCTTTGAATGTTGGCATTTCTTAGGCCTGAGACACTGCTCTCTTATTCTAATCTTGCCTCTGGTTGATCTCACTGATGCAAATAACCTCCAATAACGTCTATAGATGGACAGCTCACACTCGATTTCTCTAGTTCCTATCTGCCTCCTGAGCTTCAGACACAGGGAACATGCCTGGCTCCCAGACAGCTCCATCAGAGATGTTCCACGCACACTTCAAGCTCAGCCATGGGATTCCTCCTCCATATTCCCTCTTGCTGTGAATAGCACCCCATTTATTTACATATTTGCCTTATTGTAAATTCTGGGAACAAACCTAACTTCTCTCTTAATCTTGCTTCCTAGAGTTTATCAATTACCAAGACATGTAGACTTGGCTGGCCTCTTACCTCTCTTTCTCAAATTCATTCACTTTTTTTTCTGGGTATGCATCATTCTGTCATCACCATCACCCCACCATCACCATCAGCAACAGTCATAAATGGTTTTTTTGCCTCCTTTCCAAACAATTCTATACTGTAGCCACTGACTTTAGAAAATTCAAATACAAGATACAAGCCAAATTAAACAAATAAAAAACAAAAACAAAAGAAAGAAAGAAAGAACCTAGACCACCTTCTTACATCCTATAAAAGAATAAACTTAAAGTGAATTAAATATTTAAATGTAAGACTGGAAATCATGAAACTCCTAGAAGAAAATATAGGTAGCTAAATCTCAATATTTCTCTTACCAATATTTTTTTCTGATATATCTCCTTGGGCAAGGGAAACAAAAGAAAAAAATGGGATTACATTAAACTAAAAAGTTTTTACAAAGGAAACCATCAACACAATGAAAAGACTACCTACTGAATGGAAGAAAATATTTATCAATGCTACATCTAATAATGGGTTAATATCCAAAATTTATAAAGAATTCATACAACTCAACACCAAAAAACAAACAAACAAACAATCCAATTAAAAAAATGAGCAGAAGACCTGGATAGGCACTTCTCCAAAGAGCACATTAATATGGCCAAAAGACATAGGAAAAGATGCTCAACATCACTAATTATAAGAAAAGTGCAAATTAAAACCACAAGGAGATATAACCTCATACCTGTCCAAATGGCTATTATCAATAAATCAACAAACAAGTGTTGGCGAGGATGTGAAGAAAAGAGAATCCTTATGCACTGTTGGTGGAAATGTGGATTGATGCAGCCACTATGGAAAACTGTATGAAGGTTACTCAAAAATTTTAAAATGGAACTGACTTATCACCCAGCGATTCCATTTCTGGGTATATATATGAGGAAACCTAAAACACTAATTTGAAAGAATATATGCATCCTTATGTTCATTGTAGTGTTGTTTATAATATCCAAGATAATGGAAGCAACCCAAGTGCCCCAAAAGGGAATAAAAAGTGGAGATACATATATACAATGGAATATTACTTGGCCATAAAAAAGAATGAAATCTTAACCATTTGCAACAGTATGGATGGACCTAGAAGGTATTATGCTCAGTGAATTGAGTCATACAGAGAAAAACAAATACCATATGATTGCACTTATATGTGGAATCTAAAGAGCAAAATAAATGAAGAAAATAGAAACAGACTCATAGATACAGAGAACACACTGATGGTTGCCAGATGGGAGAGGGTTTGGGGGGCTGGGTGAAAAAAGTGAAGGGATTAAGAGCTCCAAAGTGGTAATCAGAAAATTATTAACTATATACCCTATGCTGTATTTTGCATCCTGATAAGTCCTGAGGATGCAAAATACAGCATAGGGAATATAGTTAATAATCTCTCTATATAAAAGCCTAAGCGACCGAATGACTGAACAACTGGTCAACCGGTTGCTATGATGCAAACTGACCACCAGGGGATAGATGCTCAATGCACAGGATCGGGCTCACACCTGTCTGGATTGGGCCTGTGGGGACTAGGCTCCCTCCTATCTGGATCGGGCCTGTGGGAATCGGGCAGAAACCAGATATCCAATATGCCCCAAGGACTCAGGGATTGCAAGAGGTCACAGGCCAGGCCGAGGGACCCCACCAGTATACAAATCCCATGCATGGGGCCTCTAGTCTACATATATATATATGCCTAAGCGACCAGTCGACTGGTCTCTATGATGTGAACTGACCACCAGGGGAAGACACTCAAGACAGGACCTTCCCCCTGGTGGTCAGTGCGTTCCCATAATGGGAGCACTACTCAGTTGACCAATGGGCGCCAGATGCAGGGCTCATGGCTGGCCACCGCAGCTCAGAGACTGCAGCAGAGCAGCAGCGAGCTTACGGAGAGGCAGCAGGTGCAGCAGGGCCAGGATGGGCAGGAGCAGGAGCGGCAGGCGGTGTTGGACTGCCAGTTTCAGCCCAATCCCCACAGGCTACGCCGAGAGACCCCACTAGGGGCCTCTAGTATTATAACTACATACAGTGCCTGGTGGATACTTGCAATATTGAGGGTACCACTTTGTAAAGTATATGAATTAGAAAGGAATGGGAATATGAAAAATCCATAGGAAAATGGGTTAACATTTTAGTATGTAATTCTTTTAATAAAATTGTAACATACTTTCTATAAAAATTAGACAAATATGATACCAATTAAAAGAATGAATTTTTTATTATCTTGCCTTTGTAGAATACATGGCAGGCTTAGACAACACAACTTAATTGGAAGAAGATATTGCAGAAACCAACTGTGTTAGAAAATTAAACAGGGGTCACCAAACCAAGAAGTGATGCCAAGATGCCAGTTTTGTTACTATTCAACCCTATGCAAGAATAATGATTTAACCAGAAGAACACCATGGGTGGAATTATCCAAAACTGACCTTGATAGCTCACGTTAGTTGTTTGGACAATGAACTAGTTGTTGGCAGCTACTCCCTTCTCTCATCTGGAGAGGTCTCACCCACACTCAGCTTCCCATGAGGCTGGGCACTTTTTCCTGGCTGAAGGGACGTGCACTTTCCCTAAGGTCTCTGGGGCTGGGCAGCTGGCTATCCTAGACAACTCCTCCAAGAGCTGGTGTCTATACCTAGAGAGTCCAGCACCCAAGTGGGTTGTCTGTACCCTCTCTGACAAAGTTCCTCTCTACAGTTGCCCTAAAAAGGGGGCAGCAAGAGGGATAATGCCGGGCTGGGGAACCATAGCCTCCTCTCTTCTTACCAACCCTGGAGTCACTCGAAGCTTGTTCCTTAATCCACACTGCCTACTACTATGTCACATGAGCTCTTCCAGGACATGTGGCCACGTGATGGAACCCACATGCCCTCCAGGTGGAATGGGGAGGACGTTATCTTTCTCAGGCACAGCTAGGCATAAACTGACACCAAATTTATGGGCTATTCTCAAAGATCTAGGGCGGGCTTCTTTTGGGGACTATACTGCTTTGTTTTATTTACAAATTCATAGACAGAGTAATGTGTGTATTGATGTAGATAAATAGCTAAGAAATTTTATGTAAAAAAAGTGTTTTGAAATCATATTGTAAAATTCCATTTCACTATAAAAATTATATATATATATATATCAAAAAGTCTATGCATACAAAACCTCTTAGATATAGTTATATAAAGGAAGGGGAGGGAAGATGGCAAATGCGTTTTTTTTAATGCTTTTTTATTGATTTCAGATAGGAAGGGAGAGGTAGAAAGAGACAGAAATGTCAATGATGAGAGAGAATCATTGATTGGCGGCCTCCTGCACACCCTACAGTGGCGATCAAGCCCACAACCTGGGCATGTGCCTTGACAGGGAATCAAACTGAGACCTCCTGGATCATAGGTGGACATTCAACCACTGAGCCATGCCAGCTCATGTTTCTATCTAAGTCTTACATTTCTGCTGTGTTTGGATTTTTTTTTTAAAGATTATAATACTTATCTAATCAAAAAAGAAAGTACACATTAAAATATTAGAACTTCTTAGGTTTCTCTTAGAGTTTTGAAATGTAATTCCCTATAGGACAGTATAAAATAGAATCATTTGGTAATTAAGAAATTAACTCTCTCTAGACCATTCTAGCTGCCTAGTAGGCCACAACGTTTTGCCTAAACAACTTACAGACTGAATTTTATATATTTTTTCCACTGGTTTGGTCATCTACCTAACTTTTTTTAGTTTAGTCAAAATGTTTTAATTGGTTTATTTGTATAGGCCTTAACTAGTCATTGCCTCAGATAAAACTAGACTTTTTCCTAAGGGTTGTTCTTTGGATCCTCAATTTATTTTTCCTAATATGCTATCTTATGAATTGAACAGATCTTTCTGGAATCTGGAGATCCTTTTCATAGGTTTTCACTAGAATTTTCCACTCATGATCCTATATGGTGCCTATTTCTTGTCCATTTTTTGAGTTTTTAATGTAAAAATAGATGGCATATTTGCAATTTAATGCAAAAATTACTGTATTTTGTTAACAAAGATACTAGCTTATGTGGCTGATATTTGCAAGCTTTCATTCTTAAGAGTTTAGCTATGCTATGATGGTCAAGTTAGGAAATGGAGGTAAACAATATAATACAGCATTCATAAAACTGTTTAGAATGAACAAATTAACACATCAGTTAAGGCAATTATTTAATCATCAAGTGTTCTTTTTCTAGAGGTAAAGAAATAAACACTTCAGAGAGAGGTAGAACAACTTTACATTAACTGGACGTTTACATTGGGAGGGATGGAGGACTCAGTTGAAATGACAGGCTGGGGATGCATTCACATCACACTGAAACATGAGCTTTGTTGTGGAAACATATGTACTATGCGGGATTCCTTTATTTTCTACTTAAATTATCTCCATATCTCTTTCCTAAATTACTTTAATCTTAGTTATGTTATTATATCATCTACTTAATTGTGACAGAACAATTTATTTGTATTCTATAATTTACCCTGGTGATATTAGCTTGTGCTCTCTAGATGGCACCAATATATCCCAGGCGTGTCTTGGCTCAGGCTGCCAGACAAGCAGACTCGGGGGGCATACATTAGCCAAATGATGTGCTAGTCCTCTGACTTCCTCCAGCACATCAGAATAGCTCTGGGCATCCTGGGGTTTTGCAAGTCAGATGAGTACAATTCCAAAGTATCTTATTATTTCTTCTCATATACAATACTCAGTCTTTGTTAAACGGGTGCATTTTCCTTCCTAAACATCAAACATTACACCAGCAACACTTCTTTGTCCAAACATGGAATTTATTTGTATATCTTTGACTTGTTTAGGTCCACATCTCAAATTAAATCTACTAAATGTGGCTGAGAGCAAATAAGAGGAACCTGGGCTGGTACATCCAAGATATGTCTTTGGATATAACCTTTCCAAGGTTCCTATATTTAACAGATCAAACTGTATCTTTAATACGTGTAATTGACATTCTACTTTCCAACATTCCATTACTGCTAACAGTATGCCATAACAGTATTTAAAAAATAAATAAGCAGAATGAGTAAAGTGGGAAATCATCTCTAATAAGATAATTATAAAACAATCTTTAGACACATTTTCCTTTTACCACTAAGTATTTATTTAAACCTACTTATAGACACCTGTATTCTTTACTCCTATATGTTTTACATATAACTGTTTGAGTACCTGCAAAGACAAAAGTCTCTTTAGTTAGTCATTAAATTCTATTAAATGTATTGTGTGTTCAGTAGGCATTGTCATAGTTCAAGGTTAACATGGGGACCTCCCATTAGGTATTGGATAAAATTTTACATTAACTGGACGTTTACATTGGGAGGGATGGAGGACTCAGTTGAAATGACAGGCTGGGGATGCATTCACATCACACTGAAACATGAGCTTTGTTGTGGAAACTTATGTACTATGCGGTATTCCTTTATTTTCTACATTTCCGATATGAATCTTTATTTATTGTGGTAATCCATTATTTCAGAGGGTTAACATAGAAAGCCTTAAGAATAAATGGAAAATGGGGCTAAATTCACAAGCACAGCATCTCAAAGTAAAGTTTCGTGCCAGTGAAATAAAGCAAAAGTTTCTCATTAATATCCATGATTGGTGCTAATTAGGTTCACAGGATGTTGGAAGATCAGTGGTTGTCCCTTCACTGAATCACCTACTCATTAAGCTCTCTACTAAAGGCGGATGGTCAAAGGTTCATCTCTAATAACAAGAGTGCTCCAAGAGAATTATGACAATTATTCTATTGTTTGAATTTTCCATTGCTACTGCTGAGTGAAATTAGCAGAAAAATTTTGCCACAAAATTATTTTCAGTTAATTGGGTCAAATAGGAAGCTATACTTGGAAGTTTAAATCAGCATTCCTTTTTAAGTGTCATCGATTCAGAACATAGACTCCGTTGGGACCTTAGAGGATCTCAGGTCATTCAGAAATCATATGTGCAAAATTAATGCAATAAAACACAACTATATGGTAAAAGCATCTATGTGTTTGCTATAAATAAACATACACTATTTTCTTGCAAAAGCACTGGAGGACAAGACAAATGTTTTCAAAACCCAAAGTTGAATATGTTATGGACCTCATCTTTTCACACACTTGAGTCTTTTATTGGCTTCCCATTGTTCTTAGGATAGAAGACAAACTCCTTACAAGGACCTACCCCAGTTGGTCCCGACTCTCCTCTCAAGCTAGTGTCTTCCTTTTAGCTCTTTGAATCCCAGCCTCACTAGCCTTCTTCTGGAAAACTATACTCTATGTGCTGCTTTTCACGTCAGAACATTGTGCTTCCCAGATACTTATCTTTTATTTGCGTCATCCTTTTGCTGCTTCTTTCCACCACATCCATCACCACCACCATTATTACCAGCATCACCCTAACCACTATTACTGCTAGATAGAACACACACACACACACCCCTTAAAACTCAGCTCACTTGCTACATACTAAGAGAAATACTTCATCTTAAGAGTAATATTTCCTGACATCTCCTAATACCCTCAAAATGACAGGTCTCCCTGTTACAAAATCTAATAGCACTATACATACAATGTAACACTTATTATTGCTTTAATTTTACATATGTTTTGAACCTTTTAGTTAACACTCATCTCTCCATGAAAGTTGGAACTCTATATGTTTCTTCTGACCATTATTTATCCAACATATTGCATGAAACCAGGATACAATGGATGCTAATGCCTGAGCAATCAAAAAAATAAATCACACCTTCACGCCTTCTCTAAGGAATCCACTAAGCAAAATTCAACCTGAAGTAGAGATAAAGGAAAAGAACATTTGTTGAACTGAACTATTTTTCAGGGATTAGGCTAACTGATTTTCTTTTCTTAATTTAATATGAGCAATTGCTCAGTGAAGTAAGTATTTTGATGTCTTTTAACAGAGGGAGAATCTCACTCACTTGGAATTAGTGATTTGGCTAAGAATACACACCAAGAGAAAGCAACATAGTTAGGCTAACATTTGAATGATTTTTTTTTATTTTCTTAGGGTTTCTTAAAAAAAACTACATTTGGAACATGTTTATAACTGCATTAAGTGAGCATTTGTATAAATTTGAATTTAGGATGAATCTATTTTAAAGCACTAAAAGTACATTTGAATCCTGGCCTTAGAAACTGTGGAAATGAATAATGAAAGTATACAAACTGAATCAACTTTTTAAAGTTCGAAAAATTAATGAGCTTATTGTCTCAAATGTAAATTAGAGTGCTTACGCTTAGTGTTATTAATAAAGAGTTAAGCGGGATTTCAGACCTTAAAGCATGATTTCAAAAACTAAAATTTATTTTAGTTCCCGAATACTCAATTTACTACCTTAGGACCATTAATGTGTTCATGACTTTACCCTCCAAGAACCTGCCTCTAGTTCTAAAGACTCTTAATTAATTATTTTCTACAAATTGTCTTCTGTGGTATGTGCCTGGGTTCAACGCCCCTTACACCTTCATTCACCCATTGGCAGAGATCAGCATTTCCTTTCACCTGATTGCCTCTGCTGACGGGAATGCTGACAGGACTCCTAGGAATGAAGCAGACAGCTTGTATCTGACCACTGCCTGATCCCAAGACCTATGGTGTTGGTTTCTTTCTGTCAGGATAAGGGAGCCAAAATCAGTAAGAACTGACAAAAGGACTCTCACCTGGCTCTCTTACCCTATTCTTTCCAACATATTAAACAAAAAATATTTATTATTTAAATTATGTACCCAGCCCTCAGTAAAGTAAATAAAACTTAAAATATGATCAGTCCTTGCCCTCGCTGGTTTGGCTCAATGACTAGAGTGTCAACCCATAGACTGAAGGGCCACAGGTTTGATTCAGATCAAGGGCATGTATCTCAGTTACAGACTGTCTCTGGCCCTGGTCAGGGCGCATGCATGAGGCAGCCGATGAATGTGTCTCTCTCACATCGATGTTTCTCTCTCTCTCTCTCCCCCTTCTCCCTCCCTTCCACTCTCTCTAAACATCAATGGGACAAAAAATTCTCGGGTGAGGATTAACAACAACAAATATATATATATATATATATATATATATATATATATATATATGTAAAATCAGTTTTTATCTTGGAGATTTGTATTCAAATTGGGGAAGACAAAACTAATTTACATGGGGTGTTTAGAAAATAATCAAGTGAGAGACTATTATATAGATGATAATGGGCTGAATTGTGCCCGCCCTCCCTCCCCGCCCCCCACCGCATTAAAAGCAAGTCTTTAGAGTGGGCCCTATTCCAGTATGACTGGAATCCTTTAAGAAGAGATTAGGACACATACAGGGGGCAGAACAAGTCAAGACACAAGGAGAAGAAGGCCATCTCAAGCCAAGGAGAGAGGCCTCCGGGAAAAAAAAAAATGAACCCAACTGACACCTTAATCTTGACACCTTAATCTCAAATTTCTAGCCTCCAGAACAATAAGGAAATGCACTTTTTTCTTTAAGCCACCAGCCTGTGGTACTTTGTTATGGCAGCACCAGCAAACACCATGGATGCTAATTTCAGGGCAGGGATAAACCAGTATGTGTTGTAATACTTGAGCAAGGTTTTGTGCGGGATATGAGGTCATAACTGAACACAAAGACGAAGGGAAGCAGAGGCAGAGGCAGGGCATTCTAGGAGAGCAGAGAACTCAGTGAGGCGAACAAAGTAATTGGCAGAAAAAATAATTTAGTCACTGGTAGCAGCCTCTAAAACCCTTGAACCTTTGCAATTTGTTCATATTAAATGTTGATCTATTTTATTCATATATTTATTCATTTATATTAGTTAGAAATTTCAATTTACATAAAATGTAATGTCTTATCATTAAAAGGACTACATTGACATGAACATATAGTTTTCAATCATACACTAGAGGCCCAGTGCACGAACTCGTGCACAGGTGGGGTCCGTTGGGGTGGCCTGCGGAGATCAGGCCCCAGCTCGTGCCCCCAGCCTCACAGCCACACAGCCCTGCCTGGCACCCCGCCTTGGCCTGATGCTTCCCCTTCACCTGCTCCACCATCCCGCCTGCAGGGTGATCAATTGGGGTCAGGCCCCCTGCTTGGCTCCCTCACCGCAGAGAGCCAGGTGGCGGCCCTGCTCCCCGTCGCTGCTGCTGGTTGCCATCTGCGGGGTGATTGGTGGGGCAATCAGGCCCCCAATCGCACCCTCCTTGGCCTGGTGCCGCCCGCTCATCTGCTCCACCATCCCGCTGTGGTCCCGCTCTCGTCGGGGCCCCTTGGGGCCGCAGCACCTCCACTGCCACCCACTGCCAGTGCCAAGTTGCCGACGCCTGCCATGATTCACACCGCCCCCTGGTGGTCAGCGCACATCATAGTGAGCGGTCGAGGGGACAATTTGCATGTTAGGCTTTTATTATATAGGCTGTTTATATTTGGAAATCCATAGCTAAATAATGACTAAGGATAAGCAAAATACCATTGAGGCATTATAAATTCAACTATGTTTTATATGTTATTTGATGTCTACAAAGAGCTATATATATAAAGAAGATATACGCAACATATGACATTATGCTTCTATTGTTATTTCTCTTTCATTATCCAGGTTATACCTATTCATTGTTAAAAGCTTTACATTTTTTTTTCTGGATGTAGCTTATACATCTATTCATAATCATATGTCACTGAAGTATTTAAGTAGATAGCTTCATACCTAGTCATATAAAATTAAATACCAAAAATATTATTTTTTTTCTATTTTTGGCTTCCTTTTAGAAACAAACCAACAGACAACTCAACATTGCCCACATCTGTTTCCATTTGGGATATTCAGAAAATGTTTAAAAGCTGCATTTAGGGGAATAATTTCCAATCTGGGAAATGGCAAGCCAGCTCAGAACCATCAGCTGTTCGTCTACCCAATAAGCAGGTGTGAATAAATATTTCATGAACATTCCTTGTAATCTTCTCCTTACTCTCAGAGCAATTATCCCTTCCCCCCTCAGCTTGTACTGTTAGTCCCCTTCCTTAGAAAAAAGAGGGATATTTGAACGACAATTTAAATTCTTACCGGTATCAGGTCCCAGGTCATTCTTTACTGTCCACATTTCCTTTTTATCTTTTCTTTTTGTGTGTGTGTATTTATAAGCCATTTATTCTACATCAGACAGGTGCATTTTCTTTCAGCATAAGGAAGAGGGAAAAACCAAAAGTACTTACCTAAAAAACAAAACACAAAAGGAGAAAGATTAAAGTGAATTCATGGGCATGCTGATTGCTTAGCAAAGCACTGGTGTAGGGATAAAAACACCTCAAGCATCTAATGGCAAATAAAGCAGGAGCAGCAGCCAAGGATGTGCATGTAGGATGTGCACTATTCTGAAAGTTAAAAGAGCAAAGGGCATTCCTTATGAATTTTAAAATGAAGAGGTAAAGCAAAGTTTTATTTTCTTTTTAATTTTCTAAATATGGTAGTAGCAGAACAGGTTTAGGATAACATTATCACAGACTCCATCCCGGGAAGCCGAATTTCTCATCTTTCTTTTGTTCACGGCCTAGAATAATGCTTTCATCATTGTAAGGCAGGAGACCTTGATTCTAGACCTTACATCTTACATCTCCTCTAATTCAGAGCTTCAAGGTCATGTCTGCCAACAGCACCAGGAAGAGAGGACAGGGACATGCCTGACACTGGCAGGTTATGAGAAAAACAAAGGCTTTGCTAACCGTTATTGTCATGACTATGAAACCATGGGCTTCCTTTGATCTGAGACCTTGTCATGCTGGTAAAAGGGTACACTTCGTGAGATTTTTGGGCACGATTAACATAGATGACGTCCAAGCTAACACACAAAATCAGATGCAGCGTACAGCAAAGAGTAGTAAGTTTTACATATAGCGCATTTAGGAAAAGCTACAGCTAAATCATATGTGGCAAACGTTTGTGGTTTTCATCAGTGTGTCAGCTGTTGTATAGGCAGGGTGTTTTTGACAGTATTATGCTCACAGGAAGCCCTCTACACAGGAGAGCAGGGAGTGTACTTGGCATAGCTTTAGTGAGGGACACTTCTGGAATAGGTGGTAGAAGGCACAGGATATACCAGCTGAATAAATGTGTTCACTCTGCCAGTTATCAAAAGCCAAAGGAACAGTTCCTTTAGGAGAAATGGTTTTCCCATTCCTTTCTTGACAGGCAAGAGCCGAAGAAGAGAAAGAGTCCTAAGAGAAGAATCCAAGGACTTTGAGAGAGAAGAGCTCCCATTTCCAAGGAAGAGAGAACATCCGTCCATATGGTGGGGGTGGCACAGCTAGCTGCCTACCCCGGTGCTGGCTGGCAAACCCATGCAAAGGGGAGGGGCACAAAAAGGCATCCCTTCTGAAGCCTGCAGTGTGTCGCCGTCACCTGGGATGCTTGGTAAACACGTGACTTGCCAGGACCCACCTGGGCTTACTGAATCGGTGATCTAAAGGTGCGGTTTTGGAATTTCTAGTTTAAATAAAAACCTCAGGTGAATTTGATGTACCCAGCCAGGTGCCAATCTACACAAAATATAGCTTTAGGAGCCACATACTAGAAGGTGTGGATTCTCTTCTTCTTAAGTGCTGGGCTACATCATTATGTCAGAATGAAACAAAAAAAAATCACGAGTTAATATAATATCAGAGATAGGAAATCTGACTCTTCCTTATTTAATGTTTCTTCACTTACAAACTGTTGACTAAAACAACGGGGCATAACATGTATTATTTTAATTGGCCTGTGCTGCTTTCCATGCCTACAATACACTGATTCTTGCTAATAAGATGCATTCTACACGCCCACTCATAGAGGGCACTGCTTTCTTGTTAGTTCATTCTGTTGCAGGCAGTTGGTAACAATAACAAAAGAAACAAAAAATACTCCCACCATTTCATCAGTGAATTGATCCATAGAATAGTTTTAACTATTACAGAGTCTATAGAAAAATCTCTGTAGTGCAAACTCCCATGAATCTGAGTGAGCTTTACCTTAGTATCATTTATCTAGCATCACTTGACCTATGATAGCTTCATTTTCACCACTACTACTTAGCTAGTGCTTGAATTATTTTTATCTGAATAATGCAGAATGACAAGTTGATTTCTTTCCCCCCCAGAAAATGTTTTGACTGCATTCTAATATTTCTTTGCTTTAGATGTTTAGAAATCTTGACTTCACTTCCAAGATGTTGTGGTATATTTAAAAGGATGAAATAGTGCTTCACAAGAGTATATAAAAGCTCATACTAGGTACAAAGAGATGCTTTTATAAGATTAAGGTGCTCCGCTACTAAGTGAAATATAACCTAAAAAAAAAACAGTCTTAATACTGTGAACTGACCTCAATATTAACATTTATACACATCAGAGGCTAAGTGGAAATGCTGTTATATTTATATCTGCAGGTGAACCTGTACTGCCATTTAAAACATTTTGCGCATGTCTGTCTTGGCATATAAGCATTCATTTTATGTTGCTTAAACAAGTTAAAGGGCAATGAAGATTAAATGTAAGATAGTAATAGAATTGGCCAGAAGCTAGAAGACTTGGGGGTGGAGGGAGAAAGGAGGTTATTAGAACAATTTTAAAAACATCTCCTATACTACAGAACATAAAAATGGAGTCAAGATAAAATATTAACTGACACAGGGCCCAAAGCACCACAAAGCAGCACAAATGGCTTTAAAAGCTTCTGTAAATCCTAGGGATCATCCTAAGACTCACATCCCTCTACATTTCTTCAAATCATGTTATTCATTTCTTTTTCCCTTTCCATTTGCACAAGTGACAACAGCTACAAAATGCATCATGCAAAAGAAAGATGGTTAAAAGGGACTGAGGAATATGAAGTGACAAGCAGTCGGCTCTAACTCTGGTCTTTCTCTAGCAGCACAAAGAGTGCTGTCTCTTGTTCTTTATTTTTAAGGTGGTAGTAAAACAGTATAGCCCCAAACCTATCACTAAGCAGCCATGCTTCCAGAGGGAGCTACTTTGTGTTCAGTGTAATTTGTTTACAGTACAGAAAAAAGGTTAAAAATAATAACTGGCTTTATTTCATAAGAAATTATGAAATAAATGGTGAAAATATATAATTACTAGTAATATGACATACGTAGGAGGCAGACCAGGCAGCAGAGAAATGAGAAAAACACAGGAAAAGAGAAGGGAAAGGCTATTTTTTTCAAAAAGAGAAATCACATGTTTCTTTAATTCTGAATATTGTCTTTGAAAGGACAAGGACTTATTAGGCTCAAATTAAGCAGCCTTTGTTCGAGTGTAGCCAGTTAAACTACAAAGAGTAAGAAAATACAAATCTCGAGTAAATATGCCTTTTGAGTGACGTGGCCACTGCCAATCTTATTGTTCAAAATCCTACCAAGCACACACGAGACTGGAAGCTGAGTTGGGACAGTGCTCCTCATATGCAAAGGCTGACTTTATACTGAAAATGAAGACGAAGAATCAAATAGTTGAAGAGAGATGTGCCACCAGGAACCCAGCTCCTATTCCAGGATGGTTTCCTTTGTTTCATACACTATATAAATCATTTCCCTGAAAGCAACAGCCCGTTTCACTAGCTGACATGGCTCTCGAACAGCTTGCTTGACAGGTAGCTTTCTCATTAGCTTTCAAAGACATCCTATCTGCGTCATTCATCCCCTGCAAATGCATGGGTATAACCTTTCCATCGCCTTGACTTCTAATTTCCCCTTCAAAATAGGAATTTTATGAATTGTTTTGACAGGTCATGTAAGTCTCTCAACACAATTCATAAAACCTGTCTTCCAAAATGCTTTAAAATTAAGATTGTAAACCAGTGCCATATTATGATACTAATGCCTACCTAAAACCTATGCTGAAGACAGATAGCTAGCCATACCAGCCCTAATTAAAGTGCTAGTATTTCACAAACTAACTAAAAAGTTATTGAGGAGTAGTACTACTTGTTAACAAGTTTTTAAAAAAATAATAATTCTGACTAGATTTGCTCTTAACATACATAGAAAATAAGGACTAAAGAAGGATTACCTTCCTACTTACTGCAACTCCCCTCTTTAATCCCACCAGGCACAAAATAGGAATAACTTTAGTCAAGTAATAAGCATAGATTTTCTTCTCAGAGAAAGTCAAGTTCATGACCCTTAATATAGTTATATCCAGTTTGATGCACTCTATTTTATCATAAAAAAGAAAGAAATATAGAAATAAAAAATAATGACCTAGAAGAAAGCCTAGAATATATGTACAGAATAAGTTGTATTAGTTACAGTGATTAAGGGCAAATTAGTTCAAGTACAAAATTAGTCCAAAATTGATCTAAAAACAGTCTAAAGAGCAAAATTTTAGATTAGTTTTTTTGTTTTTTTAAGTAAGGAAGAAATGCTGTGTAGAGCCTGATTATTCCTTGCAGTGTTAAGAAATGGATGCTGATAACAGAAATCTGTGAAACAACAGGCAGGTTGACATAACTTTGAAGTACTCCCTATAGTCAACTGGATTTAGTCCCTAATCTCCAATAGAAATAGACCCTATGCTAAACCTGTTCCCTGACAAGTGATTATTAAGCAGTAATGTGGGGTCTATTGCTTTAAAAATTCTATCATTGTACAACTAGTTCTCATAGTTTGAAAGTATTTCCTTATAACCTTGTGTTCCAGTGCAGTGCCACGGGTCCTTCTGTTTCATTACTTGTGGGAAATGCACTTTGAATTATTTTCTGTATCTGTTCCATCTCTTGTTTTCTCTTTTACTCTTTAGCATTCTCAAGACTGTTCTAGATCTTTCGTTTTTCTATATGAACTAGCTCGGTGAGCTAATTTACTCTCAGAATTTCAACAACACTAATGCCTCCCAAATATACATTTTAGACCCCAATTTCTAATCAAATCTTATTTCCTTAATTTTCAGTAGCTAGAAGAGAGACATCACATAATTCATAATATCATTATAGCAATAATATTATGCAATTAACCCAGAAATTTTTGAATGATGACATGTACACGAATAATTACACCTAAAGCCTATAATTAATTGTAGTATGTAGAATACTATAGCCAAAGCCAGACCACTTCATCTAATCCATCAATGACATTTTCCTTTCTATGTAAAATAGTCAAGAAGATGCTGTCAGGATTTCTATTTATTTTGCAAGAACGGCCATTTCTTGCTAGTTGCAGCTACCTGCTCAAAATTCTCCGGCTTCAACAAAACAGCTCTTTACCAGGGCTTTTCAATGTCTAGATTTCCAGATCTTATGACTCCTGACAATATATCTGCATTTATTTCATATCTGCTTAAGAAATCTGTGAATCTGGAGCGCATCTAATCTGTCATCATCACTCTTCATTACCCTCAAGCAAATGGCCAGGCTGGAAGAACGCTACAGACTATTTAGGATGCCCTACAGTGAACTGCTAGAGGAAAATGACCACGGAGATTTGCCAAGTTTGTCATCACCTCCACATGTCACTCCGAGTGGGACAACAGGAGTCAGTACTGCTGAATAAAAAATGGAGCAATACAGCAATTATTCCTTTGACAGTTCCCATACAGAGCTTAGCTTGGAATTTATAGACAAAGCAGAATGTATTATGGATATTGTATTTACTCTTAATTCAGTTTTTTCCATACAAGTTGATCTTGACAAGAGTTTTAAAGATAAGTAGAGAGGGGCAGATTCAGTTATAATTTAAATCACAGTACATGTGTTATTACAAGTATAGATGACCTAGGGTGACACAATACTAATAGGAGGGATTCAGTGTTACGTTCAATTTTTTAAAATTTCTGCTTGTATTTTTATGTGTTGAGTTCATTATATGCCGTTGCATACCTATTTATTTTAAGCTCAGGTATATTATATAATGGCTTAAACCTTTTATTCTTGCTTAATTGCTAATTGCAACCAAACCTCCAAAATGTTAGAAGAAATTGGAGGGGTAGTCTAGAAAAGAATAAAATCATGATTAATGTGTCTACCAAATATCTCCAGTTCTCCTGTTTCTGGGCACATCCTCCGCCCCTTTGATATCAGGCATAGGTATGTGATATACTTTGAACGATGGATTTGAGCAAAAGTAATATCTATCTCTTCTGGGTAAAGGCTTTAAGATCCTGTGTGTGAGTAACTATATTCCATTTCTCTCTTAAGTAAGAGTAGAAGCTTGTGCTGAAATGGAGCATTAGTGACCCTGGACACCAGACTGACTGTGATGAGCAGAGCCTCCTTGCCAATCATCTTGAATATATAGAAAGGTAACAAATAAGCAATTGCATTAAGCTATTAACATTTTGGATACTGCAGAATAATCTACTTCATCCTGACTTGTACAATGGGTAACCAAAATGATAAAATATGAATAAATAAAGCCATGGAGAGTTTTATGCAAAAACAATTCATTATGCCCAGTATTTAAGTTCAGAAATAAAAAGCAACTAAAGCTTGACTTAATTGCTACCTTCAGGTATTGAAACAGGGCTGTGTTTTCTTTTTCTCCCTACTAGAAAGGTGCTAACAATTAAAAAAATACTTTTATTTTATGAAAAGAAACTAACTTGCAGCAAGATAATTTGGGTTTGGAAATAAGAGAAAATAAACAAAATCCGTATGTCATAAAGCTGGAGGATGGAACTGAGGGAGGGTAAATGATGAAGGCTGTGCTTGGAAACATGCAGCACTCCAACCAAAAAGTCATAAAGATGAAAAACAAAACACCCCCAGCCAAACAGACAAAACCTAATCTAATGTGACAGAAGCCAGAATATTGGTTACCTTAGGCAGTGGGGTGGGGGTGACTGGAGGATGGCACCAAGGGATTTTGAGAGACTTGATAATGTTCTTTGTCTTGATCTGGATGATGGTTACATAAATATGTTCATTTTGTGGACATTCATCGGGCTCTATACTTATAAATAGGTACTTTTATGTATATAGGATATACTTCAATCACATTTGTTTTTTTTAAATGTTAACTGAGCCCGACTGGTGTAGCTCAGTGGTTGAGCATCGACCTATGAACCAGGAGGTCATGGTTCCATTCCCAGTCATGGCTCATGCCTGGGTTGAAAGCTCCATCCCCTGTGGGGGCGTTCAAGAGCCAGCCAATTAGTGATTCTCTCTCATCATTGATGCTTCTACTTCTCTCGCCCTCTCCTTTCCTCTCTGAAATCAATAAAAATACATTAAAAAAGTAAACATGCTAACTGATTATAACATTTTTAATCAGTTAACGCCTGGTGAATGCCTGCAATACAGCATTTGCGAAATGCAAATATATGTACATTTTCTCTGAGATCCTCAACCTCTGGCAATTTTGCCAAATTTATTTAAATTTAACCCATTGGAATTATTCTCCTCTGGCACTGTTACATAAGTACTAGTCTGAGATGGGATTGTCTTTGGCTGGCAAGTTCACAATCTTGTTTAAAGCGTTGCCCATTTGGCATTGCATTTGCCTGGAATATGGTTTTGGGTTGCATTCTTTAGAAAACCACATTGCATGTAGTCAAATGTCCATCTCTCCCCACCCTATAACACAACTAAAATCAACTCAACATCAGTTTCAAGATGGGACAAAAGGAGATTTTATATAGAATCTATGTAGGCTATAATTAGAAAATAAATAACCTGCACTATGTTTTAAATAAATCAAACTTTGAAATATTGCTTACAAACTACACTATTTAATAGCATTAAAATATATAACAACAAATCCTTTTAGGAGGTAATTGAATTAAATCTCAATAAATTTCAACAATCTACAGACAAATATTCATTTTTTATGCAACATAAAAAGAACAATAGTCAGCAAATGCAAACCAAGGAACACAAAAATCATACCATTATTAAATTCAATAATTTGAATTTCTATTCACAGCTGATAGGAATATTTTAAGGCAGCCTTAAAAACCACCCACAGAAATTAAAATGAAAATATTAATTCTGCTTTGGAAAAAAATAACTTGATAGTGATATTATGATAAACATTTGTATAACTTGCTTATTTCACTGACTGAGCAGCAGTGGCTATTACACTGATTTTACTCTCATAAAATAATCATATAGGTGTGATTTATATAATTCACTGTTTTATTCTTAAATAGTAAAAACAAAGGAACATATTAATAATACAAAGGTATTAAGAAAGAAATTTGGCCATACCCGGTTTGGCTCAGTGGATAGAGAGTCAGCCTGCAGACCAAAGGGTCCCGGCTTCTATTCCTGTCAAGGGCACGTACCTCGGTTGCAGGATCCTCCCTGGCTCTGGCCCTGGTCAGGGCTCGTGCAGGAGGCAACCAATTGATGTATTTTTCTCACATTACTACTTCTCTCTGTCTTTCCCTCTCTCTCTCTCTAAAAATCAATAGAAAAATATCATCGGGTGAGGATTAAAAAAAAAAAAAGGAAAGAAATTTGTTCTCTTATATATCCAATAAAACAAATTAGTGAAGGCTATGTCTGTATATGATTTAATGAAATGAAAATAAATAAGATGTAGTTAGGCTCAAGTAATAAACTCTTAGAAAACTTAAAAATACTGGATTTAGAAGTTATAATATGGACGTATCATATCTTAGTCTCTTTTAGGCATTAGTAATTTTTGCCAGGGTATTATCTAATTAGAAATGGTAACAATCTGGATAAGCACAGACCTGAAATTTAGAGCCACATTACTTTTTATAAAATTTATCTTTATTGTTGAAAGTTATACAGATGTTCTCTTTTTCCCCCCATTGACACCTTCTAGCCCACCCCCTCACCCCACCCAGGTCTTCACCACACTATTGTCTGTCTCCATGTGTTATGCATATCCTACATAATAAAAGCCTAATATGCTAAATGTCCGGTTGTCCATTCAACCAATCAAAGTGTAATATGCTAATGATATGCTAAGGCTGCTCAACCGCTCGCTATGACTGCAATGACCACCAGGGGGCAGACATTCGACCGGTAAGTTATCTTGCTGCTGGGGTCCGGCTGATCGGGATTGAGTGAGACGGGCTGGACATGCCCTGGAGTTCTCCCATGGTCCCTCCCTGGCTGGCCAACCTCCCACATCCCTTCCCGGCCCTGATCGTGCACTGGTGGGGTCCCTTGGCCTGGACTGTGCCCTCTCTCAATCTGGGACCCCTCGGGGGATGTCAGAGAGCATGTTTTGGCCCATCCCGCAGGCCAGGCCAAGGGACCCCATTGGTGCACAAATTTGTGCAATGGGCCTCTAGTATGCATATGAGTTCTTTGGATGGGAAGAGACACATTACTTTTTTAAAGATAGATTAAAAACAAGCAAACTAAATTTGGAAGTAAGATTTGCAGAGGAAATGTTAAAATTACCTAAAAGAACAACTTGTTTTTTTAATATATATATTTGTATTGATTTTTTTTACAGCGAGGAAGGGAGAGGGATACAGAGAAACATCGATGAGAGAGAAACATCGATCAGCTGCCTTTTGCACATCCCCTGTGATGTGCCCGCAACCAAAGTACATGCCCTTGACTGGAATCGAACCTGGGACCCTTCAGTCCGCAGGCCGACACTCTATCCACTGAGCCAAACCAGTTAGGGCAGAACAACTTGTTTTTAAGAATTTCTTACGTATCTGTTTATATATAAAAAACTAGAGGCCCAGTGCACGAATTTGTGCACACTGAAAGGAAATTAATTAGAAGAAATATTTTAATATCGCTATTCGCCCTTCCTCTATAATGGAAGTGTCAATGACAGATGGAAACACATGTGTGCGATTGGTGCCAGCAAGAGCCATATATATATATATATATATATATATATATATATATATAGAGAGAGAGAGAGAGAGAGAGAGAGAGAGAGAAACTTGCTTAATTAGACCTGCTTTCTGATTTAGCTAAACTTTTTTCAGCCCAGTGAAGCACCCCAACTTTTCTTTCAGGTAATTGTCAGCAACACAGCAGTAAATATCAACACGAAGCAGATTATTACTGTAGATCACGCAGGGAGAACAAAGGGTAAAATATTTAACTGCAGCAGTGTTTGATTATATTCTGCGCAGTGAGAAAACATGAAGTCATTTTTAAGGTCCACCATTTCTTACTTCTTTTCAGTCAGGTCAAGTTTCTAAGCTTTCTAAATCTCCATTTTCCAGCTAATGAAAAGAAAATAAGATTTCACCTACTTTCCTATCTACCTATTCCAGGACTTCTGTGAAGATCAAATGAGATGAGGCATGCGAAAATGCTTCACAGGCATTTGGTTAAAGTGTAAAATGTTTCCACCTGGCTATAAAGCAAGTCGTGTTCCTGAGCTGAAGAAACTGCAAGGAGGCTAGTCGCTAGGGAGAGGAAGCTGGGCATTGCTACGTGACGTCATTACCTGGCGCCCACAGCGACTGTTTCCAGGCTGGGCTGGGCTGTGGGCCGCATTTTGCACCATGGGGTCTCAGCAGCATTGGCTGCAATTTGGTGGGCTGTCACTCCAGGGTGGTGGCAGTGCCTGTGTCCCACTTGGGGGAAGCCGAGTGTTGGTTTGTGGGCACCAGGTCCACGGTGCCGTTTCTCTATAAATGGCCATGTGTGTCACAGAAGCTCCTGCGATGAGCATCTGCCTCCTGGTGGTCAGTATGAGTAATAGCAATTGGTCAGATGGTCAGACACTTAGCATATTAGTCTTTTATACATATAGATGGCTATGCTGAATACAAATCATTTAATCTTCTTATTAAATCAGGTACAGAAAGATTTATTTGTAAATACTTAATGAACACACTGAACTACCAAGCAAAATAGAGAAAGACTCTAGAGCAGTGGTTCTCAACCTTCCTAATGCCGCAACCCTTTAATACAGTTCCTCATGTTGTGGTGACCCCCAACCATAAAATTATTTTCGTTGTTACTTCATAACTGTAATTTTGCTACTTTTATGAATCGTAATGTAAATATCTGATATGCTATATGTGTTTTCCGATGGTCGCGACCCACAGGTTGAGAACCGCTGCTCTAGAGAGAGAGCAGGCAGACAGTTCTAGGGGTGTTTGTGTTGGAGGAGTGTTGGGGTAGTGGTGGAGGGATTGAGCGAAAAAGAAAAAAAAAGAGAGAGAACTCATAGATATGGATACGGACAACAGTGTGGTGATTGCAGGGGTGGGGAATGGATGGAAGTGGAAGAGGGCATAGAGAGGATAAATGGTGATGAATAATATAAAATACCTCTAAATTAGTTTACTAGATGTTCAAGATACTGTGGAAAACAGTTAAGCCATAACATACCACAGAGATTAAAAGTTAGTGTTTGTGTAACAATTTTAATTAAAATCTATGACAAAATTATATAATTCAATTCTGATTTTGAAAGATAATATAAGATAACTGAGAATTACTTATGTGTATTATTTGAATAACTATAAATATTAAAAACTATCCATTTGATTCAATTAGTTGATTAGGTTTCTCCTGAGCCATATTCAACTAGCAATGTAATACTTTACATATTACCTGCTCATGTCAATAGATTTTTAATATTTTAATAAACAAATTACAATTATAACACTTTAATATAAATACATTAAAATATAAGATTTATTGATGTGCATAATTGTTTACTCAATCTAACCTTTGTAGTTCTTTTTAATAGTATTGTTCTTGGCTGATACACATGAAGCATCTCATGAAATGTCACATAAAAAAGAATTTAATTGTTAGAGTGACACAAGTATTCAACCACAAGACATAATCATTGACTAGCATCATCAAAGATTATTTGAACCCTAGCTGCATACCAGAATTACCTGGGAGCTTTCTAAAAATAGCAGTGCTCAGGCCCTATGTTCAAAGATTCTGATTCAATTGGCCTGGACTTCCACACTTTTTTCAGTATTCCCCAGGCGATTCTAAAGTACTGGTAAGGGCTGTATGAGCCATGCCACAACTTAGGTAGATACTGCACTGACATCAGAGTCTACCCTTACTAGCCATGGTGAAGTCTAAACTATTCCAGATCAATACCTAACTACATTTTAGCCTAGTTTCCTTTGAACTGTCCTAAGAGGACAGAGAGATGAAATAATACAAGTTTTCTATTTATAAACTCTTTCATCCTTAATAACATTTTCATTTGCATTTTTATCATGGGTCAGGTTATTTCAAACTGTGGACTCATGGGAAACGAGAAGGTTGTGAAATAAATGGCATGGGTTGTGACAAACTATTTTTCAATTACAGTTGACACTCAATATTATGTTACTTTCAGGTGTACAGCACAGCATAGTACTTAGACATTTATATAACTTATGAAGTAATCTCCCCAATAAGCCTAGTACCCACCTGGCACCTTACATGGTTATTATAATATTATTGACTGTATTACCTATACTGCATTTTATATCCCTGTAACTAATTTTTAACTGCCAATTTGTACTTCTTAATCCCTTCACCTCTTTCACCCAGTCCCTCAATCCCCCTCCCATGTGGCAATTATCAGTTTGTTCTCTGTATCTATGAGTTTATTTCTGTTTTGATTGTGCATTTATTTCGTTTATTTATTTTTAGATTCTACATACAGGATGGGACAAAACTAGGTTTACAGTTATTCATATGGAAAATAATACAATAATTAATAAATAATAACACAACAATAAACTCTCTTTTGCATATTTACAACTGTAAATCTACTTCTGCGCCACCCTGTATAAGTGAGATCATAAGGTATTTTTTTTACTCTGCCTGACTTATTTTACTTAGCATAATACCCTCTAGGTCCATCCATGTTGTTGCAAATGGTAAGATTTAATTACTTATATGGATAATATTCCACTATATATATGTACCACATCTTCTTATACAATTATCTCTCAATGAACATTTAGGTTGCTTCCACATCTTGGCTATTGTATACAAAATGTCCTTCTTTGTCCCTTGTTGTAGCCTTTGATTAAAAGGTTGTGACAAATTTTAAAACCCAAAGATTAGACTCATCACATATAGTAAGAGTAGAACTTTGCAAAACTTTTGTGTTAGTTAAGTTTATGTGTGTGTTTGTGTGTGTGTGTGTGTGGTACATATACTGGGTGACAAAGTAAAATCTATTTCTGAACTAGACTGTTGAGCTGTCAGCTCTGAAGTTGCTTATCCTTCCTTTTTCCACTGTCAGAAAACTGATAAACTTACATAATGTCAAAAAAGTGAGAATTTATCCAGTCATAATTTTAAAGCACTGAATTTATAAAAATATATCTTCTAATAGAATAACCATGGCATATGTCTGGTAAATGTAGATTGTGTTAAGGAGGGTTATTAATGGGATAATTATTGCAAATTAATTTCTAATTTCCATTTCCTTTTTCTCTAAATATTTTACTGATGTGCTGTGGCATATAAATTGGTCTTCCTACTCACAGAAGATGTTTTTGGAAGTTGTATTTTTAATACCCCCAATTTTTAACTTCATTAAAATAACTTCATTAAAGGCAAAATTCTCCAATATTTTTTCATGAATATTTTAGTACTCAAAGACTTATGAGTTTTTTTACTCAAATATTCAGTCATATTTAAAAATTTTCCAAGTTATTAAAACGGGTGGAATAACTTATTAAGAGAAAATGCTGTTTCTTTTGGCAATATTATTATCCAGGTACTCCCTTTACCTCTACGATTGAATCTTATATTTAAAGCGAGATGCCCTCTTCTTCCTTATTAAGGGTAATGATCATTAACCAAGTGGGCAAACATCAGCAGTATAAACACTGAAACTGAACCAGTGTGGCAGAGTGTCATTCTGTTTGAGTGACAACATAACTACATTTCAAGCGGAAGGACACAATTTATTGGGGGTTGAGGACAGGCACATGCTGGTTTTCACTTGGGTCTCTTCCCCTTAAGGGGCAGTCCTGACTCATGGCTCTGCTGTATCCCCAAGTTAGGCTGTTCTTTCCAACACCCTCAACTACAAAGAATTCCAACTATGCAAAATATCTTTGAAGAATATGACTGGCAGTTTCTTAGAAGGCAACTCAACTCTGGTTCTCCAGGGGCTTCACACTTGCACACTCCAAGGCAAATGTATTTATCTTAATACCAGTACTAACTGGTGACTTAGTATCTAAGAAATAACATTTATGTTTTTATGCCAGCATGTAATGGTCTGTGGTTGTCTAGAGCCAACAACTTAGCATATCTTTATTTTTCCACATTGGCGCTACAGATGTCATATGGAGGGAAATGATTTCCCTGTCAGTAAACTCTTTGACTATGGAGTTCTATACTTTGAGTCTAGTTAATACTTGACTACTTGAGACTTTGTGGAGTCAGATCCCATTTTCTTATTGTCTACACCCCTATCATCACTCTAGGACAAATTAATGCTGTAGGTACACTGGTAATGCTTGTGCCCCTTCCATCAGCCCATCCTTAGTTAACGGCAGCCACAAATACAAGACACTATATCCTCATTCCCACGATGGCACTTTTAATCCCTTACATTTCTGTGATACTAGAAAGAACATAAGATCACAAGTTAGTAGATTACAGTTTAAGCCTCAGCTTTACACAAAATAGTTGCCTAGCTTTGGTGAAATCATTTAGTCATTTTCATTCACATTTTCTCTCCTGCAAAATATAAAGAGTCAGCTCTGAATTTCTGAGAGTTCTAAAATTTCATGATTCTATGACTCATCAACCGCTATTTGACAACCAGTAATATCTACCATGATGCATGAGACCAAGTTAATAAACCGGTTAGTTAAGCAACCACCAAGGCAAACTCATCTCTGGTTTTGATCTTGAAAAAATATTTGAAGAAACCTGAGTCTCCTACAGGCGCCTAGAGCCTGAGGATAATAGAAATAAGAGCAAATGATGTTATGGTAATATTAGAAGCCCAATGCACGAAATTCATGCAAGAGTAGGCCTTCCTTCCCCCGGCTGCCAGCACCGTCTTCCCTCTGGCACCCGGGACCCAGGCTTCCCTCTGGCACCCATGGGACCTGGGCTTCCCTCGCAACCCAGGCTTCATCCGGTCTAATTAGCACATTACACTTTTACTATCATAGATCTGACTGTGGTTTTTATAGTCACTAGCATAGTGCTTAGTTCATACACAGTAGTTACTTGTTATTGATTGATGGATAATAGATAAAAAAGATGATCCGTATTACCTGTTAGTATTCAGAAAACTAAGGAATGACTATTTAGTACATTCAATGATTTGTGCAATGGGCCAGCCATCTGGGCTTTATTTTCACTATATGCCATTGTTATTTATTAAAGAGTATGAATGATTAAGACACAGACATCTGGCCCTGCTTATATGACCACACTACAAGCTTTTTAAAAGATATACCCAGGAAATTAGCATTTATATTTGGACATAAATGTCTGGCTTAAAATTTGTTTAAATCCATAACAATGAGGTTTTACAAAAAAACCTCTCTTTCCAAGAATGATGCCTGAAGCAAGATTTCTAACAAGCTTTGCAGGTGCATATTTTCAGATTTATTATATAGTTACATATATTTAATGTAAAGCTATATACAATCTTCCTACAGAATCTTTTTTTTCCTAGAAGAAATGCCCTGAATGAAGATCAAGAAGGGAAACTTCCAAATGCTTTTATTTTTGTATAAGATCAGAGCCAACACTGTCAGAAAATGATTAATACTCAGCCATTCTCACTATTGTCAAAATAGTGCACAAAGGGGGCATTCCCAGCTCCCTAATGTCAATTCATATCAATTTCAGGTAACTTGCTATGCCAGCTGCTTGACTCTCTCGGGTTCTGAGAATCCAATTCTCTTTAAAATGCGGTTGCCATCTGAATACTATCAAAGCTACTTTGAAATATTGGCGGAGGAGTTTGAGCTTTTTTGAATGCCTTTCACCACCCCACAGCAGCTAGCCTGTAGAAAACAATAAACTCCCATTCTCCTTAATTATGACCACTATCATGATATACAATATTTCTGAACTCCATATTTTGGTTTAGAGTAGAGATAATCAGTGCCCTGTTAAAATTTGCCTCATATAGGTTCATGGATATGAATCCGTTGCGGACTCCATAATGGATGTGCCACCTCTGGGATTCTGAAAACAGCGTTGCCTAGGGAACCATTTTATATGATTTGTTTGCTCACCCACGATTTATCTCCCATCTTCACCTTCCCCAGTCTTTTCTCTATGTCACTATCTAATGTCACAATAGACTTCCCATGGCTGCTCTTCAGAAATAAGAAAGGCTTGCAAATATTTGAAATAGCATCTTAATTATTTCTCCACTAACAGTTGTAAACTTTTCATCCTTGTTACTATAGATGTTTTTCTGTGTCATCTTAAATTAATTCTTTACAAATGAATAATAATAGCTAACGCAAATGACCATGTGCCCTACTCTCTGCTTTATGCATCCGTATTATTTCAGTTAAAAATCACAGCACCTTTAAGAAATAGATATTGTTATCCTCATTTTATTGGTGAACACATGTAGGCCCCTGGTTGTAAAATGACTTGCCCAGTGTCACACAGTTTGCAAGTAGTAGAGCTGCAGTTTAACCACATAGTGAGGTCAAAATGTCCATGTTCTTAGTCATTAGTATATATCGCTTCACCTTCTGAGCATCGAAAGCACATAAAAGAAACGGTATATGAACCATTAAAGAATTAAATCTCCAATGCCTCTGACACTTGCCTACAAACACTAGGTTATTATTACATGTTTATTGTAAGTCAATACTTAACACACGTGTTGTATTGTGGAATAAAATGAAAATAATAAAATCTTTGCTTCCTCCATTGAGAACTAATTTATTTTTCAAAAAAATACACCTTCTTGTTTATGCCTCCTTTTCCTATATAGGAGCTGTCTAATTCAGGAATGTTTAGAAGAGGAAATAAGATAATAGGGCTCATAAATCCAACATTGAAAAATCTCAAGATTATCCTTTTTTTGTCCCTGTGATCTAAATTAAAAGAAGAGAAACAAATAAAATCCTAGCCAATACAGAGAAGAGGAAGAAAGAAACTTCCTTATTGATAATAGAAGGGAAAGCAGTCTCATAAGAGATATAGAAACGATGCTCTTTCAGGACCAAAAAAAAAAAAGGCTTCATGGGAAGGTATTTCCAACCGTTCTTGGAAAGGCAACTAGAGCTACTGGAAGTGAAAAGGAGCTACTGGAGGGGAATCTCAAGCAGAAATAACAATATTAAGTACAGAGAAATGGAAAGGACTGAGAAAATCATTTAAAAATTTCATTACAAATTCCATGTGCTAAGCAGAGACTAAGAGGAAATGAGTAAACGTGGCTGCAAGGTACAAACTGGAAGGCTAGAGTCAGGAGCCAGGATTGCCTCCCCTCACACTAGGGGCTCCCTGTGTGACCTTGGGCAAGCTACTGACATTCAGCTTCCTCTGGGTCAATGATGCTATGAGCTTCTCATTTTCCTAGTCAGTTAATTGTCTACTAAATTATACACATCCTTTTCCCAAAGAAAGGCTTTTAAAGCAGCTTTTAAGGATACAGAAGCTAATATAAAAAAGGTAGACCAGGTAGAGAAGAAACATAAAAAGCACCAGAAATGAGGCTAATACAAAATAAAAAGTGCATACCAAGAAGAATTATACCTTGGCTATGAACTTGACTCTAAGCTGTAAAGCAACAATTGAAACCTGGTGAGTTGCATAGCTCAGGAGGACAAATATCTGCCTCCTAGCAGTGTAAGATCAAGTGAGATCCTGTAAGGGACAATGTTAAATTCCTCCCCACTTCCTGTGCTCTATGCAAGAGCCAGTAAGGAAGGAAGCCTGCCAAGAAGGTTCCTGTAGAGAACTATCACAAGCACTCTGCCAGCCCACTTCCCCCTGCTCCCTCCCCTGTACCTCACACACACTATGCAGACACACAGTGAGCATCACTCTTCCGCCCCACACTGCCTTTGTCCTTCTGCGGGAAGGATTCTTGAGGTAATTACTGAGACTTGGCTGTGGGTACCCCTGCTTCTCTCAGACCTCATCAGATCATTAACCAGTGAACAAACATATTATATAGGTCTTATGACATCAGCAAAAGCAAAATATTGTGTGTGTGTGTGTGTGTGTGTGTGTGTGTGTGGATTTAAAGTGCTACAACACTTAAAGCCTGTAGGCCATTCAGTCTATAGCTTTCATTTCCCTTTTTAATCTCACATTTTTATGCTTTACTAGTTCCAAATAATTTGAGCTATTCAGCTCATGCCAGTTGAGGGGAAAGAAAAAAAAACAGTGAAGAGATGTACATCTTGTAATATTTGGAACACAGCTACTTAATATATCAGAAATGAATTTAAAATAGATGAGCTGTTTAAATACACATTCAAAATACCATTATGGGGAACATCTCTTCTCTTTGCTATGTGTTGTTGCTTTTTAATAAAATCGGTAATGGTGAATTAGTGTGTGCATAGCAGTGCAAAGTGCTTAGCAGTTACATAATGCCAAGATATGCATTCATATAAAAATTACTCGATATATATTTGGTATAACAATAAACTTTTTAATAAAATATAACCACTGGGACAATCTTTTTTTTTAAGGAGACTTCAGAGACCTTTCAAGTCTGGTTGGAATATCCATAGCTTCAGGAAATTAGTATGCATTCAAATACAACAGTTGAATTATTATAATAAAGTATTTTCGATGTATTAGGATTAATGGTTCAGCGGGTAAGTAAAACTTTGGGAGAGAGGAAGATGTAGAAAACATCTGTGCTTTCCAACTGAGATGAGTTTAAAAAGGAGAGAAAGGACAAACTTTTGTGGTAAATAAGCTTTGGGCTGTTTTCCAATCCAAACTGATTTCTTTATTTTAATATTAATAAGAACTATGCTAATGCTCACTCTGCAATTCCATTCGCCTCTTGGGGCTTATACTTACTTAAGCTCTTTCAGTTTTACAAAAACAAGCCTCTAGGAAATATTAATTAGCCCCTCTCTTGGTATGTCAGAACTAGTCTTTAATTGAATGCAATTAAGTTGATAAATGGAATTACTTTGTTTTTCAGACCTTCAGATTTCTAGGGCGAATCACATACAATGAATACAATTCATATCATAAGGAATCCCCCTTGAAAAACACAGATTAGTTTGGTGTAAGAATCTGAAATATTTGTTATTTTAATGAAAGCTGATATGTGGAGTATCAGCATTCTTTTTTTTTCATTACTTTAATATTCTCAACATTTGAATTAATAAGATTTGGGGTACCTTAGCAGCAGGGTTGAGTCTCAAGGGAGATTTGACAATATCATGCATTTTCAGTCTTTTCCTCATTTCTTTATATTTTAATAACCTACCAACACTTCTTTCCCCAATGAAGTTGTTTTCTCACATACGTAGTAATGACAAAAGTATCCAAGACTTAAATTTTTTAAAAGTATGTGTTTAATAAAATTCCTGGTATTTCTCTAGAGATAACGGAATTATAATAACAGCATTGCCTTAATCAAATAACAATAACATTTTAATTGGTTATTACTGCTAGTGTAGCAAGAATACCATTTCTCAAATATCTGTCTATGTACTTAGACTCTCAATGAATGCCCACAAAAACCAGATACTCTTACAAGTAAGGTAGATTGATTCCCCCCACCCCTTTCTTTTAAAAATCAACTATGGTGCCCTAGCTGGTTTGGCTCACTGGATAGAACATCGGCCTGCAGACTGAAGGGTCCTGGGTTTGATTCTAGTCATGGGCACATGCCTGGGTTACAAGCTCAATCTCCAGTAGGGGGCATGCAGGAGGCAGCTGATCAATGATTCTCTCTCATCATTGATTTTTTCTATCATTCTCTTTCCCTCTCCCTTCCTCTCTGAAATCAATAAAAATATTTTTAAAAATCAACTATGGAGTAAGTACCCACTTGAAATATGTGTCCATATGCCAAATTAATTTTAAGTAGCAACTGGCTGGACTTAGTCAAATAAAAGTATTAAAAATATTTAATATATTAGTTTTCCAACTAGACCATCACACATAAAACATTTTCTAAGTGACCATACTAAATAAATATTGAGTAGTTCATTTATGCTAATCACTCTGGCAAATGCTTTCAAATAAATGATTTCAGTTGTTCATATGAGTGCCATGACATAACATTATTACCCCACTTTATAAATGATGCTAGAGAGGTAAATGACAAATGTGGAAAAGAAAGAAAACCAACTAAAAATGGTTCTTAACTTTGAAAATTCCATTCAGAGAATATACGCTTAGGCACAGGATTTAGACCACTTGCACGTGTAGCATTGCTTATTTGCTACACTCTGCATCTGTCATTTTGTGCATTTCTTTATCCACCTACGTGTGTGCACTATAATGACTAATACTATTAAATTGAAGTAAATGAAGCTATTATAACCAAATTATCTTGTTCTCTTGATGTGGTACAGAAAGTAATTGAACAGGTGAGCATATAATACTTTATCATGCACCAAAAATTAATTGGCAACTGATATGTTACCACAAAACTAAAAGGTCCAATCATTTCCCCCACCATAAAGCAGCTCTACAGAGTATGTCTGCATGGGGGCTGTGAGTCCCTTAGAAAGCACAGAGAAAGTGCCTGGCAGAGGAAAGAACATGAGCTCCAGAGCCCATGAGTGGAGGATCCGATCTCTGTTCCAGCTGAGCAAATTCAAGCAAGTTCCTACATCTTCCTGAGCTTACTTTCCTTCAGCTCGACCAAGGAGGGGCTAAAAGGTATTTCAAGTATATCCATAATATCTTACTTATTTCTAAAAATGATCCGACGTAAATTTACCTTATGATAAGATGGTTAACATTTGTTACTTCTGGGCAATTATTATATAGGTGATTTTATATTGCTTTCTGTAACTTTCTACTATCTCATTAAAAAAGAATATAATGAAAAAAATAAGTAGCATGAAAATTGATAATAGCTACTTCTTGGGGGAGGGCTGAGGTGAACTTTAAATCAAACATCATATAAAATGGATAACACATAGTAGGTCTCTTTCAAATATTAACCCCTTTTCCCCTTGCAATTACTTTCTTGTCGACACACAATTAACTTCTATCTCACCAATTTCAATTACTAGTGAAGCAGGTCAGTAGTGATTGAAAAAATGCTAATTAAATATCTATTACACAGGAAAATCACATAACATTGAAAGAAAATTTTATTCAAATTGTTTAGAAAATTTCTGTACTCTCATTTCGAATAATAATTGATACACAGTTTATGTAACATTCAAATGTTTTTGTCAGTATTTGTCTGGAAAGATGAAATAAAAACTTAACAGTATTTTAATGCTGTCTAAATGTATATATATCCATACAAATTCAAAAAGAAATTAAGAATTCAGATACTTTATTTCTTACTTTATCTAATTTTAACAATAAATGCTATGGTTGAATATAAATTAAATAAATAATATATTAAAAACTGGGAAAGATTGGTTCCAAACTATAGTTTTTTACTTCAATAATTTATTTAAGGCCTATTGGCAAAAATGCAAATTAAGTGCTAGGCACAGTTACTTTTTTGATATTTAAATTTTTAATTAAATTTATTGGGGTGACATTTATTAACAGGATGATATAGGTTTCAAGTGTACACTTCTATGATACATGATTTGTATGTTGCATTCTGTGCCCACCACCCAAAGTTCAATCATCTTCCATCACTATATATTTGGCACTCTTATAAAAAGAAATTTTTCTTTTGCAGGTAGCTATAATCCATTGTAAAGATTATAAAGATATTGTGAATTTATTGAGAAATGATAAGGCCTCATTTTTTTCATCTTCTCTTATTCTAAATTTATATTACCTATGTAATGACCAGAATCTCATCCAGTTATAAATAGAAATTAAACATTTTTTTCTCTAGTAAACAATTCATGTTATAGAGTCCAAATGATAGGTGTCCTTGGTGATTTAAATATATAATTGCGAGTCTTAATGTGTAGGTAAGATATTAGGGCAGAAACTGAATGATTAACTAGATATCAATGTGGCAGGTATTTCAGGAGACACTATAATAGGCGATAAGACTGAGTCTATGTATTTGTGAAAATACATCATTGTGTAAGTTGGATTCATGAAAACACACAATCTCAGAAGGATATTGGAGCATTAAGGAAGAAGGTAAATCATGTGTCTGTGCTTAAAACAGTGATCTGATCGCATTGGACCACACTACAAAACAGGTCTCTTTCCCCAGTTATACTAAAGACCACTTCAAAAATTAACTGGCTTTATGTACAGGTGTGGAAATAAAATTAGAAACAACATGAGCTCTGCAACCTTGGCTTTGACCCTAGTAACCCCAATTAAGATTAGAGAAATACTTCCTTTGACACTCTCCAGCATGACACTGAAAATGCAATGCAACCCAGTTAGGCAGACAATGTAAAGCTCTTAGTGTTACTACTTGGCATCATATCAAAAATATAATGCAACCCAGTGGGACAGACAATATAATGCTCTGAGTGTTACTACCTGGTGAGCCAGACCAAGAACATCAGGGGGGGGAAAATCTAAGCTGCCAGAATTGTTTGGGTTCCATTTGTGAATGTTGCCACATGTCAAACATGTGATGAAGGAGCTTTCCAGAAGTTATATAGCCATTAAACTTCTGAGGCATTGTCATGTTGGTATAAGGATGGATTGTAGATAGGAAAAATAAATACTAGCTAGAATTGGGGTACAAATTCAGCTCAGGAACACCTGTTAGGGAAAGTCAGTGTCTTAATTTGACAGGAATATCAGCTCTGTGAACCCAAGGAAAAACCCTGAAAACTTCTTCCTGATCTATGTGAACTCTTACAGAAGATGAGACATCAGGAGAAAGTTAACCATAGCTTTAATTTCATTAGGGTGCTTTATATTCTTCTATGTCCAAATGTGGCAATCTTTTTCTTCGTGGTTTTCATTAATTATTACAAAAATAATTTGTGATAAGGTATCACAATACTCTTTTAAACTATTATTAACTATCCCTAATCTCCATATTTTAAAAGACCAGAGAACGTTCTTAATATCTAACAATAGACCCTATGCACCTGCAGTAGGACTTTGTAGCACACCAACCACCAGCCTGCCTCCCACAACAACACACACACAAAGATAGCACTTAGTGATTGAGAAAGACTTTGAGGTACACCCAAACCTTGTTCCTCACTTGGAGCCTCACTTGCAATAAATGGATTTGTTCTAAACATTTCTGTAACCAAAACCTAGTCTCTGAACACAGTGTCCTGTGTTCAGGCAACTCTGCAATTACCAACGAAGGCAGAACAATCTCTGGCTGCTACTTTTGGCAGTATGTTCTCCCTGCTATATCCAGCCCAGGTTAGCCTTGCCTTCTCCACCAACAATTACCTCCCAATGACCTTCGCTGGGTCTTCTTTAACCATTGTGATATTGTGAGCAAATTCACGTACATTCTTGATGACTTCTGAAGATAACTTGTTCATTTCCGTGATCACACTGAAAGCAAGCTTTCTCCTGATGGCACCAACTTTCCAAACATTTTTATCAGAAGTGGTTTCCTTGTTTGTTATGCTTTTTGGAGTCCGTTAGCTTAGCTCCACTCATCAACAAAGCTTCCCCTTTGTAAACACATCGCATCTACTTATCCCACTCTCTGTGTACCCATTACTTATCAACCTTTGAACCTTTTTTTTTCTAATTTTCATGGTAAAATTTATTATCAAACTTCAACAAGCCTCATCACAAATCCATTCCAATTCCATCCTTGAGAAGCATAGACACCTCTCCCAATCTGATCTGACTGACTATGGTGTCAATTCAAATAATGAAGTTCATAAATTTTAATAATTCCATTTCTCCTTTGGTGGTCCTTTCTGATCGTCTCTCTTTCCTCATTGTATAGCTTCCTATGCTGGGCCAATTACTTTCTTCCTTATTTAACTTAGACTCCAGAATTCAATTTTCCAACCATAGTTACATTAGCACTTTTGAATATCTTTCCTACCCAATGAAATCCACACTCCTTTTCCATTATAGCATTCTTCCCAATAATAACAAAGTAATTTCTTTCAACACTTGTTACACATATTTTCCTTAGTCTGTTTGCCTTATAATTTTGATTATGTTTGCTCATATAGTTGTTGATGTTAAAAATATTTTTGGGTAGCCTAATCTGTCAGTCTTTTATTTCCAATAAAAAAATTCAGTAGCATATCCTTTACCTATGTCTGGACATAGATGTTACACAGACAGATTTGAAGTTCAAATATGGTCACTTCGACAAAAATTTGTTAAACACAAATATACTAGGCAGGGTGGCAGTATAAAAGATTAGCTCTTGATCTTAAGGAGTTTGCAATCTTTGGTAAAAATAAACACATAAGCAAATTTCAATATTACATAGCAAATGCAATGAGAGATGTCTATCAGCATATAGAACACAATATTAAATGATTCTTGGAAGGCAAGTAAGTGAAGGGATGCATTAAGAGGTAGATGGAGTTTGACTTGAATCTCAAAAAGTCAGAAAGTGGTATCTGAGAAAGACAGAAAAAAGGCAGAGGTTCTAGAAGGAGAAAACAGCAGGTTGTGTACAAGACAATAAAAGCTGCTAGACATACACAAAGAGCACCTATGTCTTGTCACCTTTTGAACTTGCATTTCTCATATAAAAATAGCTCCTGCATTTATTCTAAAAAGCCCCTGTTTCAATAACAAATCAAATCATATTAAGAGTATTCAAAGGAAAATGCTGAAAGAATTCATTTGGGGAAGTTATTGCAAACCTTCCTACAGTTTGGGACCCTATCCTGTAGTTTCTTGAAATCCCTGAAGAGTCATAAGCAGAAATGTTGCCTGGTTAGTTTTATGTTTTTTTTAAAAATATATTTGTATTGATTTCAGAGAGGAAGAGAGAAGGAGACAGAGATAGAAACATCAATGATGAAAGAGAATCATCGATTGGCTGCCTCCTGCACACCACCACTGGGGATCAAGCCCCACAACCTGGACCCATGCCCTGACCTGGAATAGAAACCTGACCTCCTGATTCATAGGTGACATTCAGCCACTGAGCCACACCCACCAGGCTAGTTTTATGTTTTGGTAGCTTTCTCCAGTGGCTGTGTGAGCAATGAATTTAAGTGGAGAGAAAATTAGAGGACTGGAAACCAGTTTGCAAGCTATTACAAGAGTCCAGTGAGAGCTGATGAGGATCTCAATGAGGATCTCTTATCATAATAGAATTGATAAGAAGGGAAGGACTTCAGAAATATTTCGCATATAAAATCAGCAATTTGGGTGACTGATTTGATGCACTAGCTAACTACACTGCGGAAATAATGGAACAGCAAGAGGTCAGGGAAGCGATGTGAATTCAGATTTTGACAGGTTGTGGTTGAGTTGCTAATTGGAATATCAAATGGAACAGACAGTAGAGAGTCTAAATTTTAAGGGAGAGTTTAGGGATGGAGGTAAAGCCTGAAGAGGCATGATCATGTTCTTGACAGCTAAAATTCGGAAACTACCTGATTTTCCCCAGTAAATTTCAAAGTACCTTTGGAAACCTGAAGAAGATGTCTTTCCTATTGATCCCTCTATCTCCTAGCACTGGTGCTCCCCTCCACACAGTGGTCCCCACTTATCCACCAGTGATACATCCCAAGATCCTCAGTGGATGTCTCAAACCATGAATAATACCAAACCAGGTCTATTTCTTTTCCTATAGATACACACCTATGATAAAGTTTAATTTATAAATTAGCCATAGTAAGAGATTAACAATAAACTAATAAAATATAATAATATACTGTAATAAAAATTATGTGAATGTGGTCTCTCTCTCTCTCTCTCTCTCTGTCTCTCTCTCTCTCTCTTCTCTTACTGTACTTACCCTTTCACTTAAAGGAAGCACTTATGGCTTCTCTTTGACATAAGTGAACTGCCAGCATCACTACGCTCACACTTTGGGGCCATTATTAAATAAAATAAGGGTTCCTTGAATACCAGCCCTGCAACACTACAATAGTCAACCTGATAGCTAATATGGCTACTAAGTGACTAAAGGGCAGGGAGTGTGGACAGTGTGAAGACATGATTCATGTTCAAGATGGGACCAAGTAGTTCGTGCAACATTTCTTCACACTACTCAGAAGAGCATGCAATTACAAAATATGTTTTTATTGATTTTTGTTTTTTAGAGAGAGAGTAAGGGAGTGGGAGAGAGGAATAGAAACATTAATGATGAGAGAGAATCATTGATCAGCTGCCTCCTGCATGCCCCCTAGAGGGGATCAAGCCCATTACCCATGCATGTGGACTGACCGGGAATTGAACCATGACCTTCTGGTTCATAGGTTGATGCTAACTACTGAGCAACACCAGCCAGGTCTGGCACACAATTTAAAACCTATAAATTGTTTGTTTCTGAATTTTCTATTAAATATTTTTGGACAGTGGGTAACTGAAATCGCAAAAAGTGAAACCACAAATAAGGGGGGACTACTGTATTATAATTTCTCTGAGGATTCAGGCTATCCTTTTTTCAACTCTATATCCCTTGTAGCATAATGGTGTATCTCTTAGAAGAAAGCATCACTTAATAAATTTTTATTAAATTAAAAGATCCTTAATAGTAAAGAATATCGTTTCAGTCCACAAGTATTGAATGGGTTAAATTTATGTGGAATACCGGAGGACAACAAAACACCACAGCCCTGCATGCATATGTTCCATTGACAGATAAGTCGGAGACTAGAACCCAAAGCAAAGAAAAAGAGGTCAGACTTGCATGGCTCAAGTTTCAAAGGTAAAACACCACCTAAATAATTGTCTAAAGAATATACCAGTGTATGTGTTTAATCACCTCCAACCTGACAGAGTCAAGTCTCAAAAATGTGGCTCAGATTCAGAAAACTATAAACTTGGGCTCTGAGCAATAGTAGTTTCTTCAATATACTGCCATGAATTAAAATCTGGAGTGGCCGGGCCTGTGTGCTCAGTGGTTGAGCCTCAACCTCAGAAGGTCACGGGTTTGATTCCCCGTCAGGGCACATGCCCTGGTTGCAGGCTCAATCCCCAATAGGAGGCATGCAAGAGGCAGCCGATCAATGATTCTCTCTCATCATTAATGTTTCTATCTCATTCTCCCTGTCCCTTCCTCTCTGAAATCAATGAAAATATATTTAACAAATCTGGAGTGAATATTGAAAAGATAGAAACATTTTGTTCACTTTGGGGACAAAGTAAATTAGGCTTGGATAGTGATATGAATTCAATTAGGAAAATTGAAAGCACTATTATTTTCCATTTAGATAACTTCTTTATTCCCAAATGTGTTTTTTTTCTTTTCCTTTTTTGTTTTCCATCTTATAAGACATTCCTTAGGAATTTTTCAAGAAATTTTCTCTTTACATTGATATAGAAACTGAAACCTGGGGAAATTCCAGTGAAAAGGACATGCTAGCATCTGATTCCAAACTATTTTAATCCTAAATCACAAAACATTAATGAAACAGAGGTGTTTTCTAAAACACTAAAAAAGCCTTAATTTATTTTGCTGATATTGCTCTTATTTGACTGTATTTGAGAGTAGATCTTTTAACTGTTATTTAATTATAGTGAAACTTCTGTATTAGGGGAAAATAATCCAGAAGAACCAAAAGACAGTATATAGCATTCAAACATAATTCAAAAATGGTTCTGCTGCTGAGCACCCCTCATTTCAGTATCATTCAGGGTAGGAAAAAGGAGGTTAGACGACAATATTCTGGAATGTTAATTTCATGCTCTGGAGCTCTTAGGTAATTTTACAGAGTGTGGCAAAGTGATAAAAGTTTGTTAGGTTCATCATCTATGACCATTCCTGGAGAATAACCGGAAAAACTGCCATTAGATATTCTCAGAAACTTGTGCTTTCAAGTAAAAGGAAAATGAAAACAGTAAAATAATCACTCAATGAGGCTGATGGATATCTGGGGGCAGACTCCTCTTTATGGAGGTACTCTCACTACGACTGGTCCACACAAAGGTTCTCATGAAACCTGAGACTGCACAATCATACAATGGCAACGCTGTCTATCCAGTGATAACGTGTAAGTAATATAAGCAGATGACGTCTGTTCTGAAGTACTTAGGTGCTATGATCCGTGGCTAACTATAAATGACAACTGCCCAGTGGGTTGGAATGCACAGAGCAAGGTTTATTACAAGTTCAACTAACTTGAGGTTTTATTTGTTCACTTTCAAAAACGTTAGAGTTTATGTTCTCCGACTTCTCCCATTGTGTTTTGCTGTGAATTTCAAGCTTAGTTTCATCCTGGATTATGACCTTTTAGTGAACTGTAATGCAGCTCCAGGTACTGTGGGTTAGTCTACCAGGCAGAGAATGCGATTTACTCTCTTGGTATGAACTTTATAGTAAGGTATGTGATGAAAGATAAAACAAGAAGCAAATAAGGCATTGATGGCTTTCCTCAACATCACACTGCATGTATTTTGTTAAAATATGTTTATTTATAAAAATTCTGGAAGCCTAAAGCAAGATATCACCCGATATATTAAATATACTTCTCTACTAGAGACCTTATAATATTGCATATCTGTTATTGTTCTGTATTCCTTATTTTCCAAAAGCTATGGACTACTTAAGGCAAAAACAAATGTTAAACTTTTTTTATACTGGATCTGGAATGTGTTGGGGGAACAGCAAAATATTTATTGAATGAAAAAAAGAAATAAAAATCAGCAACCAATAAATATGACAAGTGATAGGTGCAATGTGTACCTCATGCTCTGAGAGATACAGAGTTACATAGAGTCCCTTCGAGTCCCAATACTGCTTTGTCATTTAGTTGTTTTAAAAAGTTACATACTATATTATTTAATAATATAATTAGATCAATACCAGGTATACATATAGACACACATATACATATTTAGTAACCATCCATTTTGCACTTTTTAGTAAGAAATAGTATATTATTTTAAGCAATTTTGAGTAAACAAGATTTTTCCTATTAATATAACTGAAATTCAGAGGAAAACACAACATTCCTATCTAAGGAAATTTGGTTAAATAATGTGTCAATTAATAGAAATACATGCTTTTAAAAAGTTACCCTAGTTCTCAATCCTAGTAAACATTGGTTTTGTATCATTGTTGCCCATTATTCTATTCTCATACATCTTCTTCCCTGTAATAAAGAGACTCCATTTTTTTATGTTTGCTGACTACCCTTAAATCCCACCCCTCCTGCTTTACCTCTGCCTTACATCTGGCAAACTGGGGAGAAACTCAAACCACACAAGCCTCTACCAAGCAACACTTGCAGGTTGGCTCCACCCCTTAAAATCCATAAAATCCTCAAACCAGTCAATATGGCCTGATCACTCCTAAAAAATGATCAATTATGTACGTAATAGATGCCTTATTAATGTGTGTTTGTGTGTGTTTGTGTGTGTGTGTGTGTGTGTGTGTGGTGTAGGGTTATTAGTCTCAACATTCAAACCAAATTTTGGGTGGGCATTCATCTAAATCTACTTAATGGCTAAGGAAGTCTAATATTCTATATGTTGGTTATTTGGTTTTCCTCCTCTGCTCCTTTCTTTAAGCTAAAATAACGTGTCCCCAAGTTACACTAAGAAGCTAGCCAAAAGGAACTGCAGCTTTAATATAGCAAAAACTTAGAGGAGAGTATGGAAGTGATATTATTATGAGCAGAAATTAAAAACATTCACCTGCCTAATTCTCAATTGGCTTCGACATCAACAGTCTTCTAGAATATGCTCAAGCAGCATTATTAGCAGAAGGTGCTGAGAGAAGCAGGAAATGACTCTTTTTACACCTAGATTTGATTAGCCTCTTGCAGAGCACTAATATAAGGGTATGCGGCAGCATTTCCAAAACTAATGTTAAGGAAATTAATACAGACAGGGGAAAAGTGGATTTTCCACATTTATATAGCACATTCTCAAGAAGAAAAAATAAGCCACCTATGGCTTATTCATAACACAATAGCTATTTAACATACAACTTAGAATTTACTATGTGCCAAGTATGGTGCTAAGCATTTTACACACATTATTGCATTTATCATTATACAAATCCTGTTGATTAGATGTTCTTACTTTGAGATATATCCACATCCAAAAGCCATTACATGGCTTCAAATCTAATACTGTTAATGCTATGAATTTTCTTGCTTTCTAATAATTTTTTGAAGTATTATTGGCCTTTATGGAGCTAATCAACTGGCAAGCTTGACAAAGGAGAACCTTTTTATATTGTGATGTAGGGAGACAACATTATCCATCACAGTTGACTGATGATATATATATATATATATATATATATATATATATATATATATATATATATATATATATATATAATGCTTTATTCATTTCAGCTACATTGCCCTAAAAAAGTAGAAGGAGATGTAAGTCATGCTATTGACTTCAACATATTTATAGTTACCTGAGGAGATAATAGGACACCATAAGTTTGTGTAGTTTTTAATAATTTGAAGTGTTAATTCATTACATTAATACACATGTTTTATATGACAAGTGCATTTTCTAAAGTATTAAGGTTTAAATATTACTTTTAAATTTCTATTGACCTGAGTTATTCATACCCTCTGTCTTTGGAAAAAGAAACTTTCTGTTTAAAATACCTAAGAATGTCTAAGAATTCATCTTAAAGCTAATTATGTATAACCAATAGGTATATAATTTAAGTAGAAAACAGCAGGGGGAGCTCAAACACTGGTTGGACAAATTAAAGATTGACTTCAAGAGTATTGAAAAATTATAAGACAATTTTGAAGAGTAGAAAAAGTTAGAATAGAGATGCACAGTGAAATTATTAGTTGGCCTTTTATAAAGGCTGAAATAATTACCAGCAAATGGTAAACTAGCTACATGGAAGAACACTTTCTAATAGAAAACACTCCAAAAGGCTGGGTAAAAATGACTATGAAAAAATGATTAAACTTGCACACAATCACTAGATCAGGAAAATGTAAATTACAGTGACATACCACTATCAATCCATCAGGATGGCTAAGATGAGACTGTGGAGCAACCAGAAAAACTGCGACAGGATGGATTGAAATAGAAATTGGAAAAACTAGTTGGGAAAGCTGTTGGCAGTTTTTTAATTTTAAACTGAAAAGCTCATGTCTCATGATTAAGCCGTTTTATTTCTGGCTATCAACCCAACACAAATGTATACTTACATAAACAAAATGATATGTAGAATAATGTTCAGAGCAGCATGATTTGTAATAACTTCAAATAAAAACAAAACATGTTTATCAGCCATAAAATGAATAATTTATGGTGTATTTATATGAGGATGAAAATGAAATGCGACCAAATATAAAGACAGATTAACTTCCCAAATGTCATGTTGAGAAAAAGAAGAGAAGCCAGACACTCAAGGGTACATGCTCTTTAGTGAATAATATCACCTATGGTCAGGACAGCAATTACTCCTGGGGGGCAAATTGGTAATGCAAATAAAATGTCCCCTGGTATCATTATATCTAAATATATTAAAGAAACTTATTATCTTCGGTTTCCCATTTTCATTGAAATGTGCCAGACTAATACACTTATAAATAGCTTCTCTTCTGGTCAGTATTTTTAGCAGGTTCTAATTCACAGGCATTCAAATGGGAGGTGCTGGAATTTAGCTCCAATTATCTCATGATTTTGCCCTAGTGATTAATTCTCTTACCAGATTGAATAAATATCCATATTTTTTTGCTAGTTGCAAAACAGTGATTTTAGTTTTGCAAGCAAAAATAATGTTTACTCTCTATTATCATTATTTAGTTAAAAATGTGATCATAAAGCATGCTTAGGTTTTTTTTTTTGCTGTCTGAATACTCTGGCCCCAACTGTTATGGTGTAGGTGAGTCATGATGAAAATAACAAATGGACATTATTAATTGTCTGTTATGTCAGTGCTAGGATGTGTAATGTGGTGATTGTGTAAGAGAGGAGGGAATAGGACGTGATTCCTCACCTCAAGGAGCTTATATCAATTTACAGAGAGATAATTAGAAGATCCCAAACAATGGTGAGTCATATCAAATAGTTTTGGGTCAATATAGGATAGGGTACAGGAGTCTAATAAAAAATAAGAGAGAAGGAGGTAAGGAGGGCAGTAGTCAGGGAATACTTCATGAAGTAGGAATTGCAATGGACCTTAAAGAAATGGAGAATTTTTCTAGTCACCCCTCAATTTACCAGTTTCATATTTTGCCATATCCATATTTCTACTTCCTGATTTTTGTCGTATCTGATTTCCCCCATACCATTATCTATTTTAAAAATTATGAAGTAGAATACTTTTTGAAAACCCTACGTGCCTTTATTTAAAGGGACTCTTTATAGCACTACCATAAATGGACAGGCCATTCCACTCATCATAAAGTAGGGGAAGGTATCTGGAAATAAATAAATGCGAATAGAACAACCTTACTATTTTCTATCCAGGGAATGCTACTTTCCAAAGGTTCTGGGCTAGAGGCCAGTTTTGCCTTTGTTTAAAAGAGATATTAAACAGATATTAAGAAACCTTAGAGACTTATACTGATATGAGACTTTCTCATGTTCTTCCTTCCTCCCTTCCTCCTTCTCTCTTTCCTCCCTTCCTCCAAATGACATAACTTCCTGGTGGATTCTAGAAAAGTTACCTGTCCTAACACCATCCCCTACCTCTCCCTGACCCAACACTGCACTCATGTCCTCCTCTTATTGGTCATGAGACAACCCTCTCACCCCTCTGTTATAATTGTTGATACACTTGTAATTCTACATCTGTCTTCTCCAGGTGGTAGAAAAGTGCATGGTAAATAATAAGCACTTAAATATTCATTAACTGTTAAGGCTGAATGTTGACTATTGATGTACATGAAGATATGAAAACAGTAGCTGATAGTTTATTGAGAATATAAAAGGTTTTTTATATTAATTTACATTTCATATAAAGTACTGCTGGCTCTAAATATATTAAAAAGGGTGCTGAATGTACAGGAACAAGTTTTCACTAAGACTAAAAGAAGATTGTATAATCTCCCACATTCACAAATTTAAAAAATACAGTACAATTTAACCAAGCCAATGATTAAGGTAGAGTATATTTCAGAATCAATTCAGCTCCATAGAGGAAATAGATTTAAAATTTACTTTGGAATAGCCATTGAATGACTATCATTTAAATATTTGAACTAAGAATAACCATTTAGAAATGTGAGAAAAATTCAATACAAAAGGGTGTTTATTTGGATTGTAGTTTTAAAACAATCCCTCTGAATCAAGGTCAATATTCATATATTTGTGTTCATGATACTGGAGTGCACTTTATTCTCCTATAAAGTCAAGTCTTAGATACAGCTGCTAGCCACACACAAACAGCGTCACTAGCTACTGTTTTATGCAAATGGCAATCAAGAAGCCAGAGGTGATCCTCTAACATTGTTACTTCCAGGTGCGTGTCAGATGTTTAATCTGTACATGAACTCATTTAGGCTTCCAGAGTAACTCTTAATATACCAAAGCTATAATTTGAAAGGCCCATTTTATTTCCAAGAGAGCTGGAGAAATTGCCAACAATTTTTAACACTTGCTTATTAAAGTGTGAATTCCAGGCAAAGAATCTTGTGGTCAGGTCAGATTGCTTATGCCACTTGACATTAACAATCTACAGGATGTGATGCTGAAATGCCTGTTATTTTCAGAGCATTGCACATGGAGAACTTCCCCAATTTACAGAGGGCCTCCATTGCTCCTGGGATGCATTTCAGTTAACCTGAGTGAGAATTATCCTTGAAAGGGACAGGAAAGTTAGGAGCAGGACAACACTGAATTTTCAACATTCACAAGGCATAAGGTTTAGCAGTATTTGCCTTGCAACAGAAAATCTTCCATCACAGCTAATATGAGTATGTATTAAGCACCATCAGTAGGCTTAACTCAGTTCCTGCCCAATTAGCTTGTAATTTAATTACTAGTCCTAAATGCAAATTCTCTAAATTGAGGTAGTTGGCTTTTGAAATTGAAAGCAACCAATACTATTGTTGTCAGTGGCTCTTTAGTGTCTGCCTCTTTCTTCCTTTTTTCCCTTTTACCTTAGTCATACATTTTGCTCACACACATCCACCCCTCCTTCATTTTTTCCTCACTGATAAGATGTAAATCAAGGTTATCTATAAAGGCACAAACCTGGTGGTCAACATAAACGTTTAAAATCCATACTACAATTTTGCACCTGTGCATGTTTATAGACAATCTAACTAATTTATACAGTATCAAATATTAGCTGTGGACCATGAAAACATTCCTAGGACTTTTGTACAAACTGACAGACTTTTGGGTTTGTTTCCAAATAAATCCCACACATCTGGCTTTCCTATATAGTTTCTGAGAGGGCTCCATATCTGATCATTGCCTAGGATGTCTTACAGGATTAGATGCTATACCTTATTCCGCACTACAGTCTCTCTTGGTCCCTCAGGTGTATTAGGATCATAGAGGGTCACTCACTAAGATAGAAAATGGAAAAGTGGCTGCCCCTAAGAAAACGACTTCATAACTAGAATGAGCTGCTTTGTTAAAAAAGAAAAGAAAAAGATACACTCCCCTTTACCAAAACAAACTCTTGTCGTCCATAAATATTTTCATTTTGTAAGAACTATGAAAAATAGTTGTACAGCAAAAATGCCCTACCATTGCTTCCTGTGCGCTGTGCCCCACAGTGGAGCCTGTGGAGCGTACTCATCTCCAGATGAATGTCCTTCAGCAATGTCACCGGGCAAACAGTCCCACGGAAGCTGACTGCACAGCTTCAAACAAGCATATGCTGCAGCCTGGTGTACAAACCACAGTGAGGCAGGGAGGAGAAACGTACCACCACTTTCAGTATCAAAGAGTGTTTCTTTGAAGCCCTGAAATCACTATCTGGTTCTTTGCAGACACGAGTCAATGACAACGAGGGGACCAGGCAGGGGAGACACAGACTGACGGCCACGACTCACCATTCTCTTGGTTGTTTGACTACAAGACATTAAAACTGGGAGCTTTTGTTAAAACAAATAAGTTGACGCTTGCTTCAATGCATGTTTACCTCTACTGTTATTTTAGATAAAGTCAGGGAAAGCTAAGCATGTATATTTTTATTATTTATTACAATTACTGTTTTAGGAAGTCAGCTTCTCCTGTTACCCAGTACCACAGGGAATCTGCATGTTGGTTAGACTTGAAAATGGCCAAAAGAATCTTTTCCCAGTGCTTAATTTTATTTCTTAGTTCTCCTTTTTTTTGTTTACCAAGCCATTCCCCTATGAATATTTTATTCATTTCCATTTTTCTCTATTACAAAGAATGCTTTGGGGAAATTTTTAGTTAAAAATATATTTTTCTTCTTATGTCAAAATGAGAGCTTATAAGAGAAGATGCAGAAGAACAAAAAAAATGTGAATATTTAAAAGTATTTACAATCCTACTTAATCTGAAATAATTGCTGAATGGTTTGGTGGTATGTATGTGTGTTACCAGTGTGTTCATATATTTATCCTTTATTCTGAGAATAAGCATATACATAAATTTGAAATTTTACATATATGTAAATAAACAAAAGCATGGGTTTATAAAAAATGAAAGGCACTATACTCTTAATAGCATGCTTGTTTTTAATCTTGTGAGACTTCTGAAGTACCCAAAACAGTAACAATCTTCAGCAATATGTTTGCAAAGTTTGTATTTTAAAAAATATTTTTTTATTGATTTCAGAGAGGAAGGGAGAGAGAAAGAGATATAGGAACATCAATGATGAGAGAGAATAATTGATCGGCTGCCTCCTGAATGCCCCCTACTGAGGAACGAGCCTGCAACCCGGGCATGTACCCTGACCGGGAATTGAACCATGACCTCCTAGTTAATAGGTTGACATTCAACCACTGAGCCACACTAGCCAGGCAATTTTGTATTTTTTTAATCACCAAAGAAAAGTGTATTATAGCCAGCAAAAAAATAAAGAGTTTACTTGAAAGTTATCCTCCTAACATTTGAGAGAGACTAGAATGAAAGAGGCCTTGATGTACTTGATTTAAATGCGATAAAGTGAAATCTAACTTCCAATTCAAGTCTTCTTTACAAAGTAGAATAAGGCCCATTCTCATTCTTTCAAAAATGTTATATACTTAAGGAGTTGTGGTGTCTCTAGCTGAAAGGAATAATTTTATAACCTTGCTTCTAAATTGTATACAATTCCACCTGTTTTGATTCTGTTGTCACAGACGTTTAATTAACAAGAGTCACTGTAGCAAGGGGTTTGGCTATAATTTGACTGAGTCACCCATTTCTGAGTCATCTACTTCTGATTTGTTTTAAAATCAAGTGCAAGATACTTGGCTAATATAGAAGCACCATGGGCTAGGGCCTGAAAGGAACAAACCAACTATAACCTCCTTTGATGCACCCCTAGCTTCATTCCAACCTTCCATTTTGCTAACAAAAGTTAATTTTTATTCATTAAAAGGCATTTCCTAAGCACCTTTCTATTATATCTCAAACACCAAGTCCCCAGCTCACCCTTTTTATTTAGTTAACCATCAACAATCATCCAAAGCCTATAATATTAATTGTATATTTAAAAATAAGCAAAATTTTACAAAGGAAATAGATCTTTGATAACAGAAGTTTGTAATTAGCAGAGGGATTATAATTAAGTGGCATATTTAAGATCACATCTATGTGTGTCAGAAAACAAATTAATACATAGTAACATAAGCAACCGAGATCCTAAAAGACATAGATAAAACTTGTTTAAGAAGAACTGAGGGGGCAGTGACAAACTTTATAAAGAAAAGGGGTCTGGTTGGGGAAAAGAGTAAGATGACTTCAAGCTGGGAATAACAGCTAATAGAATGGATGACAGAATCAGGATATAAAAAGCGCTTAAAGGCCCAAAAATAACCATATGGAGTTAAATAGGGACACACTTGAAGTCTTGCCCTTTGGTTAGAAAAAACAAACAAACACATATACACCTGAGTGATAATCAGGGGGAAAGGAGTTGGTGGCTAAGCTGATATGTTTGTCAATATGACAATACAAAGAGTCTATGTGATTTAAAGTCATGAACTTAGATAATGTCCAGGATGAGGTAAAAAAAATCTGTGATGCTCTGAGTTCCTTGAGTCACATTAGAAATACTTTTTTCATCTCTGGGCCAGAAATTTAAAAAAGGAGGTTGTGAGATAAGAGTAAACCTAAATGTGAGTAACTAGGAAATGAAATGATAGATGCTGTAACATAAGGGTATTTAATGTAAGGAATAGAACCCAGAGGGGACAGACATTATGGTTAAAGATTCAAGAGAGTGCAATTTCACTTGCCTTGTGGGCCTCCAAGCTGCAGAAGTAGGAGCAATGCTACTTGGGAGCTTTGTGGAGGCAGAGGTTGGTTCGGTGAAAACAAGAACAAGCCAACAAGGCAGAGCTGGCCATGCACAGAAGAGCTGCTGGGAGAATGGTGAGTTCTCTGTGTGAGCATCCACAGCAAGAGCATGCACTGGCCTTTGAAAGGCCAAGTCATGGTTTGCACTAGCTCTGAACCAGAGGGCATTCATGTCTCCCTCCAACTTGCAAATTCTGATTCAATGAGAGGTTTGTACTCTTCTTTGCCTTCTGCTGTATTTTCAATTTACCTTCATTTGAACTAAATTTTGGTACCCTTTACCCCTCAACTTGAACTATTATATCTTTAAAAATATGTTGAGCAACTTAAGGTTTTGAAATATAAACAATATATGGCCAAAGATTTGCTAAACTCTCATAGCATAACACTCTACCTATTTCCCTGGAGCTATCCCCTGAGGCATGAGACAGTAAGCACCCTGGCTGAAAATAGCTCTTTATAACATGATATACTAAGAACTGAATTTAGAATAGTGTCAGTTCCTATGGGCCTGTCAGGATCTAAAGAACATAAAATACTTGGCAGCATGTTTCATACTGAGAGTTCAAGGCACTGCCCCCATTATAGTACCTTTTACATTTAATATGCATATGGATCACCTGAGATTTTGGGAAATTGCAGATTATAACCCAGAAGGGGTGGGGTCCAAGAATGTGCATTTCTACCAAATTCCCAGGTGACAGTCATGCTGCTGGCTCATGGACCAAACTTTGAGTAGCAGATAAGGCATATTTCCTGTGAAGCATCATTGCAATAATTACCTGAGTATCTTTTTGCTTTATATATTAATATATCTACTGACACAGATCATATTCTCCTTTCAATAAACATTAAAATATATGGTCCAATAAAACAAAAAGAATCAGATATCCAATTTTAAGAGGTACTTAAGAAGATGACTATACAAAAACCACTGACTTGGTATCAATGGACAATTCCACCAAGATTAATGGCTCAGATTGCATTGGATTAGTGGATTAGTAGTTGAATTTTATTTATTGAATATGTGAGAGTCTTTGGTAATAATTACAATTGCTTTCTTTTTCCTGGCACTCAACTTACAATAGCAACACTTCAGTATCAGATATAGTCTGGGATCCTTTGTAGTGCTGTGAGCTGTCAGTGGAGGATGATGTTGAGTAGATGGTCCCAAAGAAACTAGTCTGAATGTCCCCCAAGTTGTTTGCTTTAGACCAAGTTTTAAAGTATCTTTTAAAAAAATGGTGCAAATTAAATAGTAGTGATTTTTTCACGTATTCTTCAGAAAATATGAAAAGTGACATTATTTACACCAGAATGTCTATATCATTATAGAAAAATCAGACTGTCAACTTTTGAGTTTTGAGACTTTACCTAAATTATCAGATATGGTTACTGAGGGCAGTTTGGATATTCAGGAATAGTAATTGGTCTTTAGATGTTGATATTTAGGGATCTACACAGGCAGGGTCATTGTCCTATATTGAGAGACTTTGGCTTCCTATTCTCTCTGTCTGAAACAATCCTTCCCCTCACCTCCTTCAAGTCTTTACATAAATGTCAAGGTGGAAGGTGACTCTATCTACAGTTGTATCCACTCCTGATACTTCCCTGATTTATTTTCCTTCTTAGCACTTACCACTATGCAACATACAATATATTCCACTTATTTTTCTTGAATATTGTCTGTCTTCCTCTACATTAGTTTTCTATTGCTGGTATGACAAATTACTATAAACTCAGTAGTTTAATAAAGAAAAATTTATTATTTATAGTTCTGTAGGTCAGAAGTCTAACCAGGCCTCACTGGTCTAAGATCAAGGTATTGGCAAGGCTGCATTCCCTTCTGGACCCTGTGGGGAGCATCTGTTTCCCTTTCTTGCCACCATTGCTTGGTTCCTGAACTCTTTCCTCCATCTTCAAAGTCAGCAAAGCTGCATCTTTCTGACCCTTCTTTTGTCATGAAGCCTGTCTCTCTTTTGTCATGAAGCCTGTCTCTCTTTTGTCATGAAGCCTGTCTCTCTTTTGTCATGAAGCCTGTCTCTAATAATCAGAAAACAGTCTCTGCTTTTAAGGACTCATGTGATTAGCTTGGGCCTACCTGGATAACCCAGGACAATGTCTACTTCTCAAGGTTTCAGTCACATCTGCAAAATCTCCTTCTCCATGTGAGATCACATAGTCAGAGGTTCTATGGAGTAGGGAGTGTCATCTTCGTGGGGGCTGTCATCCCATCTACCGCAGCCCTCCCTGGAATATAAGGTCTATGAGGTCAGGAAATCTTGTTGGTTTTGTTGTATCCTAGCACCCAGAACAGCATCTGGCACATAGTTTGCAATCAATGAGTATTTTTTCCAATTAAAGAATGAATAAAAGCCACATTTGGTTGGTGATGAGTGCATATTTGAAGTGTATATGCTAGAACACATACTTCTGTTTGCTGGGTTTGAAAAGTACATCATCTGAATTGAATAAACCTTAGTGCTTATTTGAAAAACGAGATGACCACTTTGTCCAATTCACAGAGTGATTTCAAGTCAATATGATTACATTAAAATGGTTTGAAAATTCTTAAATAAATATAAAGTATTAACGACTATACTTTTTAAGTTGGTCTTAGGATCCTTATCTAAAAATATATGTTTCATGTAGCCATGCCTCTGTTTCTCTCTTGTTCGTTCTGACAGCTGTCAGAGGCAAGCAGGGAAGAGGGGGACTAGATGAAAGAAGGTGAAGATTAGCAACGAACATATATACATAACCCATGGACACAGACAACAGTGTGGTGATGGCCAGGGGGAAGGGGGAGGAAGTAGGGGCTGGGTGGAAGGGGACAAATCGGGGGGGGAAATGGGCATATCTGTAATAGTGCCAACAATAAAAATAAAGAAAAAATAATGAATAAAATAAAATAAAAAAATATACATTTCTCCAAGCTCAAATATCAATCTCAAAATTTTGGTTAGAGGTTCACACGCCAGATTTTTAGAAATCCCATCCAAGATGCCAAAAAAGGATATTGGGAAGATTCTACAGAGAGGTTGTAGCCTTCTTTGGTTTCTCCTCCTGCCAGACACGCCATCCTCAGGGCCATGGCCCCAGGCTGAGTGCAGCGTGCTTGGACCATCTTAGGTGGTGATGGGGCAGCAGGAGTCTATAGGGCCTTTCATCTCCAAACCTCAGTCTAGTCCAGGCTTTTACCACTTTGGGCATACCACTGCACTTCTCCACGATTCCCTTCTACCTAAAGCCTCTCATTCTCAGTAACATGTTACTAAGGATGTTGGCACTACCAGCTTTCTTGTTTCATTTCCTTAGGAAAGGACTAGAACATGATTTGCCCAACATACTGTCTTCATATAACACAAGTTTATAACTGGTATCACAGTAAAGATAATAACATGCCAGCAAAAACTTACAGAACTTTTTTGTTAATTTTTTTCTAAAACTAGTGGCCAGAACTTTTACCATTTGTAGAACACCTGTACAAGAAAACGAACTTCTCCAACTTTATTGACAAAACTTATGAATTAAAAAATAAATCCAATATACCTTTAAAAACAGTGGTTACCGGGAACTCATATGCTTATATTTACCAGAAAAGTAAAAATCAAAAGGTTCAGGATAGAATCTTCTGTTGTTTTTATAGAAAAAAAAGATCTGTGATGCTAAGATTAGAAAACACTTATTTTTCTACAGGATTGATTTAATTAAACATACCAAAGTAGGTCAAAACAACAGCAACAACGAAACAGTCTCAATATAGATGTGTTTGCTGCTGTGGGTCTGTGGCTATATATGGATATTAGGCTGTTTGGTGACAATCAATCTATTCACTATTGGTCAACAGGTATATGCACTGTAGTGAAAGCTCAACTGTTAAGCTAGTGCAGTGATTCTCAAAGTGTGGTCTCCAGACCAGCAGCATTGGTGTCCTGGAGACGTCTTAGAAGAACACCCCGGGGTGCTCAGCACAGATCTACTGGGTCAAAAACTGGGGAAGGGACCCAGTAATGTGGGCTTAACCAGCCCCTCCAGGTATTCTGGTGCTTACTAAGGTATAAAATCCCTTGGCTAATGTCATGGTGAATGCCCTTTTATTTTCTTCGTTAAAGGATGAAAATTGGGCCCTGGCCAGGTGGTTCAGTCCGTTGGAGCATCTTCCTGTACACCAACAGTTCTGGGTTTGAATCCTGGTCAGGGCACATATGTAGGTTGTGAGTTCAATCCCCAATCAGGGTGCACATGGGATGCAACTGATTGATATCTCTCTCTCTCTCTCTCTCTCTCTCTCTCTCTCTCTCTCTTCCCCTTTAAAATCAATGAAAACATATCCTTGGGTGAAGATTAAAATATGTAAAAATTGCTTAGCTAACTCATATCTAAATATCATGTAGGCAGATTATTTTGAAAACATGATAGAACCTCCCCCGCAACCCAAACCAAAATTCTCACTTATTCTTTGTCAGTTTATAGAAATAACTCATGCAAAAATAAACATTATTTATTACATTAAATACTTTTCAGATATTAACAGAAAGCTGGCATATTTTATTGGAATTCTCTCATAATTTAGATACATTTTTCAGAGATTAATTCCCTTTCTCAACAAGGATCAAAGAGCCTAGGAGTGGAAACCTAAAAAAGTAAAACCAAACAAACAGAATTCTTTTATATGCAACTATATTTTAAAACCTCAAGAATCTTGAAAAATATGGGTATTTTCTTCTGTGAGTTAAATAATCACAAAGCACATAGATTGTTTATTTTAGTAACTGGAGGTACCATTTTACCTACATAATTGCTGCCATAAAGGTGAAGCCACAGTGCTAAGAGCGCCCAGAGAACACAGCAGATGGTTCTTCCTTGAGAACCAAGGAGAGTGTCCTGGAAAAGTTACTGTGGAACTGGGTCTGGATGGTACGTTTCCAGAGTATGGAATAGGGTTGAGTTTTTCCACAAGAGAAATTGTGTGTGCACAAGAGCACCCCATCCTGACGGGGCCTCGTGGGTGAACCTGCACACAGTAGAGTTGCACCACACAGGATGTCCTGTGTTAAGGGTTTGGGTTTATTTGCAGGTAGTGGAGAGCCAGGAAGAGTTTCTGGGCTTTGGCTTTACATAACCCAATCTCTTGTTAGGAAGATGAGCTCTGGCAAAAGCGTGAGCTCTGAACTGAATCTCACAGAGACTATTGTGAGAGAATTCTGGCAATTTCTAACTTGGCAAAAGGATGGAACTGGAGAGCATTATGCTAAGCGAAATAAGCCAGTCAGAGAAAGATAAATATCACATGATTTCACTCATTTGTGGAATATAATGAACATCATAAACTGAAGAACAGAAATAGATACAGAGACAAAGAAGCACCGAACAGACTGTCAAACTACAGCGGGAAGGCAGGGGAGGGCGTGGGGGGAGGGGTAAGACATCAACCTAAGGACTTGTATGCATGCATATAAGGATAACCAATGGACCAGACCCTGGGGGGTGAGGGCATGTGCCGGGGGGGTAGAGAAGGCTGGGTGGGAGGTCAATGGGGGAAAAAGGAGACGTATGTACTACTATTTATAATAAATAAATAAATAAATAAATAAATAAATAAATAAAGTGAGCAATTAATTAAAAAAAAAAAAAAGGCTGGGCCAAAGCAGGGGTGGTGGTGACGAAGACAAGAACTGGAGAGACATTAGAGTTGTGTTTAAATGTGATGGCTGAGGTGGGGGGACAAGCAGGAATCCTGAACTTCTTATTAAGTATTTCTTAACATGGGGTGTGATGCTTATTCTGCATTAATTATCCACAGAAACTGTTGAAGGATAAATACGGCGTTTATGCTTGGATTGGAAGAGGGGCATGCCTCGCATGTACCCAGCTGGTGGAGATGATCATTTTCAAAATGACAGGAAGAGATGGAAAGTAGCATCCCCGGGAAATAAGAGTAGGTGTGGTGGACACATTTCTTAACCAGCAGTTCTGTGAGTGGATGCTGGTGAGCCTTTAGCATTGGACTTACTGGGGACATTGAATATACTGTTCCTTGTGTCCTGTCCCTAGAAATTCTGATGTCATTGCTCTGGAGGTCTGTCCTGGGCATGAAATTTTATAAGTTCCCCAAGTGATTTAGGTGGGGGATAACTACTGCTTGAATTTATAAGTGAAGCTGTTTCCAATTAGATAGTGTAGCTTTAAATTTTCATTCTGTTGATTTGCATAATAATAAGCTGTGATGCTAATGAAACCAAGGGTCATATACTTGCTTCCTAGGGAATGATGTAAAAACAAATGAGATAATATACGTGTGAAAGTACATTGAGCTGATATGTATTATGAGCACCAGTGTTTCAAAAGTTTCCTATAACTTTTGCATAAATCACAGGGAAAATACAACAAAGTACCATAATTTCTTCACTTTTATCTTTAATGTGTAGGCTATAAATATTTTGTAAACCTCATCTTTCACAACTTACAATAAATACATCCTTTTTATTGACATAAGATGAGAGGCTTTTAGAAAAGGCATTAGAGAGCTATAAATGCAAACTGGATTTCAACATGCATTTGGGAGGCTTTAACTTTTCCTCATAAAATCTTATAAGTGGCAGATTCTATAAATGCTAAAATGCCTAAGTTGTCTTTGCCTTGTGCATACTAACTACTCAGTGAAGATTCTGTGAATGCCTGAACACCCCCAGCACAGGTGGTGCTGATATGTTATACTAACACATTGGGACTGAGTTGTGCTAACAAGTTGATCTCCAAGCCTTAAAGAACAGTGACTGAAACAGCAGCAGCAACATCTGGGCAGAGATGCAACTGCAATGCTCTAAAATAATTAAAATGCTGGAAACAAAGAATGAAAATATTTCTTTAGGGCACTGATGTTAATAATTGTAACAAATAATTTTAACGATTTTGAGAAGAAGGGAGCAATAGAGAAAAAGAATAAAAATGTTGATGTTGGAAAGAAATGTTCAAAAGAAAAAAAAATATATAAAGAGGATAAATAAAAGTAAAGGGCTTAGTGCATTATATTTTTAAATAATAAGGATACAAGACAAAAGAATCCATCATGAAAATAAATGATCATTCTGAATACACAAATGTAGAGTAGTAGATCATATACAGATAAAATTCTATTTGTAATATGTGATTTCAAAGGGTAGCTTTACCTACTTCTAAAGTTTTTCAACATGAATGTTGTACTATCTAGGCTTAGGCCAAATTAAGATTTCATAGCTCTGTGCATTTATAATATTTTACTCCCCCCCGCCCCACTTTTCAGTCTCTTAGATTTCATCTTTTAGGGAACATTTCTGAGGTCTTTATTCAAATTAGTATTGCACGCTTTTTAAAACAAACTTTCTTGTCTCTTTAACATAAGGTTTATTGCATACCTACTGTAGTGAATGACATTATGGAAAAACATAGATATGTATTCTTTGTAAGTAGCTAATCTAATTTGGGATATTCCAAGTGAAGTAAGACTTCAGCTCTAAGTATAATACTGCTACATATATTAAAGTCCAATATATAGTTGGTATATGAACCATATGGTAAGCACAATAAAGAAACATCCACCCCAAATTTAAACAGGCTTATTCTAAATTTACAGGAAATATAACATAGTTTATTGTATAGTTAAATATGTGTCATGTATATGTGTATATGTACTCAAATATACATGGTACATATTTTACTGAATGGCTAAGACAAAGTTATGGTAGGATATGAGGATTAACACCGTATTGGCTAGAATAAAGCATTTATTAGAAAGAATAAGTTTTCTGATGACCTGATTAGGACAAATAGTTCAGGACAAGAAAATGAGAAGACAAAAGACAAGATTTAACAGTTTTGACCAGCCCCTAACCTATCCAGCTTTCATCTGTATTATGTATAAGCAGGAATTTCAAATTTCAAATAGAAGGCTCCTAATTATTAAAAGAGTTTACATGTAGTAGATCACAGAAGGAGGTTTAATTGTCCACTTAACAGACCAAAGTAATGCAAGTGTTTAAGAAGAATGCATCATCACAAATATACATGCCTCCTAACTTTGCTAACTTGGGAATGGGTACCGCGCAAACATTAATGGGATTTTCATCATTCTCAATGTTGTTGATGATAATGCCTGCTCTTATTATTCCTAAAGGCTAGTTGAAATTTATCTTTAAATATTAATTTTTCTGACAACTTTTGGTTTCTCAAAGATAAAATAAATTTAAAAGTTAAATAATTATGGAGAGAACTTTGGGGAAAAGTTACAGAGAAGTTTATAATTTCTATGAAATTTGTATTTAGGTTTTGGCAACCATTACCTGTTCATGCAATTATTTAGTAGATAGGGTACCCTCAACTTCTTTTTTGACATGACAAAAGAAAGCTTCTAACATTCTAATTTAAATATTTCATTTGGAGAACACTTCTATAATTTCATTATGAAATTTTTAAAACGTTACCCTTTAGCTATTATATTCACCTATTTGTTTTTTAGTGTTGCTGTCACCAAACAACAAATCCACAGTAAATGTATTTATATTTTACAGTTACAGGGAAATTATACATGATGTAAATGGGGATAAGACTCTTTAAATTTGGGTTAAACCGTTCCAATTCTCTCATATTTTCTCTTGTTGAAATAAAATACCAACCCAAAGTTCATATGTGTGGTTAGTGGTAGGTATGTTTCATTGAGCAAATCAAATTGCTTTCTAGGATTTCCTGTAGGAACATCCCATGGCTCTAAAATTCACGTAGCACTTACAACTGGCATCAAGAGTGTTGCCCAGGCACTACGAGGTTAATCAAGGACTGGAGTGAGAGTGACAGTTCCTTGGCTCTAGTTTCTGATAAAACATGCTGAAAGCATTAGTGGGGACAAAGTAGGCTAGAAGAGTCCAGATCATTTGCACTACAGGCCTATATTGCATTTCCACCAGTTTATTCATCATTTCTACTTGGACAACCACAGAATTCTAAGACTCAGCATGCCCAAGGAGAATGTATCAATTCTTTCATCCTAAAACCCTGCTACCCTTCCTGTGCCCCTAGCGCAATGAATGGCCCGTCGTTTTTAAATATCTCTCTCTCTCTCTCTCTCTCTCTCTCTCTCTCTCTCTCTCTCTCTCTCTCTTCCACAGCTAATGAAACACCATTGAATTTACTTCCTAAATAGCTCTTTTCTAAATCTTTTCACTTTTCTTCATTCCCACTTGCCTCGGGTCCAAGCTCTGAGTGCTTGTCTGAACTAGGACAATGGTGTCTCTACTGGTCTCCCTTTCTCCAGCATTATGCTTCCCCAGTCCAGTCTCTAAAATGTAGCCAAAGCCTGCAACCTCAAAGGCTTTCCACTTCATTGGAATAAAGTCTAGAATCCTTAGCACGGCTAGCAAGCACCCCCCTACCTTTGTTTTCTGTTCCCTGCATTCTTCTCCGGCTTCAACTCCCCTCTCTCTCCAGAGCCTTTGCCCCCCAAGCTCCACCAGATGGAGCCAAGAACTCAGTGCCTTTTAACTTGGCATATGCTCTTCTCAGTCTGCCCTTGTGTCATCTGGATAATTTCTACTCAGCATGTAAGTTCTAGTGCCTCTTCCATGAACCCTTCTGGACGATCCCATGCCCTCAAATCCAGAAGAGCTGCTCTCATAGCATCCTAGACTCTGCCTCATCCTGAAATTTACTACACTTCACTGCAATTGCCTGTTTAATCATCTAGCTTTACCATTGGACCTCTGGCTTCACAAGAACCATGGTTGTAATCTTTTTACTCATTTGTCCAAGCCTGGTGCATTATAGTGAGGAGTCTATGGTAAGTATTCCACGTATATTGGTTAAATGAGTGAATCCAAATGGAATTATGTACAAAGGCCATAGAGTTCATATTTCTGTTGATGCCCTGAGCGATCTGGTCAAAGTACTGCAGGAAATAGTACATGATAATTAGCTGTCGGCTAAAACAAAGTTACTTCCCTGCTATACAGTTTCACCACCTTCTCCCCCCTAACATCCCCCTAAAATCCAATCACTAGCTAAGTTTAAATTTATTTGACTCTACTTCTTTCAGCCTTGGTAAGAACTGTAGCAACCATCATCTTTAAGAAAATTAAATTACTAATATCGGTCTACCCATTTCTCCAAGAAAATGAAATTACTTCTCTACAGAATTAAAACACCATTTCCTTGAACTTGATGAAGCAGCCAATTTTCTTTTGTGTTTCCTGCCTCAAAAAAGAATATGTGTCTAGACAGAATATTAGTGAAGTTTTTTTTATGAGATAGCCTTTTCTACTAGAACAAACTCCATTATTCCTACACAATTACATAAATAGCTCATTGTACCTCTCTGCTTACCTCTTAATTAAAAAAAAAGAAAACCTAAAACTAGGTGATAGAAATTCTAATCCATATTTCCAAGCATAAAATTCTGCTTTTAAAAAATGAACACTATGGATTTATATACTCTTCTCCAAATTTCTAAATACTGTCATAATTCATTTTAAAAGTTTAGTAATTCTACATTTGCTATGTGGTATTCTTTGCAGTATTGGTTCCCAGATTTTAGCACACATCAGAATCTCCTGGAGGGCTCTGTAAAATTCAAGCTTATAGTAGAGAAGCACACTTTATCTCTGTTTATGTAGTTAATATCATGACATTTTGACATGTACTATTCCACTCTATCTCCCTTTTTATTTTTGGTCATCAGTATCTAATGCAGTTTTGCTGCCTAAATACATGAAGTATGTACTCAGTGCTGAAATATAACAGCACAAGAGTACGCCATTTTCTTAAAAAGGAAAAACAAAGATATCTTTATGTAAGTTTAAAAATTTAAATGTAAAAAACAACCTGAATATTGCTCTAAGGAGGTTTTACCTTCAACAGCAAATATGTTTTGCTTCTTTATTCAGGAGCCAAGCTGGCAATTAAGCTGATACAAGGAGTAGGAGTCATTTGTTTAATATGATGATACTATAGCCCTTTGCAAACCCTGGAACAATGAGGGCCCACACATAAGCTCACTCCAAATTCTAGTTCCTTCTCTGCTCTTGCTCTCCAAATAGTGGCTGCTCATTCTGAATTCTCAGAACCACAAAGGGGGAGATTTTGAACCTTGTCCCATCCTCCCCCATTTAAATCATTTACTGCCTTAACGTACAGGACCAATCTTAAGTGATCTTCTTTAAGCAGTGCAGAACTAATCATGTAGTCCGCCAACAAAGTGGCGCTTGTGGACTCTCCCTGCTCCAAAGGCTTTCCGTTATTTCTGTGTTTCTCTGTAGCATTACTGTGCTGAGGAGAGCAAGTTGAAAACTGTGTCTGGAGTTGGGCTTGGTAGGAGGGTTTATTTTTGTCTTGTAGACTTGCTATTTCAGTCTTCTTAAAAAGAATAAATGTCTTAGGAAGTTCTGCTTCTCATCAGTTTTGGCATGAGCTGAGTCAAGTAAAGGGTATCAGAATTTTGAAAAAGTGATGCCCTTAGTAGCGGCTTCAGAAGAAACGAGGCACACTGAGCTGTAACCATTACAAGGTGCTACTTAAGTTCCCTCTGTTGCAAAGGTTTTTTTTAGAGAGTGGAGACTGACTTGCTCTCTGCTTTATCCCTGCAACTTAAAAGTGTCCCAAAATAGAAAGCACTCAATATATAATATTTATTGCCTGATTGGCTCTCACTACAACTATTGTAGATGATTAAATTTTAAAAGTGTAACATGACACTAAAGTTCATAAACTAAATACTATCAAAATAGAGATTGCTTCTACAAATGAAGGAAATTAATCAGAAGCTGTCTTTTTCATACATAACCTCTTCTAACACCCAGTCTACAAATACATCCATCCCTAGATGTCTGGCAAATGTTCAAAATAAATATGCATTTACATTTCAGGACTTAAATCCCTCGTTTTATTCTCAGACAGTGCCCAGATTAGTAAAACATTTTTCAATTAAATTGCCTGTTTATAAGTGTAAAGGAATTCCCCAGGAGACATCCTTCTTAATATAGGTGATACAGTTTTGGCTAAATACTTTCTCAGAATTGTATAAGAAGGGCATATAATAATTACGTAGGCAAATATGATTGCCATTTCTTTTGAACACCAATGGTTTCCTCAAAGCTTCTTCTCCATTTTGCACTTATATCAATTTATAGGTCTTCACAGCCCTGTCAGCTAAATCTATTCACTGCAGCCTCAGCCTGTGTGAGTTCAGGAAATGACCCCTGCCAGGGAGGGGTCCATGACAAGAACTTCAGCTGCAACTGGTTTATGCATCTCTTGATCTGTATCTATCTCCAGGTCAACATGACCGCTGGCTCCTGCACCATCTGCTCTTCTTCCCAGATTACCCAACCCCTGAGGTCTACCTCACGGACACTAGACCTCGTATCAGACATTCAAATTAGGATAGCCTTGTATCACAGTGATTTATTGTCCCTTCTACCTTTGGATCTCCTGTAACCCAAGACAGTCTAATCCAAGCCAAGCTCTCTTATTCCCTTTTGATACTGTTCCTCTACTGAGTCACAAGCCCGGCCCTCTAGGGACAAGCCAGTTGTCCCAGGTCTCATCTAGCATCCATGTTCTAGTTTTCTTTCTGTCTGGTTCTAATTTCTTTCCCAGTCCCTGTTGCTAAAATCCCATTGAACCTCTCATCCACCCCGTAAATCCTGGCAAGGTACAATTTTGCTGTCTTAAGTTCATTTTCAGGGCTCAGGATACAAAAATAATTAGTCATTAGTTACTATTGACTATTATTGGCCCTCAATAAGCATTTGCACTAGAGGACAGAAATTGGGGTAGAGGAGGGGCATAGAAGAGGTCCTAGGTGCTGAAACATTTTTACAGAAAAATCTAGTTGGTGAATTCTCTTACCCAGCAAGGATCAAACTGATGTACTATTTTAGCACTCCTGTCATTTCTATGCAGAATTTTATTTCATTGAAAAGTTCCATGATTTTTAACATACTATGTCATCCCTTCATGCCAAGGAGTCTCATATTTTTAAGAATTATAAATAAAATTCACTCATTGAAAATTTTGGCACACCATGTGCTATGTATTACATATTTATGTATCTTCAAAATCCAGAACAAATCTCTCTTGAGGTTCTGTTCAAAATACAAGCACAGTCAAGTATGATAGGAAAATAGAGCATCAACCCCCAGAAGACCAGCGTGCCCCACAAGTGCTGTAATTTGAAATTTTATTCAAATTGATTTGAAAATTAGTTATGCAGCATGTAAGAACAAAGGCAGGCCATAATATTTTCTTCTATTGGGCAAATTTAAGCCCCAGAAAATGTCCCAACCTCTTCTAGAAATAAAAATCGATTGAGAAGAGCAGCCCAGAGTTCTCATTAAGCCATCAGTCTGCATGCTGCCAGCTAACGCACGGTCCATGACAAGCAGGGCCACGTGAGGGTTATTTACGTTTGTTCTTCTGGTTTAATAGAAGTGACGAGAATGAAAAGAATCTGCTGAGTCACATCGTGTCTGACTGAGGAGTGACAGAGGAGTTTTCTTCAATTAATAGCCAGCTGCATACCTTGAGCTAATGCCAGCTGGGCTTTCGTCATGAAGTGACACAAAAATAAATTATTCTGTGCTCAGGCACTGGCTGTGATGCAGTGAATTAATCCATCCAAAGTTGGAGGAGGGAGAGCAGCAGGCGCTTATGATGAGTTTTATGAACCTATTTTGGTGACTGGTTATGGATACAGAGTTCATGCTAACTGTTCCACTTGATCCATGTAGGTTCAAATACTTGTTTGAATAAACAACTTGTTAGAAGGGAGGAACCAAAATGGATAGAAACGGCCTCATCAAGGGTATGTTAATGTCTTTCACTGATTAGTGAAATCCATAAACATATTCAGGTGACATGGTTAAAGGGCGGTAGGCAAAAAAGGTTTTACGAAGGGAGCCCACATGAGGACATTCTTGAGGCGGCGGGGAATGATGACTACAATTATATAAAAGAATCCAGAATAGGTTATAAAAAGTCAAATGCCTGCTAGTACATTCAGAAGCGATGAACAGGCCCAGCTGCCGGGACTTTTCTAGTGAGGTGCCTGTCCTGGTGGTCACAAGTCCATGTGTCTCCTGGCTGCCTAGCCACATTCCCGTCTGTCTGGATGGAAGAGCGCCCACCCACAAGCCAGACCTTTTCATTATGGGAAAGTTCCTGAGGTTCCCATGTGTCAGGCCAACTTTGCTTACCCATCATTTCATGTAAACACCTCTTCTATGGGGACTTCTTACAGAAAAACCTACTTGAAAGCATCTTCTAACCAAAGAAATGAAGTTTCAGGAAAAGAGGAGTCTACCTAGGAATCTAGACATAAATAAGCCCCCGGAATGAGGAAGCAGCTGTCGTTTGACCTGTGAATTCTTTGCTATCTGTTTGCTCCCTCAATTTTCAAACTGTAGCCCTGGAAATATAAACACACAATTCTAAACATCCACAGGCCCGCGGCAGCAAAATGCCACAGGCCAGCTCTACAACTGGAACATGCAGACCATAAATCCTGGGAGTGCCAGGAGGGGAGGTGCGGAAATGGATGGTCACCATCCAGCAGCCGGCACCGAAGAAAACTGGGCACAAGGAAGAGGCGATTGGCAGCCAATTCTGGGACGCTCTCATTCATTGAAGAAGGAACTCAAGGATTGAATTACCCAGTTGACGCTGGTTATACCCACGTCAGAGGGCAAAAGTGACATGCCTGCCAGAGGCCACGGTGGCTTTGGATTTAGGCAGAACTGTTTGGTGTCCAGTGTGGACAGAAGGGAGGCCTGTATGGAGAAGTGCAGGGACAGTGACTCCTCACCACGTCTGGTAATGAGCACTCCCATTCGAACGTGGGTTTTAGAGAAGGACTCAGGGGACAATGATCATAGGATTTGACTCTTTACAGCTGTCAGCAGGAGAGAGAAACCTAATCTGGCCATGTGAGCCTGATGAGAAACAGTCTTTGCTTCTGGCAACACAGAAAGAAAAGGGCAAAACAAGAAACCCATCGCTATTAGTTACAGAGCAACAGAGAGAGTCCCACAGCCACATGGCACCCTGTTCCATGACGGCTGGGAGCCTGGGAGATACTAGGCTATTAACTGAAAGCTATCTGCACAGTGAGTACTGGGGGAGGTGAGCTGTTAGGAAGCTGAATTAACAAGTTCTTTTTCCAATGCCACAGATAGCGTCAATGGGTGCCCTGGGTGTAACTCCTTTCCAAGTCAGCCATTTACAGACAGATTATAGGCACAACTTCTAGGTATGAGTATCACATGACCATGCTTCCCAAGCATTAGTGTACTTCTTTCAACAAACTGACTCCTTCAACAAGAAGCACTTTAGTTTATTTGCTAGCACTGTCTACATCACAACCAAGTGTATGAATCATAGAAACAGAAAATTCTAATCATTAATGTTTAAGACTTTGTTTTTATAATCCCAGAATAGATACTTCTATACTGGGATTAAATGATACAAATGAATGTGTTAACAGACTCTCTTATTAAAACACTAGAGGCCCAGTGCACGAAATTCTGCCCCCTCTCACAGTCCAGGAGCCCTCAGTGGATGTCCTACTAACAGCTTAGGCCAGCTCACCTCACAGCGCAAGCAGTCCCCTCCCGCCCATCTGCACGTGCAACCTCCTCCTGAGCTGGTCGTGACCATTATGGCGTCCCAGCTAATTTGCATATTACAGATATATATATATAGATTATATAAATATATATTTCACATGCCCCTCCTCCATTCCATTCAGGGATTGATTTCTGAATTTGTTATTCGTTATTTCTTTCATCTCTTCCTTTGACATGTTCTTTATGAGAAAAAAGGACTGGCAGAATTGGAACCTACTCTGCAAAAAGCATGTCCCAGGCTCAATGCTAGATGACTTTTACACATTTTTGTCTTTAAACCCAACAGCCTTCTGAGGTTAATATCCAATTACATGTAGAGCAAAAGAAGCTCAATGATAAAGAGATACTTCCTCCAAGATGGTTTATTTCGTGAATCACCTAGTTTAAGAGATTCTCATATACCCTCGTTTTATCCCTACATTTCCCATTATTCTCTTCATAAGCTTTTCATCTGCCTGTCTTCCTTTTAAATTGTGATTTCCTGGAGGGTGGGGACTACATGTTATGTATCTTTGTATCCTCAGTGCCTGAAACAGTGCGTTGGTTGAGAGAAATGCCAGGGATAAATGTAAGCCACACAGCAACAGCACTGAGTTTTCAACCCAGCACAGTCTGATTCCAACACCTACCAAGATAAATGTTAGAATTTATTAGTGATGTTTGGCAGAAAAATGGGTCTTGAGATTAGTTTATCCAGTTTCATTCTAGATAGTTCATGACCAAGACAGTCTCAAAAAATACTTAACAGAATTCATGTACCCAAGTTAGCTCTGTTTCCCAAAACTATAGATAACTGGGAACTAAGATTCAGGTAAAAGTCAGGCTCAATGGAAGGACTGTTTTTTTTTTATTAAACATATGAGTGAGTATTTATATTGTTAAATAATATGTTAGCATTTCACCTGGATTACAGGAAAAAATATTCCAACATCAACTTTATTTCGAAAGACAATATTGAGTAAAACCCTAAGTGCTCTCTGGATGAAAAGTTCTGGTTTTCTTTACTGTACAAATTCACAAAGTAAATATAATCATGATGGTATTTCCTTTCACAGCATCAGCATATAAAAACAAAAACTTTTGAAAAACAAAGATTGTGACAAACAGTAAAATAACTTTAAAATCTCTAGAAAAAAAGTGGCAGGCACAAAACCTGAGAAGGATTTTCTCATGTAGCTTTTGCTGCTGTAGCCCTAATACCCACTTATTCCAGCTCCCATTCCAAACCCTGGCTCCCCTCCTCCCATCCCATTTGTAGCAACTAATGTTACTAATTAAAACCTGTGTAAACTAAAAAGATGGACAACAGGCAGACAAGAGTTGTGAGACTTAAAATGTAACCATTTTAGCTGTGACAGGACAGCTTAGCTTCTCCATAGTATGGTCCTGAAATGTACATAGAGACCACAGAAGTCACAGTATGGCTATTTTTAATCTTTGTAAATTTGCTATGGCAGTATTGTTTGTTGGTATGCTAAGGACACATTAATATTGTATGCATTTCATTTCTTCTTTCATACCACAAAAACCAACCCCTCAAAAAACATTGAGAATTCTTATAATATGGAAAAGAAAATCTTACCATATTGATTAAATATGGATAGGGTATCAATGGATATCAATCAAAAATCCAATTCAAGTGGGCCATGAAAGAAAAGAATTTCCTAGGGAGCTTCTTTTTCCCTATCTCAGATATTTACCTGGAAAGCAACAACTTAGAAGTAATCCCAATCTCAGAGGAATGAAGAAAGATGAACTACTAGAACACAGTGCCTTCATAAAAACAGTAATTTAGAAATGCTTACCCACAAAGTTTCTTTTTAAAAAAATATATTTTAATATATTTCAGAGAGGGAGAGAGAGAGAGAGAGAGAGAGAGAGAGAGAGAGAGAGAGATTAATGATGAGAGAGAATCATTTATTGGCTGCCTCCTGCACACCCCACACTGGGGATCAAGCCGCAACCAAGGGATGTTCCCTGACCTGAATCGAACTGTGACCTCCTGGTTCATAACTTGACACTCAACCAGTGAGCCATGGCGGCAGGGCCAAAGTTTCTTTTCTTTAATATGGAGTTAGCTGGTTCAATTGAGTAATCCCTGAATCTAGGTGGCTACTTTGGAATATATTCCTGCCAAACTGCTGAGTTAGTACTGAATTAGTAAGCTACAGTAAGTGAGTCCTCAGTTAGTAAAAAGACTGGCATCAAAGCTATTATTAGGAATGCCTTTCTCACATGGTAAAACACAATTAACAATATTGCTCTACGTGGCCACTGTGTTTTCATGCCAACCAGGCCATATTTTGATTCCCCGATAGCTCTGCCTATAAGTTAATTCTATGTTCATCCATTAATAGGATATCAACTTATTACATCAGCTCATTCTTCCTCCAGCTCTAACTAGTCTATACACCGGATAAAGAAGAAATGATGAAGAGTGGATAGCAAATGCCTTTAGTTTTGAAATCTTTGTTAATCTCTTGTTATGAAAACAGAAAAGAAGTAATGGCTGAAATGAAGTTTTAGTATTAACTGTGAGTTACATTTACCCATGACCTTCTTTGATTTTATTTTTATAGCAAAGAGAAGTAGTAGTATATACACAACACAGATTTCAATATTTGGAACAGATAATTTTAGAATTTTTAGTATATTATCTTTTTTTTCTTTTAGTATACTGAGTAGTCTCTTTAAAAATATAGAAGTGAATTAGAATTTAACACATTGCCTACATGTGATTTATAAAGCAGAATTAGATAGTAAGAATTATTAAGTTATATAAGAAGAAAATAAGTAATTATTTAGCTTTTTTAAAAAACATGTTTGTCCCCTTTTCAGTAAGTTGGGAATAATATCACATTTATCGTGTAGGCAGACCAGTAGAAAGGAGCTGCCACTGAAAACAAAGCAAAAATTCATTGTTCCTTTTCAAAATATCACTTGCATAATTAGGCTGTTAAATATATAACCATCCGATATAAGAAAGTAGAACATGAACTTTAAATATGTAGAAATTCTGCCTCATTGTAATGAGAAATTATTTAAATATGACTTATTTTTCTGGTCACAGTACATCTCTGCATACTTGTTAGGCATACGTCCCTTTTTATTCTGATAACAGGACTGACTTCCACTGCTGGGATGCACAAAGGCCTGGTCAGTCACATGGTTGATTCAAGGCTGGCATTTAATCCAAATCTACCCATTTCAAATCAGCCCTGAGTCTCCATTGGAACCATTGGGAAATATATGCTCTCTTGCCACTGAATTAATACATGCAGAATTATTCCTGGTGCCGTCTGAGCTGTCATTACCACCACACAGGAAAAGCCAGAGAAGGACAGCAATGCGGGGGGTGGGGGTCAGTGGGTGGTGGGGGTGGTGGGTGGGGAAAAGACAGAGGCTAATGCCTCAATTACATCTCCGGAGCGCCCAGAGTAGATCTTGCACCCATGAAAACCAGCTGCACTCTTTGGATTTCCCAGTTCCCATTTTCAGGATCCCATAAATTGGCTTTCTGTTTGTTTAAATCAGTTTAAATTTGGCAACTAATGGAGGAGAAAGCTCTGACTAATACACTATATTACCACATGGATCTTTTCAATGTTAAGGAATGCAATAGAAATCTTGATGTAATGCAAGTCCACTCTTGTTACCTACCCCTCTCTTTGCTGCCTTTGTATTTGATTGACAATAAGAGAATCCAATTGTTTCTTGTTGCACCATTGAGGAAAATTCATTCATTTATTCACTCACCAATTCATTCAACAAATGCCTACTGTGCATCTATTATGTACCAGGCACCCACGGAAGATTCATAATTGAACAAAACAGACAGATAGTCTACTTTCATAAAATTTACCATCTGGTAGGAGGGAGTTGACATTGAATAAATACATATACCATGTAAATATGTTGTAAGCTACATGTGCTACAGAGAAAAGAATTCAGGCAAGTGGACAAAGAATATCTGAGCTTGATAATAGGTTTTGTTTTGTTTTTTTGTTAGATGGTCAGGAAAGGTCATATTGAGAAAATGATATTCTAGCAAAGACCTAAAAAGAGTTCTTGACACAAAGTATAGTAAGGCTCAACTCAGTAAGGTGTATGGAACATGTTTCTTAGAGGAGTTTACCTATTTACACAAGGGAGAAACTCCCATCGATGCCTCACTGGAACCTTTTGCTGCTAGTTCTCTGAGGGAGCTGGCATATTTGTTTTGTTTCACTGGGCAAACAGAAACATGGGTTAGGGTTGGCTGTAGGTCCCATGAATCATTGTAATTTTCATTGTGTACTCTCAGGCATAAAGGCTGTGATGTGAATTGCTGACTAATTTTATAAAGCACCTGGAGCTCCTCAGGGCAAAGGCACTATGTCAACACAACATTAAACAAATAGCAATAATTGACCCAATCCTCTAGTGGTGTAAGGCAAATAAGATATGTTCCCTCTTGGAAGTTCATGACGTCTTCCAGGCTTACCACTTGGCAACCTGGATTAAGCAAAGTAGTTTTAGAAAGCCACTTTTGCTACCATTGTCTATGGCGTCCAAACAACCTCTGTGACATGCCAAGTATTTAACAGCAAATTAAAACTGAGTACATTTTTATTTCACCATCACAATAAGTTACTGAATAACCACTTGAAATATTATTCCCTATCATTGTTTGGGTAATTTCATTATTAGTTATAAATAAGAGAAGAGTAATATTAATTAGATAGCAAAAGCAGAAGTATGTTCCACCAGTCTGTACAGCACATGCAAATCTCCATCTAGCAAAAGAACTTTTAAATATTGCATCTCTTATAGTTTCTCAATATGAATTTTGATTAAAGAAACTTTCCATAAACCAGAATTTTTTTTATTTTTCCAGATGGTAGATAAAACTCTAAAATATATATAACATATTAACATGATTTCTTTGGGTTCCTAAGGATTCTACAGGGAAACTACCTAACTTAAATGTAACTCTTTATCCACTTCACTCCACTCCATGCCAAAAAAAGGCATTTGTAAAAAAAAATGTGCAAAATATGTTCACAACTTAGAAACAAACATCAGGATTTGAATTTTAAGTAAAACAAGGGATGAGTCAGGATAAAAATGGTTTTATTCTATTAACTCCAAAGTTCAATTGAAGAAGCAAATTAACCATTTTCTCAAGGTTATTAGCTATCATTGCTCTTAGAATTATAGGATACTTTTGCTGAGACTTTAGGATTAATCTAGTATGACTCATTTATTTCACAGATGAAGATACTAAATCTCAGAGAGGTTACTTCACGAGGAATATAAAAATGAACTATAATACCTATAATACCTTGAGCCATAGCAACACTTGGTATTTTGCAATATCCCCCCATATGTTTTCCTATGATTTACTGTGTGTGTGTGTGTATGTATATACATTTCTTATTTTTTGGATTGTCTATATATTTTTAATTTCATATACCATGACTATCTACCATGTTAAAAATTACCCTTGTACAATAATAGTCCATCATATGCATGTACCTTGACAGATTAAACTAATCCCCATTGCTGGATAGTTGGCTCATTTTGAGTTTTCCACTATAATACACAATGATGTAGCAAACTATTTTTATACATTCTTAATTACTTCCTTAAGATAAATTATTAGAAAAGAATTGCTGGTTCATAGAGTATTTTTTAAAGGCTTTTGACAATTATTATTGAATTGCTTTCTAGAAAGGCTATTTAAATTTTTACTTTCACTGCTAGTGAGTAAGAATGTTCCAAATTGAATCAATATTTGATATTATCTTTGTTTTTTAAATGTTTAACACTTTGATTAGAGAAAATGTTGGCCCTTTAATTTGCATTTTAAGTTTGGACTTTTATTCTTGTTACTGGAAAATTGTGTTTCTTTTCTTATGAATTTATTTGTGTTGATTTTTTTATAAGAATGGTCATCTTTTTTGTTGACCTGATTTCTAAGGATTTTTTTTAATCCTCACATGAGGATATGCTTTTATTGATTAGAGAGAGAGAGAGAAAGAGAGAGAGAGAGAGAGAGAGAGAGAGAGAGAGAGAGAGAGAGAGAGAGGTTGCCTCCCATATGCCCCTGGACTGGGGATCAAACCAGCAACTTAGGTATGTGCCCTGACTGGGAAATCAACCTGCAACCTTTTTGGTGTTCAGGATGACACTCTAATCAACTGAGCCACCTGGCTAGGCCTGATTTCTAAGGATTTTTAAATGTATTAAAGTTAATGTCCCTTTAGCACTATTGGAAATAGGTTCCCTGGTTTGTTATTTGTCTTTAAACATTTTATTTACTGTTTTCTGATGTGCAGAAATATTTGACTTTTTAAGTGTACACATATCTATCAAACATTTTCTTCATGTTTTCTAACTCTGATGATATGCTTAGAAATACCCCCACACTTGGAAATTAAATAAATATTCACCTGCATTTTATTATAGTAATTTTAACTAAATTACTTTTTAGTTGCTACATTAATAAAATTATGTATTAATAGTATTTGTATTTTAATCAAACCTTTCTTAATATATATTTTTACATAAAGCATAAGGAAAGAATCTAAGTTTATATTATTTTCCCAAATGATTAGCCCTTGCCTCCACACCATTTATTGCATAAGTAAACTTTTTCTCATTGTCTACACTGTTATTTTAATTCCTCAGTAAGTATATGTCTACATGTATGATTGTATTTGTGTATACATACACATATATCTTATGTGGAATCTATAGGCTTTTCAATGATATCTCTATTTGTTCATTTGAACCACTGTCCCATTATACTTCTTTTCAAGGTTTTATTAACTTTCTCATGTATTTATTCCTTTAGATGAACTTTTGAAATATTTCTTCAAGATAAAAATAATACCTCATTGGTATTAAGTGTAACTTAATAAATTGTGTAGATTAAAAATGGGCTAGAACTAACATTTATAGCATCTTATATAGTTCTCCCCATGTCATAGTGAATAAGAGTGAAGTCCAGAAACAGTCTGTGTACATTCAAATCCTAGCTTCAGCTCTTACCAGCTCTAAAATCTTGGACAAGTGGCTTAATTTCTCTAAATCCTAAATACCAATTTGTAAAATTGGGATAATAACACTAGCTACTTCATTGGGTTGTATAAAATTAACAGGTGGGAAGCACTTACATGCTTAATTAGTATGAGATATTATGATTTCTCTAAGTTTTCCTTTACTTATGATTTATTATTTTCTTCACGAAAAAAATACTTCTGATTTCTTATTTCTCTTCTTCATAGGTATAGTATATTTTTGTGACTAGAATCTTGTGCTATTTAAAAGGTATATTATTTTTTCAACTATAATTTCTAACTGATTCTTCTTCTATAGAATAGCTAATGATTTCCTCTTATGCATTGTATTTGGGCACTTTATTGAATCTCTGCATTATTTCTAATAATCTTTTAAGTAAATCCTTCATTGTTTCTATGTAAATACCAAGTTATAGTCACTTTCCATTTTATATATGATGTTTCAAATAACTGTATTAACTAGAATTTCCCAAACAATATTATAAAAATATTTTAATACTACATGATAGTGCTTATAATTAGGGTAAATTTTTTAAAGTATATTTTTATTGATTTCAGAGAGGAAGGGAGAGGAAGAGATAGAAACATCGTTGGTGAGAGAGAATAATTGCAACCCGGGATCAAGCCCACAACCCAGGCATGTACCCTGACCAGGAATCCAATCTTGACCTCCTGGTTCATAGGTTGATGTTCAACCACTGAGCCATGCTGGCCGGGCTAATTAGGGTAATTTTAATAGGAAAAAATCACAGTTAAAAATCTTTTTAGTATTGAGATAGACACTATATTCTTCTGCTGCTACTTTTTCATTTGTGTCCTTTTATTTTCTAAACAATGAATGGATGGGTATTAAATGGATATCAGATGCCAATCTGCCATCTGCCATTGTTTTCTCTTTTAATCTATTACTATGATGGGTTCTATGAGCAGATTCATTCACAATGAATCATATGTATATTTATGGAATCAACCTTATGTGACAAGACCATGATTCTTTTAAGAAAATGCAGAATTCAATTTACTAACATTATACTTAGTATTTTATCTCTTTATTTAATAGTACAATTTGTTGAGGAATTTCCTATTTCAGTTGGTTATGGTTCATACAATGATTTCTATAGTTGACTTTCTTTTTGCTACAGCATGGCTGGACCTAGAGAGTATTATGCTAAATGAAATAAGCCAGTCACAGAAGACAAGTACCATATGATTTCACTTATTTATGGAATCTAATAAACAAAATAAACTAACAAACAAAATAGAAACAGACTCAGAGACAGAGAATAGACTGACAGCTATTAGAGGGGATGGGAGGGGAGGGGGTTTGGGGGCTGGATACAAAGATGAAGGGATTAAGCAAGAAACAAACAGACTCATAGACACAGACAACAGTATGGTGGTTAACAGAGGAAAAGGGGGTGGGGAGGTAGAAGAGGGTAAAGGGGAAATAAATGTGATGGAAGGAGATTTGACTTGGGGTGGTGAACATACAATACAATATACAGATGATCTATTATGGAATTGTATACCTTGGTTGCAGTTGGTTGTGGTTCATACAATGAATTATAATAACTTTATGATTTATATAAATGATATAATTTTATTAGCCAATATCACCCTAATAAATGCAATAAAAATAAAGTTCACTTTCTTTTCATAAACTCTAGAAGAATTTAAATAACATATTCTTTGATCTTTAACATTTGTAAGCACTTTCAAAAAAATTCTTTGGTCCTGATGTCTTTTGCAGGTTTGTCTTATAAAAGCACCTTTCCCAAAAGATATTGCTTTATCAGGTTATGCACCTCAATTTGTGTAAATTTTGGAAATACATATATATGTGTATATATATATACATATATGTGTATATATATAATATATGCATGTGTGTTTTATAGAAAGGCATCATTTTATCATAATTTTTGGTAAATATTATTATTAATTAATTATATATAATTGATATAGTTATCTCTCTATATATCTTGTGTGTGTGTGTATAACTGTTTCACTAACTGTTAGGTATGACTCTTTCTCATTTTCTCTCATAACAGAAAACTGGGAAGGACATATTAGGAGGTGAGAAATAAAGCCTCCTCTCTCAAGTTTTTACCATCTCCCAAGAGAAACACTATCGCCTGTCTTATAGATGGGTCTCCATGCCAACAGTACACACCTCTGTGATAATTTTTCCTAATCACTCAGAAGTAATTTTCCACTTTCAGCTTTTAAAAAATTGAGTAGGGATCCCCCTCCTCATAATCTAGCTGTAAGTGATTTGAGAAGTATTTCACAAAATTCAAAAACTGTGGTAAACTTTACAACAGAAGCACTTCTTCACTGTTTGTCTCCATTCTTGTAGCCTGGCTCTGGACACAGGGAGTACTTTAGGACTAATTTTGGAAAGAACATGTACTTTTTCCATATTATATAACATCTTGAGAACATTTAATGAATGCTTAGTGAGAATTTTAAAATAAAGATTTAAAATATTTTTATGCCACTGACTGAGAAAGATTAACATAATAAACTATACTTAATATTTCAGGAACCAGTGTAGTAAAGCAGTGTTTAAAAATATAAAAGGCAAGACAAGCATTACAAAGTGAAACCTGGAGGAACCAAAGCTTCTAAAATGATTCAACCTTCCCTCCAGCAGACCCTCATGTAGCGCACTGCCGTTTGGGGAGTTGATAATGAATGGAGACAAGTATGAAACTTAATAATAGCCACGGCTTCTTGAACACTTGCCACATACCTGGCACAATGCTAGGTATTCATACACATTAGCTCTTCTCATGACCGTGGGAGGCAGCGCAGAGGACAGCTAATACTGCATTTGCTTTCTAAGACCCAGGAACGTAGATCCAGGAGTTCTTCATAGGAGTCACCTCACTACATTTTTGCAACCATCTTACAGAACAACTATTATTGTCCCCAATTTTGGGATGAGGTCACTGAATCTCACATCCCAAGGTCACAGCACTAATAAGTGACAAATAATAAGGTTCCAGTTCATGTGCCCTTTACATTGTGCCACTGCTTCAAGTTTGACTCAGTTTGTTTCTGAGAATAATGACTGACTTGTTATCTTCTTACAACATGCTAGACACTTTTCTAAGTGCTTTATGTGCACCATCTTCTTCTTGAATCTTCACAACTTTATAAAGTAAGGATGATGATTGCACACCCCCCACTGACTTAATGGAGAAGGGAAATGAGACTTAGAGAATTTGACCTACCCAAGGTCACACAGCTGGTGAACAACAGGGCCAGAATACGCACCCAGACTATTTAATTCTAGCTTTAAGCTTTTAATCACTGCACAGAAATGTCCACCAAGAAAGATGGCTATATTGGGGAAATAATATTTATAAAATCTAAAGGAGTATGAATAAGTTAGCAATTGGAAGAGAAGGCTATGATTTTAAATTCCAGGATGGGCAGTTTTCCTTAGAAGTCAACATCTATTCTGATTCCCACTGAGGAAAGAATACAATGAAACACAATTGAAACTGTTACAGGAAAGTTAACCGTGAGACAACTGTAGGCAGTCAAGTCAGAGCAGGTCTCACTTTTCCTAAAGAGGTCAGTCACACCTGAATACAAAGAGTTCAGGGTCCCATCTTCATGTTCAACACAGTAATTCAGAAGGACACAGTGAAAACAAGCAAAAACACAGAGTAAATAACTATCTGAATGAAAGTGTTTTCTGCTAGACTTTTGAGGGGGTAGGAAGATGAAACACACAGAGCAAAGGTAAATTTACTTGTGGAAAAGTATAGGGGAAAGAGCAAAGGAAGCACTGGTCCCTGGCACCCAGCGTAACCCCCTTTATAAAAGTCTTCCTCATCCCCAACTGGTTGGAAAACCATAAGTTGACTGACTCTCTGTGAACTCTCTTTCTACCCAACCTCTAGGCACTGAAGCAAAAGGAGCCCCTGGCACCACTGACATTTTCAGATTTGAGGTGGGTATGCAAATTAATCCCTGTCTCTTCTGACACATCTATCCAACTGGAACGAGGGGACTGACGGTGAATGAGGCTGCCCACAGTCCTCACGCCTCCTGTGAGAGGACGCCTCATGAAGCACACTGACCTTGTTCTCAGCTAGCGCTGAGATGAGCAATTGCTTCATTAGAACATGATAGTCTGTGGCCCCTGGAATCCTAGTCGCCTCAAGTTATTTTCTAGAGGAGGTGGAAGGGGCCTTATTTTAGATGATATACAGCTCAGGTTTCCTTAATTTTTCTAAATGTACTCTAATGTTTTAAGTACTTTCTGGCTGGTTTCCAGAGTTTATGAACTATGAAGCCTATGTCAATTAAGAAAAAAGCTTTGTTCAAAACATAATGTAAAGGCTATTTTTTTTCACTTTTATGACTATGCTGAGTTCTCTTGGGGGGTAGTACCAGAGGCCTGCAGAGTACCTTTTAAGCACCTGGATGAACTGTGAATTCCTACCCTGTGTCATAATGTTCTGATCCTGACTTTTTATTCAAATTCTCTCTCATTCTCTCTGCATTTATTTTGCCCACACTAGGTGTCCACTGTGTTAAGTGCCTCTCATTTAAGCAGCACAGCACTCCTAGGAGGGAGATACTTTTCGTTGCCAAATATTAGAACGGAGAGATCGGAGGTGGAGAGAGGTTAAATGACTTGCACATGGCCATAGCCATGACTTGGGAATTCTGCTTTGCTATACAAGGCAGTGGTAAAGGCATAGGCTGCTATAGCACTCATTGCTCTTTATCTAAGTAGTATGGTACAAGAAAAGTGCTGTCTTCCCTGAGAAATGGATGTTGTGTTCTTCTCACCTAATATTTCCCTTATTTCCTGCTAAGTTTAGCCACCATGTAGCTATGAGATAGGTTTCTGGGCTCCCTCAGAGGAAACACAATGGACCTTACTACTGGCATATCCACTTTATCTTCATCCAATTTTCCCTTTTAAAAATTCTGAATTGAAAAAGTAAACTGTATTGCTTTGTACTTTTATAAGATACTGCAAATCCTCTTTACTCTTGATCTTAGCCAAAAGGTGAGGAGCGATTGCAAGTCCTTTTTGTAAATCTGCAGGGCATGAATAAATGAAGGAAGAAAGGAAGGAAGGAAGTATTCAAGCAATCAAGGATGGCTGCTATTTATATTTTTAGATGATTATGAAGTTTGTTTTCTAACAAGTAAAACCTTAACAAAATGTTATGCAGCACCACTATTTCTAGAAATCCTTTATATAAAGGTTTATCGTACAATGAATATAGGAGTAGGATGCTCAAATAAGTGAACTTTGTGGCAGGCAGAGCAGTCTCTGATCTGTTTCTGATTTACGACCTCTCAAGAGTCCCCAGAAGTAAACATAGACCACAATAAGTTTGTGAAATCTAGAAAGCCTATTTGGAGAAATCATGACAGAAAACTTCCCCTACCTGATGAAAGAAATAGACTTACAAGTCCAGGAAGCACAGAGAACCCCAAACAAAAGGAATCCAAAGAGGACCACACCAAGACACATCATAATTAAAATGCCAAGAGCTAAAGACAAAGAGAAAATCTTAAAAGCAGCAAGAGAAAAACAGTTAGTTACCTACAAGGGAATACCCATACGACTGTCAGCTGATTTCTCAACAGAAACCATGCAGGCCAGAAGGGAGTGGCAAGAAATATTCAAAGTGATGAATAACAAGAACCTACAACCAAGATTACTCTACCCAGCAAAGCTATCATATAGAATTGAAGGTCAGATAAAGAGCTTCACAGACAAGAAAAAGCTAAAGGAGTTCATCACCACCAAACCAGGATTATATGAAATGCTGAAGGATATTCTTTAAGGGATAAATACCACATGATCTCACTCATTTGTGGAATATAATGAACAACATAAACTGATGAACAAGGACTGATCCAGAGACAGAGAGGCACTGATTGGACTGTCGGGTCTTGGAGGGAAGGTAGGGGAGGGTGGGGGTAAGGGGGAGAGATCAACCAATGGACTTATATGCAAGCATATAGGCCTAACCAATGGACATGGACAACAGGGGGGGTGGTGGTTGAGGGCATGAGCGGGGGGGGGGTGGTGGTTAGGGGATAACGTGGGGATAAGGACACATATGTAATATCTTAATCAATAAAAAAAGAAAAAAAATCTAGTATTACAATATGGCCTATACTAACCCTAAACTTTGTATGCCTGAGATTTATACTTTTATCCACAAGATTCTTTGTAGCAAAACAATGCTGTAATAATTATTGAAAATACCACATTTTCTTTTTTTAAAAAATTGATTTCAGAAAGGGAGAGGGAGAGGTAGAAATATTGATGAGAGAGCATCATTGATTGGCTGGCTCCTACCCACCCCCTACTGGGGATCGAGCTCACAATCCAGAAATGTGCCCTTGACCAGTATGGAACCCTGGACCCTTCAGTCCGCAGGCCTATGCTCTATCCACTGAGCCAAACTGGCTAGGGCCCACATGTTCTGATTTTACATCAGTTTTCAAATGATATTATCCTTCCTCACTGCCTACTTGGTAGATACCTGTTACAAGGATACCACATGGTGAGTGTTATTTGCTGGCCATGTTGGCATTTTGGGATTGAGAATCTTTACACCACAGCCCTGCCATCACTGATGACTGGCTGAGCATCTAAAAGACACAGGGACACTGAGCAGAACTGAAGATTGCAGCCAGCCTTTCTCACTTTGTCAGATGTTTAGAATACAATGATGGTTTGTAGAATATTTTTTAGAAATAATTTGGTCAGGTTTATGTCCATTCATGTATGTTCTCTGGGCATTTTACACTAACTCTCATGGTTGTTGCACCCCTGTTTGAGTGGCTGACATCCTGAGAGAACAAGGTATTTTATTTTATTTTTTTTCTGTTTTCTCTTTTTTTTAAAATTAATAAATCTTTATTGTTCAGATTATTACAGATGTTCCTCTTCCCCCCCCCCATAGCTCCCCTCCAGAGAACAAGGTATTTTAATTAAAAATGAGCTAAAATAGTAAAGTGAAAATAAAGAAAATAAACACTGAAGCCACAGGATGCTAAACACAGATCAGCACTGCTCTATTTGCAACTGAAATCAGCTAGGGAGGCAAGCGTATCCTGACAAGGCAATGAATGCATCAGGGAACACGAGGGCCAATGAAAGGAAAGGCCCGGCAGTAACTCACTTCAGCTCTTTCAGTTGGAAAGGCAACAACAGGGTGCTCTCTCACTAAAACCCCACCTGCTTATAAAGGGACATACATTTAATACGGAATGTTATTGGTGGCTCTAGAGGCCATATACTTCATTGTGCAAAAACCATAAGCTTTAGGAATACTATAAAACATGGAGTGTTTCCAGATTGACAGCAAGAGAAAGTTAACCATTTTTCTTCCTACAAAACTTATTTGAGCATCTGCTATACACTAAGTGTTGTTCTACGCTCTGGGGATATAACAGGAAACAACACAGACCAAACGCCTTTTATGGAGTTCATATTCTAGTTGGAGGCATATAGACATTAAAATACAGAGGCAAATTATAAGATATATTAGAGAGTGATGAGTATGATAGAGAAACTTATAGCAGGGAAGTCTACAGGGGTGGGAGTCAGGAATGGAACCAGTAGTTCTCAAACTGTTGGCCAGCAAAATGCTACACTGAGGTGAAAATAAACTAACAAGCAAAATAAATGCAAACTCATCGTTGGCAGAGGGGAGGGAAGAGGGGCACTGAGTGAAAAAGGTGAAGGGATCACACAAAAATAATAAACAAACCTCATAGACAGACAACATTGCTGTATGGGGGTGGGGGGAGGCAGAAGAGGTTAAAGGGGGAATAAACAGTGTGGAAAGAAACATGACTTTGGTGGTGAACATATCATACAATACACAGATGATGTACTATAGAACTCTACACCTAAAACCTATATCGTTTTATTAACAATGTAACCCCAATAAATTCACCAAAACAAAACAAAACAAAAAAGACTTGAAGGAAGCAAACTGTGAGGATAGATGGTGGAAAGCAAACCATTTCTTCATTTGGACATACGTGTGCTGGGCGCAGGGAAGGAAGCATTTTTATGCTCTAGGATTGTGCCTCTCAAGCAGCTGCACTGAGATGACCGAACAGCAGAAGGGAAGTCCAAGCCAAAATTAGGAGAAAAATAACATCTTGCTATGTTAAAAAATGGAGACAAGTAAAGGATCACAACACAGATATTTTTAAGACAAAACCGAAGACATTAAAAAGAAAATCGTACTTGACAGCATCACTCCAGGCCACTCCCGCTGACACCTGGCATGCTTGATTTATTCTGGCATGAAAAGTTCCAACGGCAGAGTGAGAGAAGTTTTCTCTGCTGGGAGAGTCATGTCAGGGTGATAACCGTGTTCGGGAGAATTCAAGGGTACTGCTAACCACTCAGACATCATGGACACATGTGTGCTGCTCCCCATCTCAGAAGTAATACACAAAGCATGTGCATTTTCTGGAGATCTAAGCCACACTACTTGGGTGAGAAAAGTCCATGAATAGAGTGGGAGGATTATGAAGCTCAGAATTGCAAGCTGGTCACATAAAAACAAAACAAAACACTAAGTGCAGCCTTGACTGAAGACAATAGCGGGGGAAGAGAAAGCGCGTGAGCCCAATATGCCCATTTTCAAATAAGATCATGGCTGTGTCTTCTGTGGTCATGAGGAAAGTGCTTAATTTGTTATTAACAATCATCCATGGTCCCTAACATTGTGCCTGCCCACACATCATCTGATGAGACTACTTAATGACTCAATATCTTTTAGAAAAAGGCATTCATTGACGAAAGTCTTAATATATGTGTGCATATGTTATTTATTATTAAAGTTTAAATTTTTTTAAACTTAAAATACTATAATGCTTACTCTATATGAGCCATGTTACAATTTCCGGCAATTTTGGAGCCATTGATATTGTATGATTCATTGAAATATTGTTCAAAAGAGATAATTTCATTTATCACATGAACTTTAAGAAAATAAACAGGAAAAAAATTTGAAAGTTTGTTTTGGAGAAGTTTTATGCTGCTGACTTCAAAGCACCTCAGCCTCCAGTGACCTTCTTGAACATAAGCTGCAGATACGAGTGTGAATGACGCTGATTGTTCTACATAGAATTTCCTGTTGTGAAAACATTCACAAAGTCATTTTCAGAGTTCACCTGCAATGTCAAAGGTCAACTACAGCTATAGCTCATGAACATATTCCCACAATACTAAATATACATTGTTAAAATAGGCTTTAAAGACTTTCTGATTCAGAAAGCTAAAATAAACTTTTCCTAGAATTATACTGGCTATTTTGAAAAGTTGCTTACAGCACTCACAGAAAGTTTTTGCCTATCTGTTCCCGTCTTTTGGAATGATGTCCTCATGGATCAGTAACATTCTTTAAGGGCTAAGTATATGCCCCAAATTTCCATTTTTCTATTCAAAGCACCTGGGGATAATTTACATATAAGTGAAGAAACATGCCAACTTTAAAAAACATCAGTTTCTTGACACATACTAGTAGTCTAACACTGTAGACTATTGTTGTAATTTTAAGTCCTTAATAGAGTCAAAGTTAAAGAAATGACATGTTATTTGTAAGTTTCCAAAGCACAGATCAGCTCTGATTTGCAGACAATGTTTCTTTAAATATTATTTTAGGATATGATACCAGAGACCTTAGGAGTGTATACTCTGAAGAAGTGTAAAGCTTAATAAATCCATGAAAATGATTTAGTTTATGGGTGACTCCATGCTTTAAACATAGTATAATATATAAAGTCTAAAGGAAATAGAGATAAAAAAAACTATTCCTAGTGATAAATGTTGAGGTAAATTCGATTCTCTTAAAACAGTTTTTGTATGATACTCTATGAAATATCCATCTTAGGTTCCATAGACGTATAATATAAGAAAAACATACTACCCTGAAGAATATGAAGAACTGGGTAGCCCTAGTTGGTTTGGCAGTGGATAGGGCGTCATCCTGTGGACTGAAGGGTCCTGGGTTCAATTCTGGTCAAGGACACATACCTTGGTTGCAAGCTCGATCCCTGGCCCTGGCCAGGGCACATGTGGGTGGCAACTAATAGATGTCTCACCTAGATGTTTTTATCTCTCTGTCTCTCCCCCTCCTTTCCACTCTCTTTTAAAAAAAATCAATGGAAAAATATTCTCTGTGAGGATTAACAACAACAACAAAAAGAATTGGGTAGAGTAAGACAGGTGAAATTCATTCATTCATTCATTCATTCATTCAAAAGTACATATTGAGCCAGCCCTATTCTGGATTAGATATTCTTTTGATGATACCAAGATAAGTTGCTCTGTATATATCCTTTCTAATTGGTGTTTCTAGTTTCTTGGGATATATTCCTAGAAGTGGGATCACTGGGTCAAATGGGAGTTCCATTTTTAGTGTTTTGAGGAAACTCCATACTTGTCTCTTGGCCTTTCTTCTGTCTTCTTTCAAAAAGTGTCTATTTGCAGCACAATTCACCATAGCTAAAATCTGAAAACAGCCTAAGTGCCCATCAGTAGATGAGTGGATTAAAAAACTGTGGTACATCTACACAATAAAATACTACGCAGCAGTAAAAAAAGAAGGAATTCTTACCATTTGCAACAGCATGAATGGAACTGGAGGGCATTATGCTAAGTGAAATAAGCCAGTCAGAGAAAGATAAATATCACATGATATCACTCATTTATGGGATATAATGAACAACATAAACTGATGAACAAAAACAGATCCAGAGACAGAGAAGCATTGATCAGACCATCAAACCTCAGAGGGAAGGTAAAGGAGGGTGGGGGTAAGGGGGAGAGATCAACCAAAGGACTTATATGCAAGCATATAGGCCTAACCAATGGACACAGACAACAGCGGGGTGAGGGCATAAGTGGGGGGGGGGTGTGGGGATAAGGACACATATGTAATAACTTAATCAATAAAGAACTTTAAAAAAAGGTAAGTTGCTCTGGTTCTTGTTCCTTAGTACTTTTAATATTTACTGGGCAGGAGAGACAGGTAAACAGCTCATTACTTGTCTCTCCCAGTAAGAATGACAATAAAGCTCAGAGGACGAGCCAACACAATAATCCAATCCTCAGGTCTAGGGCCTGGAGTAGGTGGGTATCATTGTAGAAGAAGAATTACCAAAGGAGACAGATGGTGAGTCTAGTTAGGGAAGGGTGATCCCGCAGATGAAGCCAACTGTGCAAAGGTAGGAAAAATAAGCAGGAAACAGAGAACAATAAGTTCATTGTTCCTAGAGAGAGCCTTATAGGACACCGCAAACAGAGAGAGAGGACACTGGTGAGAGAGGAGTCAAAAGGCCAGCTAAAGGGTTTGTTTTATCTTGAGGGCTCTGGGAAGATGTTGAAATATTTTAATCAAATGTTTTGAAAAACATGGCAGTGTAAGAGGATATTATGATCCTCATTTTCAAACTAAGTTTTGAAATTTCCAGTTTTCTTCTCTTTCTGACCCCCATAGAATTGTGCTTCCCTGCCTCCTTGAAGTTAACAGAGCTGCACTGCTTTGAAAACTGAAATATGATTCCTTTTGTTGTGGGTGGAAACATTTATTCGCTACTGCTTTGATCTCTAACCCCTTCCTCTGTGGTGGGGATTGTAGATGAAGGTGTTGTTCTAAGCAATCACTGGAGACTGCTGGCCTGAAGGGTCACTAAATTCACAGTGGGATTGTCTGTTACTGCAGTATACCTTTGCCTACCCTTCCCAAGAAATGGGGGATATTCTTATGATCAATAAGCTATTGCCACTGATTTGCGATTAGCTCAGTGAAAACAAGTTATATTCCATCTTAAAACTGCCCACCTGTCAAAAGTAACTTTCTTCCACTGCTACATCCAATCACTTCTCCCAGATTTTGGAAGTGACATTTAATAGAGCATTTGCTTATCTATTTACTTATAATTAATTTTTGTTTGGAAAATTGAAAACTGCAGAGTAAAATGAAGAGGGCGTGCATTTCTTTTCATAACTTTTACCAAGTAGCAGTACCTTGGTAAATGGAAGTATTAAATGTATAAGGATAGTTTAAATCCTAAAAGGAAACATTGTACATGTTTGCATGCACTTTATTCTTTGTACTTCCTGACTGCTGCTTTAGGACATGCCTGCTTCTCAGCACCAATTTATGTCTATCTCATATGTCAACAAATGTTTTAAAATGTTGGAGAAGACAGAGGAAGCCAGATTCTTCTTTCTCAGAGATGCATCTAAACCTTAAAACATGGGAGAATTCCCTGATTGGCCATTCTTTGGATACTGTTAAGCCTTCTGTACCAGCCAGATGTATTATTCATATCACAAAAGGGAAATTGCTTATCCTTATGCTTATAAACTCAGATAATTCAACGGCTGTAGAATGCTACATGGGTTTGGTCTCAGGAGAAGAATATACTATGTCCATATATTATACAAATGAGATATGTTTAAAAACATGGTCGTGAAGGAAACACTTCCTGAAAGAACAAGTTGTAAATTTGCCTGTAAAATCAGAAGGCCTTCGCTAACCCTTTGAGAGTTGGCCAAGATGATCCCTTGGGTAAGGCATCTAACCCTTTCAAATTGCATGAAAATTAGAAGTTAAATGAAGATGTTATGGATGGAAAATCATTTCTAAATAAACCACTGGGATGGAAAGCATTAGAATAATGGCTTTTAAAAAATATATTATTTTTTTATTTTTCTATGTCGCTCACAATTATTGTAAATGCATGCACTTTGAAATAAAATATACTCATCTAGTCCTCTTTTAAGAAAATCTCTTAGAGGGTTTTTTTTAAATAGAAAAAAGTAATACTTTCAACAAAGCAGAACTTTAACACAAAGCTGATGTTAGTGGCCAAGAAAAGCATGTTATCTTATATTTTCTGTGTAATAAACAGAGAGAGAGAGAGAGAAAGCTTACTTTTCACTCTCTCTCATGGTAACTATGTCTCCTTAGAGCTAAATCCTCAGGACACCAGAGCATGTTATTGCCTTGGCTATTTGGTTAAAACAGAGATAGCGATTAGGCCAGAGGCTCTTTCTCATTTCCTTTTCGGTGGTGTTCAGCTATTGAGAAATATGAAACTGCGTGATTTAGTTGCCCAATTCAGGAGAAGGAGTTGTCCATTTTATGATTCCAAACTGTGTTGCCAGAGGGGTTCCAGGCAGGCATGGTCCACTCTGCCCAGAGGGCTCAGTTCACTGAGAAGTGGCTGGTGGGGTTGTAGCCAGCGTCAGCCTTGCTGCAGCTAATGATGTCAACAGGCCTGAGGACAGAGAGGAAGGTTCCCCTGGATGTGCTTAGCAGAGAGCCCAGAGGAGTCACAGTATCAAAGCAGGTGGAGCAGAAAGAGGTGTCACACCATTCCTGTTCTGAGGTTGGAGCAACATACCTTTCCAATAAGAATGCAACCCTCTGCAGCCCGTAGCTAATGAGAAGATACCCTGACACATTCACTCCACTGAGGCTTAGAGACATCATCAGGGTGCAGAGGACCCCACAGGCTGTGAGGGAGTTAGAATGAGTGACGCGTACTGAGGAGGCATTGTGTACCAGACACACTGTTAGTGCTTTTTGGGCATTCATTTATTCAAACTTCGCAACCACTCTCAGACGTCATTATTATGACTTGCCCCATTGTACAGATGCAGAATGGAGGTGTAGAAAAGTGAAGGAACTTGCCAAAGGTGGTACAGCTAGTCCAGAGGAGAGCCAGATATCAGCGAAGAGCCTGCCTCCAGAACCCACACTCAGCCACCAGGCTCTACCGGCTCTCAGAGAAAGGCAAAAACAAAGCAGATTAACTCCAAGTCTTTGCTTCCAAGTGGAGCTGCAAGTTATATATCACATGAAAAGATAATGAACATGAGAATACAGAAAATGATAGGTGCCAAGTGAGTGCCAGGAAATGTATAGTTGTTGAAATAGGTCCAAAGGAAAATAGATTATAAGAAGGAAAATAACTTAAAAAGTGGGTCCTTGAATTGGATGTGAATAAGTAGGGACAATGTAGTGTGGAGAGAGAGGACATGCATGGGCCAGCCTCACAGAGGCCTGGGTTCAAATCCCAGCTCTTCCACTTACAAGCTGTGAGCACGGTAAATTACTTAGTTCTTTGTGCTTTAGTTCCCCTATCTAAATGACAGTAAAACCTATTTCAAGGAATATTCATGAATTTAAGCAAAATTTGTTAAGTCTTAGCATAGTGCCTGACACAAGGTAAACACTTAATATTTTTATTATTATCCAATTGGGGGCTAATAGGAAGAGGAATTCAGACGAGGGGAAAGGCCTGTGAAATATATCTGTAAAAGCCAGAAACACATCTCTGTCTGCTCAGTTCAAGCTGACTAGATGGGTTATATGTCTGAGTTGAGCTGAGAAGTTAGAGAGAAGCTCCCCTCAGTGGTCACTAAGGGGTCCCAAATACCTGAAAAGTTGCATGTGGTCATTTTGATCAGTAAGTATTATGGGTTTTGTGCAAAGATGTGAGTATAGGAAAAGAGTTGGAGACGCCTGAATAAGCAAAACCCATGTTGTATTTGGTGATACAGTCTGGCCCGGAGGACACTCATGAGCTACAACTTGCGATGATTGACTGGAAGAGCAGAAAACAGGGATTAATTCAGTAATCAAAGAAAGATTTGTCAGATACCAAGTAGGAGTCAGCTCTAAGCTGGGTTTCAGGATATACAATGAATGAGGTAGAGATGACAAGGAGCCCCCAGGAAACTCAGTCTTGTGATGGAGATAGATAAGAAAACAGCATGTACAATCCTATTTGAGAAATAGTATCTAAAAACCAAAACAAAAAGCAATGCACAAGCTTCAGGGGAAGCACGGAGACTTAGGATACAACACAGGGGTGGGGAACACTTCCAAGAAGAGACAATTCTTCAGGAGTCTCGGAGGAAGAGGCAGGGCTCACTGAGCAGATGCAGGGGGCGGGGGGGGGGGGGGGAGGGGGGGGGGAGGGGGGTTGTGGGGAGGAGGCATCTGATCAGAAGAAACAGCATGGACAAAGCCTGACAACTGGAATCAGATGAAATATTTAAGGAGTTCCAAAACACTTCCCATGAGCAGGGTGCAGTGGGGTGTGGCACAGGAGGTTGAGAAATAATGTGCTAAAGACCCTAGAGACACACAGAAGAATGTGTGGGGGAGGGATGGGCTTGGCTTTCCCCTTTGGAGAGGTCCCTATGGAAGGAGAGGGAAGGAGAATGAGGTAGATGGTGAGACTGGAGGTCTATAAACTATTTAGAAAGTTATTTCACAGGGCTCAGGAGAGAAATAGTTTCAATGTCACTGATGACAAGAGGAAGGACTCAATAGGCTATGACATAAGTGTAATGAGCAAAGGTAAAGCTTCAGACTCTCTTTGGCTTCAAGTTCAAATGGCAAAGTGATCCGGCAGGTGAAGGCCCTACAGATGCTCAGGATGATAATAGTTGCAGAAAGCCTAAGCGCAGTTGTCCCTCTCTATTGTTCTCTCTCTCTTATCCCCTGCCACATTATCCCTTTTCACCCCCTGGGAGGCCTCCCCTTCTCTCATAATTGGGAATGGACTTGGAGTGCATGGCTATTGGGGAGACAGCCAAGACAGCAGAGGGCAATGAAGAGAGAGAAGGAGATGAAGAACAAAATGTAGAAAAAACTTGAGACGACAGGCAGTGCTTTTGCTAATGCCACAGGTAAAATAAAATGTAAAAATGAAATGTTATATATAAATGCAAACACATGCCTATGTGTGTATGCATTAAACCCTCTCAGCCAGAAGAATCTTTTCTACCATATTAAGAAATGGAAGTGTTAGAGGCTTGGAAGGGGGACACTTGGTTTTCCCCTTTGAATGATGGGTCATATTTTGATTTTTAGAGGAACATAGATAAGGAGTGCATTCTTGATTTTGGAAATGCAGTGGCTACCCATCATTTTCAGGATAATGTAAGGGTCTTAGCATGGCTGACAAGGCCTAGATGGGCTGGCCCTGCCCACCTGCTTGGCCTCATCTCCCATCTCTGTGCCAGTCTACACCCTGGTTCTTTTGGCTTCTTTTATATTCAGCACTCATCACTCATGTATTCACTATTCAAGGTTCTCTCTCTAATCTTTCCTTTCTACTCCTGGTTCTTATTGATCCTTCAAGTCACAGTAGGAACACCGATTTCACAGGGAAGCCATTCCTGATCTCTCTGATCAGGTCAAATACCCCCTCATAGATTATTTGAAGGCTTGTGCTTCTCTTCCACAGCACCTGCCCAGTTATAGTTCCTCCGTGTGTGTGTGTGTGTGTGTGTGTGTGTGAGTGAGAGTGTGTGTGTGTGTGTGTGTGTGTGTGTGTGTGTGTGTGTGTGTGAGAGAGAGAGAGAGAGAGAGAGAGAGAGAGAGAGAGAGAGTGTGTGTGTGTGTGTGTGTGTGTGTAATTTGATAAATGCTTCTCTGATTGTAAATACATGTAGGCAGGAACTGTGTCTGATTTTACATACCATTTAACTTTCAATGTCTACAAATGCATGGTAAGCAGATGTAAGTGTGTGTAGTCATGGGACAATGATGTCAGAGTGTAGTAAAGGTTTGAGGGAGCCGAACCTGAAAAGAGGTGTCAAAGATCGACTTAATCTGCTGCCTACCCTAAATATAATCTTCACAATATATTTCTTACTTTTGGACTAAATGGGAAATATGACTTTTAAAAATTATATTTAGTTGTATGTGCTTTTTAAATTTTTTATGGGATTCTAGACTACAAAAAAGGCCCTGCTGGGTAGTATAGTTTTTAGAACTCAAAGAGAAGTGAGGGTTCTTGAGTCATAACTTTTACATTACAGTTTTCTATATTTGTTTTCAAGCTAACACAAAATTAATGCAGCTATTTTATGCAAGATCTTACCATTAGTTTCTCTAGAACATTCATTGAAAGTATGTCTCATTATTGAAAATCCATCCTTCAGTGTGTTTCCAACCATCTAGCCACCTCAAAAAAGACAACGTCTGAAGTCAAATCCCTGCTTTCCTTTGTGATTACAAGGACAACTAGTAAATCAGAGCACAGTCGCCCTAACCGGTTTGGCTCAGTGGATAGAGCGTCGGCCTGGGGACTGAAGGGTCCCAGGTTCGATTCCAGTCAAGGGCATGTAGCTTAGTTGCGGGCACATCCCCAGTAGGGAGTGTGCAGGAGGCAGCTGATCGATGTTTCTCTCTCATCAATGTTTCTAACTCTCTATCCCTCTCCCTTCCTCTGTGTGAAAAATCAATAAAATGTAAGAAAAAAATCAGAGCACAGTCAATGCCAATTGCTGAAGGTGGGTCCTACAAGTTACTCTTTGTCTTTAAGCTACTTGCAGGAGATGTCCAACATGCAGTGCTTTGGTATTTTCCCAGGAAGTGCAAAGGTTTATAGGTAAAATTCAAATTAGTCCATTTTCTTACTACAGATATAGTTCTCATGTAGACGGTATGCTTGTTAGGAAAAAGGTTAAGCCAATAAACTCAAATTGTGGAAATATCTGAGACCTTACATCATCTATAATCCAAATTACTATGAACAATATAAAGTTGACTATCAATCATTATTTACAGAAAAGTATCTGAGACCCAGACACTATTTTAAAGTCATAACTTTGCAGGGTAAAATTATTTATTTTTTTTTGGGGGGTGGTAATACTTTTATAAGACTTTAAGAAAAGTTCAGCTTTTATTTCTATATTTCAACTTCAGTCAGAATAAGTAGAACAACTCTACCGAGAGTGAACAATGGTGAATGGTGAGAGTTTTCTCACTGGTGAAGTGGGAGGTTACAAATAAGCAAAGGGAAGAAGCTGGAAGGATCGATGTCAGCGATTTTCAAGGAGTGCATCACAAGAATTTTTAAAACATGCAGTACCTGACTTTTAGTCAAGGGCACTGACCTCTTTGCCCTTAGATTGTCAAATTTAAAAAAATGACAACAGCCAACACAACAATAGCCATCTGGTGTGAATGAATTACAATTATACCTACTTTTTTGTCAGATCGGCTAAAAATATATATTTTGATGTGCCACAGAATTTTAGTAATTAGTTTATGTGAGCCATGAGATAAAAAAAGATTGAAAATTGCTGATATATGTTGTAATGAATTAAAGTTGAAAGCTTCAGTATAAATTCATGCTTTTAAAAATCTATCTTTCTATCTAGCCATATATACAGATAGTAACATATAGACATATTTGTAGATATGCATATATTCACAGGTAAGTATACACACATATGTTTCCTTGCTCTGCCACCCAAGCAGGCCTAGAAACAATGACATCCAATAGCAATGAATATACCTAGTGCCCACATCTTGGTTTTTAATATAATTCTCTCATGAAGGGAAACAGGTTCCTTGGAGCAATGGCTGAATCTAGAACTGAGGAAGGAAAAATGTATAAGATGAGCCTGCATCTTGTAATGGCAGAAAGTTAGAAAATGCTGAAAAAAATCCCACAATAAGAGGGATACATCAAAGGGACACGCATGCCAACTGAAAGAACTCCCAATAGCCAAAGCTGAAACAAGTTGAGCAACAACATAGTATTGAATTAGGACCTGAAACACCAAATACATATTCATGGGTCCATACTGACATATGCAAAGGAGTGCATAAATCATTAAATAAATGTAGAATTGACAGATCTCCTTTGGAGAAGAATTACAAATATTTTATGTAGATACTCAGCCTTCAAGGAGGTTGAGCATAACTCCCTCCTCCTTAAGGGCTGTTTATAGTGACTTCTTTCCAAAGAGTAGAGTATGAAAATAAGGGAAAAGAATGAGTTTATAGTGGAAAACAAGATCTATAGATATGTAGGTATATAGACAGTCACTAACCTGTGTATATACTTACATCTACAAATATATCTGTATGTAACTTGGTGGTCAGGGTTAACATGAATAACCAAAAGTCATTTTGACAGTGTGATAAAAATGGCATTTTTACCCTATGAAATCTTCCTCAAAACACAAAACCACATTCTAATCATGAGGAAATACATCAGAAAATCCCAATTGAGTGAAATTCTACAAAACATCTGACCAGCACACCTCAAAACTGTCAAAGTAATCACAACAAAGATAATATGAGAAACTGTCACATCTATGAGGAGTCTGAGGAAATATGACGACTAAATGTAATGTGTTTTTCTGGATGGGATCCTAAAACAGAAAAAGGACATTGGATACACTGAGCAAATACAGCCCAGCCAGTGTGGTTCAGTCATTGAGTGCCAATCCATGAACCAAGAGGTTATGGTTCAATTCCCAGGTCAGGGCACATGTCTGGGTTGTGGGCTTGATTCCCAGTAGGGGGCACACAGGAGGCATCCAATTGATGTTTCTCTCTCATCAATGTTTCTGTTTCTCTATCCCTCTCCTTTCCTCTCTCTAAAAATCAATAAAAATATATTAAAAAACTAAGCAAATACAAACAACATATGTATTTTAGTTAATAAAACTATATTAATATTGTTTCATTCATTGTGACAAAAGTACTATATTTATATAAGATATAAATAATAGAAGAAAGTGGGTATGAGATATGTATACTAACTGAAAATTTTCTGTAAATATAAAACTTTTTAAATACAAAAATGTTTACTTTTTAAAAAACCTAAAGTCTATAAATTTAATTTAAAGTGGTAGAATTAAATAGTAAGATCTAATCTTACTGATATAAGCCAATATTTAGTTCTTTTAAACAAAAAGACATAGTTTTCTTCATATATTAACCTCTATGACCAATTGCTTTCTCTATAATTTTTTAGAAAATATTAGATCATGTTAAACATCATCAATTAAAACCAGGTTAGAATGTTCTGGAATTGATAAACATATCAATATGCATTATCTATATGGGTATATTTTTCAAAAGACTAGATTTTAAATAGCCAAGGTTGGTTTACTCTTCTAAGATACTAAAAATCATAGGGCAAACTAGGGAAGAATTATAAAGTTGAATCCAGGCAGAACAAAGATAAATTTCAGCAGATCATTTATTCATAATTTTTGACCCTAGTAAACAATGCAGTGCACATTTCTCCATCCCTACTCCTCCACCCGGCCCATGCCGGTTATGTCACTGAGATGCTTCTTCTGACCATGAGAACAGCCACACCATTCTGGGATTAAATGTCTGACTGTGGGTGCACCCACTAATGCATATTTGAAGCTAGGAAGAACCAGCCTGAAAGTGTCTTATGCTTAGAAGACCCCAGAAAATGCTTCCTTCCTTTCAGATTCACTTGACTACCATGAGGCCCTTTCAGGCATATTATCGATTACATCACAGATGTCAGTAATAATTCACATACCGTCTTCACAACTGTTTCCATATACAAGTACTACCTGTAGTATTTATCATGTATGTTATGTTTTCCTAAATTCTTAATAAACTCTTTTTTTCTCTTAGAAAAAGAAAGAACCAGCCTGATCCAAGCAGCAGCCTTCGATTCCTGAATCATTTCTCTCTTTAACAACTGCAGTGATCCAAGCACTTTATATGTGACAAGGCGTGTGTTTCTTCCAACCTATCGCTCTCCTCTTTGTCCTCTCCAGAATGTCTGCTGCCCAGAAGTGAGCACAACCCAGCTGAGATCTGGATGATGCAGGGTCAAGCGCACTCATTACCTCTTTATCTTGGGACATTCTAGTTCTATTAATGTACCCTAAGTTGCTATGTGAAATCTCCAAAATAGGTACCATAGCTTACATTCAAAACTGGATGGTAGATACAAATACCACATTATCTGTGATTACTGTGAATGAGGTTAGCACATTAGCATTTGTTTGTGAATATCAGACTTGGCTGCCTAGAGTATGCGAGTATGCGTGAATCACAGCCTCCTCGGATGACACAGTCAGTGGTGCCCTCAGATGACACACCTTCCATCATTCCCTGATTCTTAAAAACAAACAAAACCACCTTCTTCTTTTTGTTCTGACTACACAGATATAAAATCAGAACTGAACATAATGATGGATAGAGAGTGCTCTTTAATCTAAGTGTCTAAACTCTTGGTAGTTTCTGTCTATTTAAAGTATATGTATTCCTATGAGAAGTATTACTGCCTATCTAACAAGTAATGATGTCATACAAAGTTAAGCAATTAATAATTCAAGAATGCTTTAAGACACAGGTGCCAAAGAATATGCTTTCCTAATCTTTGTAAAAATAGGTAAAATAATATAAAATTTCATTGGTAAATTGTGAAAACTGTTTTGTAACAAAATGACTTTAATGCAGGTGATAGATTTCCTTAAAATGCACTTAACATCCTATTTCTGCTCTAGCAATTCTACTGCCCAAGATAAAGTTATTTTAAACATTAATGCTCTCAGGAATATACAGCAATGATAAATATGCCAAAAAATGACAAATCTCCAAGAAAAATAAGTAATGCAATGCCAGCCGAATTTCTACATGAAATAAACTACTCAGTGATATTGGTATCTTTAATTGAGAAAGATGAATAATGTTAATCTTAGGAAGTTTATTTATAGTGGACTTAGATTAAGTACTACAATTAACAGCTATAGAATTTGTAGATCAGAATCAGAGGAAAAGAAAAACATTAATTAATAATTAGTCAAGATTACATTTGAATAAATTAGCAAAAGGAAAAATATCCATAAAAAACATCTAATTTTTAGTTCCTTACAAGAGAAGTGGTGCTGTTTGTTTTACAGACTAATTTATACAAATACCCAATAAATAAGTACTCATTTTCACTCCTCATATACACCATAGCATATACAAAACAACAATCTGCTTCCCTCTCTGAAGTACTTTGATTTTTTTAAAAGGAAACACAGGAATGAAGGAGATTCTTTTCCATCCTAAACAAAGGTTCCTAAACACATAATTTCATTCATGCAAAGCACAATTGGAAAGGCACTAGGGACCTCAATTTAAGAACAATAGACATAAGACCGATGTACTGGTTGCCTCCTGAACGGCGTACTCAGCAGTTTTGGAGCAGTTAGCAGTGATGAATAGGCATGAAGAATCAGGTACTGAGAAGCCATTTCCTTAGAAATGAAATCTTTTTTTCCCTTTTATCTTTTGCCTGTCTTGGAAGCTCTGAAGTAACCAAGGATACAGAGGAGTGGGGAAAGCATGCAACTGAGATTACCCAAAGGAGATGCTCATGATGAGGCTGAATAAAAATAGATTCTGGGGAGAGAGAGGGGGGGAAATGGCCTTAATCTTCAAAATTCTTTTGATGTGTTATTGCATTCAGAATAATGGATTTTCTCAAGGTAAAATCCAAATGGACTCATCTGTCAATTAAAGATATTTTACTCATAGACAAGTCAAACATTTGACTATTATTAGAATCAAATTCTAATATTAAAATCAAATTCTTATTTTCAGTATGTAATAGCCAATTCTCCTAGCTGGAAAAAGTAAAGGGAGAAATGATAGGAAAATAAATGAAGGGAGTCTTTAGATGCTATCTTATAGAATTCCATTATTTTTGGTTTCATGTAGTATTTTTTAAAACTATCGAAGGAATTGTTTTAGGGGGGAAATCCATAACAGTCTATCTCACATTCTTGAAAAACCCCCACAAAAAACCCCACAGCTTTTTGACCTGGCCTCCTATGTAAGGAATTTCATAATTTCCAGAAGCCTTGGCACTTGTCTGCATCCTCTTTCCAGGCTGCTTGTCATTTCATAATCGCTTTCATGGTTCCCGTTTTCCTTATTATCTGAATTTGTGCTCGAAATATTTCAAGCACAGGGAAGCAACCTGGTGAATCGACAAGAATTGACAGATGCCATTAGAAGCAGCCCCGCTCTTAACTTGGACTTTAACTTCCACACTTACACCACGAAAGTCCATATACAGACTCAACATTTTCCTCTAAGAATCAGATATCCTTAAGAGTCACGCAAGGATGTATCACTCTACTACGGCTGCCATCACAAATGGAGCAGGACTTGGGAGTCAGAGGCCCGGTGCTATGATGGGCTATGGAAAGACTCAGCGTACGTGACAGCACATTTTTACTTCAAGATGGTAATTTAGAAAGATACAACATTTTTTAAATAAGGAACATTTTTATTCAAATTATTGTGTGAATATGAAAACCTCAATAATTTTAATTGTATTTAATGAGGTTTTAATGAAATCTGGTATATGGGTTTTCTTTTTATTATTAACTAACAATAGTATTTACAATTTTTAAAAAATATGTTTTTATTGATTCTAGAGAGAGAGGAAACGAGAGGAAGGGAGAGAAAGAGAGAGAGAAACAGATGTGAGAGAGAAACATCAATTGGCTGCCTCTCCCATTCCCCTTACTGGGGATCGAACCTACTACCAAGGCATGTGCCCTGACTGGAAATCAAACCTGTGACCTTTTGGGGCATGGGACAATGCTCAGTCAACTGAGCCACACAGGTCGGGGCAGTATTTATGATTTTCAAAGATCTTTCAAATATACTACAATCTTCACAGAAATTTTTGGGGAAGGAAAAAACAGGAGGCAGAACTAAAATGCATCGAACATCTTAAGTATATCAGGGCTATTATTTTTATATATCTCATTTTTCTTTATGCTCAACTTTAGGACAAGTTTCCTTCCAATCTCACTATTAGAAGTAGGTGTACTTCCCCTGAGCCACTGAGTTGTTCGTATCTAATGGACACTGAGATTTGTACATTAGCTACCTGATTTACACATGGCTCCTAGGAAACTTAGAATGACCTTAGCATGAACCTAGAAGAGGGAGGGCCCTCTGTCTCCCTTGAGAACATAGGTTTAAACTTTCCAACTTTATAACCAGTTTTGAGTCCCCAGACTCAGCCTTTGATATGTGATCATTTCAGGGAGGCCGGGAGTTCATTGATCTCTCTTGCTAACATAACAAGACTCTTTTTTGATTTGCATACCACCAACACCACCAAGTCACTTCAAGCCTTCCTGAGACTTATTGATAAAGTACTAGTAAGACCCACATGCATTGGTGATCTTTTATTTTTTTCCTCCTGTCTGGGGAAGGGTCAGTTGATGGACTGAGTACACATTGTTCTCAGCCTTCCTTAGGCTTCTCCTCTTCCTTTCCTCTCCTCTACTCTCTCTTCCTCATCTCCCCACTCTGGTTGCTCTGAAGGACCAAATTCTCCCTTCGTGATAGAGTGGCTTTCAGCCTCAGATCACACGAACACCTGCCTGCAAACAAATTCTCAAGGGACTCTTCCTACTCCAAGAGCATATTTAATACGTATCTCTTCTGAGAAAGATATTTCTCTTCCCAAAGAAGATTTTGGTGCTATTTGTTAAGATAATACTTTTCTTTTCATTTTATTACACCTGCGTGTGAGTATTAGCATCATACCTTATTTCCAATTGCCTTTCCCTCATCACTCTCTTTTATAAGCTACATCTTTGCTGGCTGCCATAAATGTTTCCTAGAATAGGACAAGGTTTAACAAACAAATAAATAATATAACATCTCACTGAATGCTGACAGCAAATCTGGGTGATTAGTACTATTGTATTTTTCTTTTATGAATGAGGAAAGTGATCATAAAAGTCAGATAAGTTGTGCTCAAAATCTGCCAGTCATCATGAGAGTTCAATTTAAACTTAGTTCAATATAGCTCTAAAGCAGTGGTTCTCAACCTTCTGGCCCTTTAAATACAATTCCTCATGTTGTGACCCAACCATAAAATTATTTTTGTTGCTACTTCATAACTGTAATGTTGCTACTGTTATGAATCGTAATGTAAATATCTGATATGCAGGATGGTCTTAGGCGACCCCTGTGAAAGGGTCGTTCAACCTCCAAAGGGGTTGAGACCCACAGGTTGAGAACCGCTGTTCTAAAGCATGGGTTCCTTCCCTTGCATAATACTATCTGCTAAGAGAAATGTGTATGGGACCCCTCCCACCCCCACAAATGCTTTGTCAAAATACACAGGTCACCTATTCTTTCTACCCACCCCTCCACCCCCAGATTCTGATACTCCTTGTTAGTGAGATGGGAAGATGAGAACTGAAAGGATTTGTTGCATAAATTATTGTAGGCATGTCTTCCCAACCCTACCACAAGGGAACCGAAGATCTAGATTCTTAAAATGTTGACATTTGAGTTAACTTTCTAGAGTGTGCTCTCATTTAAAAATATATAAATGTATAAAATAGTTTTTGAAGTTATTTTACAATAAAACAGAAATAAAATATTATTTTAACGTACAAAGAAATTTGTAGTTTTTAATTGTCATGTTAACTATTAGATATGATTGATATTTTAAAGAAAATGTGAAAATGATGGCATATTATATCTATTTCAATGGCTCAACTGATAAATTCTTTTACATATAAAGTTTCAATATTTTTAATATGTCAAATACCAATATTTTTCTCCATTTGTCATTTAATGTCTTATCTTGAAAACATCGAAAATCAAAGCAATAGCAAAATGAGAAACTAAAGAAGGGTAATAATAAGAAAAGTCTAAGAAGATATTGATAACTTTAGAATCAAATGAATCTGGCAGACCCTGTTGATTAAGTCCCTACTTCTGAGGAGAACTATATTAAAAATTTTACATACAGTATTTTATTTAATCCTTATAGCAATATGATAAGGTAAGATTAATAGCCATGTTTTCTAGATGAGGCAAATAAGAAGTGCAAGTAAGTTACATAGTTGCTCAAGGTTATACAGCTCCTAAAGGAAGAACAAGGGTGCAATCATGATTGTCTAACTCCAAAGCCCATGGATCACCAGAGAGCAGATAAACAAACATTAAATTGTACAGTCTTCCTTACGTCAATGAGGCTTTAGAGGAGTGAGCTATCTGAGGTCAAAGAAGGTTTATGGAAGAGATAAGCTGTTGAAGATAGGGGGAACTTGAAGGATGGTTAGGGTTTACATCGGCAGAGCAGAGGGCAGAGCATCCCCTCTAAGGAAATCAGATGGGTGTGTTTGGGAACACTAAGAAGACTGAAGTAGTAATTAAAGAAGAGAAATCTAGATTGGGAATCATGAAAATTAAATCCTGAGAACTGAAGATAGTTCAGGTAAGACACAATTACAAAGAGCTTTGAAGGTAAAATAGAAAACTATCCAATGTTAAGTCATTCACTCATTGCACAAAGATCTATGGATGCCCACTCTATGAGCCAGGGAAAGGGAACAGAGTAATACAGAAAGCCCTGGAGAAAGAAGTCTATTCACAGTTCTGTATACCCTCTTCCTCAATCAGGGATCTGGCCATATTCTCTCTGCAACAACACACTGGTAGAATCCTACTCTTAAGCATAGGCAAACATAGAATCCTAGTCTTAAGCCTTACCTAAGGCTTTGCTTGCATGCAGGCAAGGCTGTAAGTGCCAAGAATTAATTTATTGGAGTAGCCATCACCCAAAGAAGAATGGGGGTTGGAGCATAAATTCTCCAGTGTCCTCAACCCTCACGTAGGACAAATCTGAAGCAAGTCCTACATCATTTCCCAGAGGCCCCCAATGGGATTGAGTTGCAGCATGCTTTCCTTTCCTGTTTTACTTCCCCACTCTCCCGCTGGGGTTTCCTGGTATAATCTCCCAAATAAACCATTTGCACTCAATTCTTTCTCTCGGAGCCTGCTACTGAGGGACCCCAGTTCGACACTGACGCACAACAGTTCTAGAAACAACTAACCATGGTAGAACACTTCTATGCCAGGAACCTTTCTAATCACTTTGCACATGTCACAACGTTTCATTCTCACAACAGCCTATGAGGTGCAACTATTGTAACCCCTCTTTTGCAGTTGAGGAAACTGAGAAAGAGAGAGTTCCAAACTTGCCCAGGAAAGCTTGAATCCAAATCTGAACCAGGAACTCTAGCTCAGCATCAGTGCTCTTAGACCTAAGTCAGCTGCCTCTCTGCATGTGGAAAAGAATTACTGTATAGCAGAGGTGGGGAACCTTTTTTCTGCCAACGACCATTTGGATATTTATAACATCATTTGTGGGCCATACAAAATGATCAACTTAAAAATTAGCCTGCTATATTTAATTGGTCAAACATTTAATTAACTCACCCCTAATGCCTTGGCAGGGCCAGACCAAATGAGTTTGTGGGCCTTATATGGTACATGGGCTGGATGTTCCCCACCCCTGCTGTATAGCAATACAAACCATATTGTGGAAGTACAAGGAGCTCTAGGAGAACATATGGAGGGATTAACTCTACCTGGACTTCAGGGAAAATCAAGCAAACCAAGTTCTAATGGATTAACAGGGGTTTTCCATGGAAAAAGGCAAACATTCCTATACAAGGTTCATCACACAGCAGGGTGAGTCTTCAGACATCGTAGAGTCCCATCAAGATTACTAGAGAAGTGGGTAGAGGGAGTCATGTGGGGTCTGTTGACTAGCCAGGTTCCAGCTTCCCTAGTCTTTCTTCAAAAGTGTAACACTGATATAAAGTTGCTCCTTTATATCATACCTACTTTACATATACGTCATTGCCTATACTTTTGCTTGGAGGAAAGTTCTGTGCCTTAAAAATATATGTTCCTAACCTCTATACTAAAGGATAGTCTAACAATTCAGATATGCAGTATGTATGGTAGAATAACGAGGCAAATAGCATTCATACTAATAGTAGCTGTCATTTATACATGAAATTAGAAAGGCAGAGGCTAGGTGAAGCAGGTCATTATGCTGACCTTATGCGTATAATACACAGTCAATAGATTTTCTAGTCATGAGGAGATATATGAAGGAGATAATGCTTTTAGAGCTTAGTTTGACAGTGTAAGATACATGAAAAAGGAGAGAAGTGTCATACAGAGAAGAATTTTAGTTCTCCAAGCAGTCTAGAGCTGATCGGAAGGCCATGGTTAGAATGAACCTGCCATTGAGTAAACTAGATTACCCTAGGCAACCTGGTTAATCTTTCAATTTACACAACAATAACAGCTACCATTGATTAGTTACTTACTGAGTGACAGGTGCTCTTCCAAGCACTTGACAGGTTTTCTTATTTAATCTTCACAGCAGTCCAAGAAGTGAGAACTACTTATTATCTCTATTTTACAAGTGGAAAAGCTGAAGCACAGAGTTTAGATCACTTTTTATGCTAGTTTACATCCTTAGTAAGTAGATAACACACCCTTGTCATAGATTTTGGGGAGGATTAAGTGAAATAATGTAAAAAACTTAGGCTATACCTGTCATTAATAACCTCTCAAATGTGATATTTACTATTATTATCTTTATTGTTTTCATAGCATGACTTCCTGTGCCTTATCTCAACATCTACACTAATAAAAGACAAAGATGCTAACTGACCGTACCTTCACTATGCCCATCAGCCAATCAGAAGAGTATGCAAATTAACCCAACAAAGATGGCCATTAAATTTGCATACTGGCGGCAGGGCGGGGCAGCACCATTTGCCGCCCGCCCCAACCCCGGGATCGGGCCTGCTGTGTGCGCGACCTGGGGCAGTGCCCCAACCCCAGGATCGGACCTGCCCTTTGCGACCTGGGGAGGCAGGGCAGGCACCGCAGGATCAGGCCTGCCATCTGCCACCCGGCGAGTGGGCCTAAGCCAGCAGGTGGTTATCTCCCGAGGGGTCCAAGACTGTGAGAGGGCACAGGTCTCGCTGAGGGACGCCCCTCCCCCCCCGCCAGTGCACAAATTTTTGTGCACCGGGCCTCTAGTTATTTAAATAATGCAAAAAGATATTTAATTAAATAATTCCTTAATCATATAAATTTTGTTACTCATCCTTTTCTTTGCACATATTCTCTGAAGAATTTATAGAGTACCTGTTAGGTATAACATTGTACTTGGTGCTGGGGATATAAATTAGAACAAAGTAATCAAGCTGGCTACTCTCATGAATAGAATGAAGTATGATTTGTTACTTTGAAGTCTCAGGGATTAGCTTGGTTACAGAAAGTTCCTTGAATTAAAAAGACGTGCAGTGAAGTTGTGGCAGACGTGGTCCAATCTCTAAAATGGTGATATTTTGATCTACCATAATATTTAAACTCTCTCAATGTATTATTTCTCAGCATTTCCTTTCATAGAAGGGCAGTTATGTTTAAACAAGACCAAACGGGTAAATTAATAAGACACAGAACCATAGATTTTATAGCATCGAAGAGGTTGAACTAAATGTTCAGATTTAAAAAGAAAAACATGAGCCCAGCCGGCATGGCTCAGTGGTTGAGTGTCAACCTATGAACCAGGAGGTTGAGGTTCGATTCCGGTCAGGGCACATGCCCAGGTTTCGGGCTCGATCCTCAGTGGGGAGGGCGTCATGGAGGCAGCCAATCAATGATCCTCTCTCATCATTGATGTTTCTAACCCTCTCTCCCTCTTCCTTCCTCTCTGAAATCAATAAAAGTATATTTAAAAATAAAATGAAATAAAAAGAAAAACATGAAAAGTCAAAGGGAGGGAAAAATGAAGTATCCTTATAAGTGACTAAGACTGCCTAGTATATTATATGGAGATTTGGAAGTGCAGCAGAAATTCTACAAAGAAAGCCATGTCCAAAGATAGCCATGTCCAAAGAAAGCCAGGTCCAAAATAATGGTGAGCACTGAACGCCAGGATATTAAAGAGGAAGTTCTGTAGATCTTGGAGAAAGTGCTGATGACTAGAAGAGATCAAAGGAATTCATAATATCTCCTATGTTAATCGTACACTACAGGGTTTATAATTATGGCCTAAAAATTATAAGGTTATTTAAAATTTCCCTTTAATTACATCTTCTATTTGTCATTTTCCACCCCTTGAGATATCATGGGAACATAAAAGAGAATTTAAATTTAAACATATTTAAACTACATTATATCAGTTCTGGTTAAAGTCATATTATGTTTTGTTATTTTCCATATGTTTCTCAGAGACTGGTGACCCTTTCAAGTAAACTTCAGAAGGGGTTTGAAGGAATTGTTGGAAAAGCAGGTAAAATATATCTGGATTTATGACATTCCAACCTAAACCACAGAAAAGTTCCTATTAAAAAATGAGCAAAGATGAATCATTTAGCTTTCTCTTCCAACTGTGATTTTTAGTCATTTGAAGATAAAATTCAAAGGGAACATCTTAGAGCTTCTGTTTGTCACCCTAGAGTTATTTCCAGGCAGCCTAGGAAATCACCTATTTCCAAAATCAGGTCATGAAACTGGAACTGCAATCTAATTAATATGTTCATAAAACAGCTCCACCACTACCAAACAGAGAGCAACAATAAAATCAACTCTGTATTCTTTGGAATCCCCAAAACATAACCCATTGGAGAAATTATAATTACAGCACACTTTCTAATTTAGTAATTAAGAATTCTAACATTTCTGTCACATGTCTGCCCCTTTTCCTGACAAAATACTTGGTGTAAGTAATTTTAAAAGTGAAGTGAACATCCTTTATTGACTTCATATATTCATTCAGCATCACTGACTTTTTCCAACTTTATAGACACTGACATACTTCTCTCTTCAGCAGCTTCCTAATACCCACAGAAACTGTGCCATAACCTGACTCTCCACCTGCCCCTTTGTGGTCCTCCCTCTGAGATATGATCTTAAATTGTACCTTCAGAGAAAATTAATCTCTACATTATCTGCATCCATCCTCCCTCCATCCCTATCTTGGAAGAATCCATATCCTTCACTAGTTGTCCAGATCCCCTATCTAGAAACTTCCTTTGGGACATGTTCCCTGACCCTTAAAAGTACCCCGTGTCTTCACTAACTACTGGCTTGTCCTCTCTCCTCTTGTTCTCTCCTCTCCCCTCCTCTTCACCCCTCAATCTGTCCTTCTTGTCCAAAATTTTGAAAGTAATGTACACTTCTTATCTCTGACTTTATAACCCCTAAAATATAACTTACCCCCAGACACTGCCTTACATCATTTTTCAAAGTGTTGCCAATAACTATTAATTCTCAAAACCATTGGCTATACTTTTAGTTCCCCATTTCTAGACTTCTATTATGTAGTTGGAACAGTTGGTTGTTTCTTCCTTTGGACTCCCCTAACATTTTGTATATACCTATATTAATATGCTCTCTACTAAACTTATTTCCTTGGCTGCTCTCCTCACTAGTATATGGTTATCTTCAAGGCAGTACTGTTATTTAGTTATCTGCAAATCCCATATGTTTACATGAATCAGTATGTTCCAATCCAATTCACTATGAATAATAATTTTCAACAGCTCAGATATTGGGTTATTTCATGATTAAAATGTTTCTTTGGCTGTTTGGCATTCATTCTGATTAATGAAAAAGTTAGTAGTCTTTACCTGTGCAAAAAATAATTTTAAAGACCTATAATTAGAACATTTTGAAGAAAGTAATAGTGATGGTAACTGAACCCAAAACATGTATGGTCTTTTATTGTTGACAAAGCTTGCTCAAAAACACTTCATCTGACTATCGAAACTGCCCTTCAAGGTGGAACTTGGAGCCATGTCAAAGGAGGGCCAGGCTGTGCAGTTTGATCACTGCCCACCAGAGCCTTGCAGAGATGATGAGTGAAGCTGAAGTCATCTGTGCTCTACTCGCCCAGTGTGTGCCCAGAGGATGGGATGCCTTTTGCTTTGCATGGAGACTGTCCATCCACCAAGCACCACAATCTGCATTTCTAATTCATTTGCCTGAAGTGGGGCGCTTTTCCTAATAGAGTTGCTCAGATAAGGATGCTATAGGTCAAAGTGGCCCTGAGAACATGGTTCACTTCAAATCCTTGTAAAATCCTTCATTCTGTAAACACACACACACACACACACACACACACACACACACACACACAGCTGATGATATGGTCAAAGTATACAAGTCACAGTGCTAACATGAACAGGGAGGGGTTCTCAGGGAAAGGCCCTTGACACTCACTAGGCATCCCATGTACTTACCTAACGTGCTAGCTAACAGGTTGAATCTGCTTATTTTTTATGGTCTTACTGCTCATCTGTTTTCCTGAAGGTCCATGGTCAGAGTGCTAAGACATTTGAAACAGAACAACATGGAAAATAAAAAAGCGCTGGGCTTTAAAATAGGCCTGCCTTGGTTTCGAGTGGGTCAGCTTCCCTAAGTAAGACATGTGACCTTAAGCAAGTTATTTACCTTCCATGAGCATTACTTTCCTCATCTGCAAGCATGCATTCAAATAAGACCCGCCTCCGAACGTTACAGTTGACATTAAATGGTGTAATTTATGTGAAAACATGGGGCAGGGGTGGGGGAGGGGGGATTCAATTAGTGCTGATCTCTTTCCTGAAGTATGCAATGGTTATATTTGTTACCTATATTTTTGAAAATTCAGCCAGGAGGTTTCACCATGCCATTGTTTAATAGTCTAATAAATTATTATTACAAATATGCTCTGAGAGTTTCTTTAATAGTCTACTCTTGAACATGAAGCCTGCAAATATGGGTTGCAATAATTTTCAACAGGTGGTGAAGAGCTCAGAGAGCTTTCCCAAGGTCAAGGTCACCAAAGCATTAACACCCAGAATTAGAATGAGAAAACTGTGTGGGGGAGGGCGGTTGTTTTGTTTTGTTTTTTTTCCTGAGCCAATAGCCTGATTATATAGAAACTGGAGTAACCATTTTAAAAACCAAATATATATCCTAAAATTTTACACAATATAGTCTTCAGTTGAAGTATGTTGTCTTGGTATGTTTATAGGCTGGTACTTCTCTAACTGGAAATACCATCCAATAATCCATCAAATGATAATAGTTATAGCAGGTAACTTATGGCTTAGAGACATTTTGGAGCTAAGGTGAAAAGGTGGGGCGAGGCTATTAATGAACATTAATGCTGTGGGGGTGTGGCCTAAGGAGGGAATGAAGAGGTGAAGTGTGGCTATTGTTGGAAGGAAGGAAGGGAGGGAGGGAGGGAGAAAGTAGGGAGGGAGTGAAGGAAGGGAAGGAGGAAGGAAGGAAGGAAGGAAGGAAGGAAGGAAGGAAGGAAGGAAGGAAGGAAGGAAGGAAGGAAGGAAGGGAGAGAGGGAGGAAGAAGAAAGGATCTAGCTAGCCTGTGGCGAGTGTGAAACTGGTTAAGTTCCCTCCTTGGGTTCTTCTTCCTCTAAGAGTTCTCAACTATTTTTTCCCCTTACTTGCCTTTTTTTCTCTGAATCTGGGTACCTCAACATTAGTGACTATAGCTCAGTTATAGCCACTGAAAGGGGTACAGGAACAGGGGGCAGAAAATGAAGAATTTAATAAAAGCAAAACATCCCAAATTCATAGCTAACCATTTTCACATGACAGAATATTTTCTTCTTTTTTTCCTTTTGTAGGAATTACCTAAAACCTCCCGGGCTTGGGCCACCCACTTAGCCCATTCAGGATGTATCCTGTCAGCAGTTTAAAGTGCACTGTTTTACTACAGGGGAAAGTCTGCTGGGACTGAAAATTATATTTAATCTCCATAAGTTGTGGGCACACTGGTATTGCAGATGGCAACTTTTCTCCGCTAGGATACCATTACTTAATCAAATATTTAAAAAGTAACGCAAAAATATAAATTTCTATTTTCTCCTTAAAACTGTAAGGTATTACTAAAAGGAATTAAGGAGAATACAGCTAGAGGCATTAAAAGACAGTAATATAGAAAGCCATGAGAAAAATTATATGTTAAATAGAGTCAGTATTTCATTTAAAGGAAAGTTTTCACTGTATCATATCTAAACCTGAACTTCTGCCTTAAACAATGGCTGACTTTACATTGAGCCCAGGGATTTGTGAACAAAAGGAGTTTTGTAATTATGAGCTCTATTCCAAATTTTATTCTGTTTACAAATAAATTGTATTTGGCCATAACAGGAATTTAGAGTCAGTTGAGAATCTGGTATTTGTATTCTAATATTGCTAGGTGGTTTTGTCACTTGGAGGAAGAGATGGTACAGAAGCAAGGTCAGCAGCGACCTGAAATCTCATTAGAAGACAAGCAGACACTGGCAGCATTTTAGGTTGACTGAAATGAGCAGAGCTCCCTTATCTTGCATGAGACTTAATACGTTTTGTCCTTCAATGCATTGCACAGTCGTCAAACTCAATGTTTCTCCCACCCACTAAAATTCTCATAAGAGAAGTGAGATCATTATATTAGCCAAAACATAAACTCTGCAAAATGCAATTCTGGGGTGAGTTCCTTCAGTTTCAATATATGAAGAGCAGAAAAACTTAAAAGCTGAAACTCTAAGAGGCGAGGTAAAAAGGATTATCCTTTCAGTAAGAAGCAGGCCATCTTGCTTTTCTCTGATGATGTGTTCATTGAATATTTTATTGAATAAAAGGTATGAAAATAAGTACATACATGCATAATATTACTAATATATCAATTTATATCTTGCTTTATTCCATAAAGGATTTTGATCAAAGAAAACACAACAAAATGGGTTAGTAAATTAGTGGAACCCTAGGTCGATAGAGGAAACAATTGAAGTGTGCTTTGCTAGATTGAACCTCACTAAGAACCTGCAAAGGGAAGTCCAGTGCAAAGATGTGGGGCCTAGAAAAAGGGAAAAGAAGCCTCAATGTTGAGTCAAGGTATGGAATCACCCTATTTTGTCTCTTGCTTCAAGTCACCTCTCCTCATTACGAAGAGGGTTTCATAAAAGCACCAGGTATATGGGCTTTAAGAAATGAAATTATAGGCAACAAATAAAGAACAGTTAATCGCCATCCACCATCACTAGTCCCAAGGCTTCCTCAGGTTCCCTCCCAGGAGCACACTGAGGGCAGCTCTAGACAGCTGGGCCTCCAACTCCTGCCCCACTGTCCTCTCTGTGTGTCATTTCAGTCCATCGTAAAGAGGATGCAAAGGCATTTGAACAAAATGCCCTCCTAAATTTTATAAATGTAAAATTAAAAATTCAGTTGTTTTTAACATGGCCCTGGTGTTTCTGGCATGAAATTACAGCATTTTTATAAATCAGATTATACGAAGTTGTTATATATCTTTTAAGTAAGTCAAAAAGTTACAAACATATGTTAGGCACACTATGTTATGTCATTCTTTTGAGACCCCTGCATAATCCCATGTCATCACGCATCTAGAGCATCGTCTTAATTGTTCCTAAATGAAATTTAAATTCCTAGAAAGCTGACTGGTATTTTCCTTTTTTTTCAACCATGCAAGAAGATCTGATCCCAAATTCCCAGGCTACCACTATATTCTCACAACTAGCCAGAATACAAAATAAGAAGAGCTATATGGTACTTATTTACCTACGGAGGCAAACCCTTATCTTTGTTTGGGTTGGCAGTAAAAAGGTCAAAAAGCATAATAGAAAGAAGCTTTTGCAATAAAATCCTCCAGCAAATATTTCTAATGTAGCTTTAAACAAGAAAATCACGTTCTTCAGACCACTTTTTAAGCACTCAAGGGGTAGTGTTCTATTAAGACAAGTAATAAGACCACTTATTAACTTTAACTTGTAACCAATAAACAATGGATTTGTAAGCCAGCCCTAGGGCAGGGGGATGAGAGTCCAAGTGGGAACTCTGTCCATAGGCTTCTATTGGAACCATTACCTCTGATCAACTTTTGAAGATTCCTCTGCATCTCCTGTATCTCAATTTCCCCTCCTTGCCTCTCAAAAAGCAGAACAGAAGAAGAGCATGCATCTCTGTGTTCTGCCTATCCGAAGGGTCGCCTTCATAGAGATGAACTAGAGCTCATAAAACCAAAGCACAGATCTCTTTTAAAATGTCTATTCTTCCCTAGCCTTGATTGGTCTCTTGCCAACTTCTGATCTGCCCCTTTGTTGGAAAAAAAAAGACCTGCATGTAAGAATGAGGAAAAGGGAGTCTTTGGAGATGAAAATGAGAACAGCTTGGCAAATCCTTTCTCCTTAGCATGATAATTCATGAGCATGGAATCTAATCCAAGAGGGACTCTTACAGTAGGACAAAGGGCAAGAAAGGGGAAGGAGGTTTTCTGTCAACAAACACCTAGGATCTCTGACTGCAGTATTGAAAGGTGAGGTTATAAATAAGAGGAAAACAACAATTGGAGAAGTTGAGAACCATGCACAACATTAATTAGGTCACCTGGAAAAAACCACCACCTTCTTCCAATTCAATGTCTTATTAAAGGGGCCCAGGTAAGAATAGATACACGGAGCACTCACACCCCACGTTGGCTCAGATTGGTTACAACAGTAACAAATTGGCACACCATGCAGTGAAATGCATGAAGGGTTTCCTAGCTTCAGGCACAAAAAAAACCACCAGGACTCTCAACTTCTCTCTACAGCTTTCAAACATTCATATTTCAGATCTAGAGAAGCATGAATAAGCACATTTACATTCTTTCAAAAACTACAGAATCGAAGGGCTCATTTCTTTCCAAAGTCGAGGTGAGGTAAATGCAACGACAGAAAAGATGGTTATAATGGTAGGCATTCAAAGAGCACACGCATCCTACCAATTGAAAAATAAACAAATGGACCCAAACAACAGAGCTGACACAGAACAAAAACTGTTGCTTTATAGCAAGGTACACTTTATAGAAATGAGAAGGGTAATTTTTCCCCAAAACAAATCTTAATAGCTACAAAATTAACCTTGACTCAGGCCTAAGGAATAGAAGGGAAAAATAAATACTTGATCAATGCCTACCATGTCCTAGGGCCTGTTTCCGGGACCTTTTTATCTTAGGGTTAAAGACTATTTAAGTGAATGTATCTGTAGGAATGACATAAACCTTATTGCTGATGCCTGACCCCCACCGTCAGGACCAGCAAGGCAATGGCACCACACCTCCCCCTGAGTGGGGAACTCTGGTGATGCACTTGGACGTGGGCCACTGAGGTTTGCAGGCATGTCACCCAGCTCCCTCCCCAGCTCAGTGGAGAGTGGGGATGGTGGCTCTGGACAGCAGAGAAAGAAGATACGCCACAGCTTCGATCTGGGATGTATCTGGTGCTGACAGAATGTGAGCACCTGCCCAGAGTGAAGGAGGATGTCACTCACCCCTCTCTGTTACTGATTTTCAGCAAACAAGCGAAAATGTCTGTAACAAACCAGCAAGTGATTTTGGTGGAGCCTTAAGATATCAGAAATCTTTCATTTGAGACACTGTCATGAAGGCAACTGGAAACCCTCTGAAACCTGCATTTTAATATCTATTACTTATCCGGAGGCCAGCCAAATAATTTACTTGGGAAATATACTTTCAAAAGCAGACAGATTGCAGAATCCCAAACAAACCATGTTAGTAGCCATAAAACCTTAAAATGTGCCTTTACCATGCATTCACAAAGTTTCTGCTATGAGAGATGGGACCCAGTCAACCCTAAAGGTCTGGTAAAAACAAGCAATTTTAAATAATGAGCTCTGCTCTTATAATGCCTTCAGCAATTAATTCCTACACACATTTAGCCATAAACCCTAATAACAAATGGTACGTGATGTCACATGTCCAGGAACCTTAACACATTGCATTGAACCTTAATACATGAGCAAAATCAACGCACTATGCAAGTTCTATGAGAGTCTGTACACTTCACGATTCATGTGTTGGAATTCTATTTAATTAGTTCTTCCTGGTAGAAACATTTCTTGAATAGTTAAAATATTCCTTAATGTGAGGCACCAACACATCTTAGTATTATTTTAAAACAGTCAGCATTCTAAGTTTTTTCTTAATTTCTTTTAGAAATTCAGAAAGACCTAAGGACAGGCAAATTGATATTAGATGTCAGAAATACAAGTGTCCTTCCCCAGGGAATTTTCAAATAAAAGAAAACAAAAGATCAAAAAACAGATCCCAAACCTCCCTTTTTCTTTTAGTTATTAGTTAAATAGTTGCCATTCTCAAAGTTGTGCTTTTTTCCCCCCTCCATGAAATGTTAGTAGTTGTAAATGTCCTCATACTTGACATTTCATTTGGGGGGTGCTTTGATATTAACAACTAAATTGTTATTGCATAACCATTACTTTCTCAGACAACATTTGGTCTTAATGTTTTACATCTCATCCTCACTTGATACCAATATTCTTGTTCAAGACAAATCTGCCTCTGGCACTTGCCATGGAATTTTATAATTTTGAGTGGTACGAACTGAAGGGGGTATATTGATTACTCACCAGATCCAGGAATGCCTTCTAAAGGGGAAATTATTCACGTGCATCATATTTGCAGGTCTTCTCTCATCAAGATTTTCCTGGTCTCATATGCTACATGTAGTGATTTTCACAGATGAATTCCAACTCTCCTGTTTGAGCAGCTATCATGGGCAATTATTGCAACAAGTACTGAATTAAAAAAAAAGCACCCCTCCCCCCCAAAAAAAACAAATAGCAACAACAAAAGCCCTTCCAGGATCTGAAGAAAGAAACATCACAGAGCACTGCCGGTATGGGTCCATCCATTTAGGTTCCACTCATTAGTCAAAACACTAAAATAACCAGTTCAATCGTTTATCCTAAATGGTGGCAAATATTGTCCTGGTAAAAAATCCAAGCGCCTAGAGTGTAAATTAACGCATCCTCGTAGAAAGGACTCTGGAATGTGGGAAAGGGGGAGTCAAAAGACAGTTTCTGGTTATCCTTGTTAAAGAAGTGTTAGAAGGGAAATGGAAAACTTCAGGTTGCTTTGCCATGCTGTCCTTTAGAAATGAATATTGCTTTTTCTTCTTTCTGAGGCACATATTCCTGTGTGGTCACTTTAACGCAGTGCTGCCTTCTGAGATGAGTCGGACAAAGACCTGGGCAAAGGGGCCAGACACCATGTATAACCAAAGCCAACTTCTTCCCCCCCAATCTCAGAACTGCCGGTTTTCAACTGCAAAAGTAGGAAGGCAGGGAGCAATTTCTGCTTTGCAGGACGGAATTACCTACCATCATGACTTCAGAAGGTGCTGTCATGAGGAAATTCATTTCAGATGCCTAACCCCATAATAAGGCTGCCTGCTGTCTTGACGTAAAATGACTAAGCTATTGATCCTTTCACGGCAGAAACCCCTTTAATTTGTTGTCATCAAAGACCATGTGCGGGCTTCTCAGATTTTGCCTTGGAAAGAAAATGAATTTCACAGCCGCGAGTCAGACGTTCTCTAAGAATTTCCTCCCCGCGGTCTTTCTTTCTCTCTCGGTCTTTACCCCCAATGCAATGCCCCAGTAGGTGTCATTTACTCGGATGCTCTGACATCTTCTGAAAGATCCTCATGCCCAAGCCATACAGACCTTGCATGCTTTTAAAACACAATGGCAACAGGCTCCTGCTGGGGTCCCCCAGCGCCGCGGAATTTCCAGCAGAACCTTTGGAGTCTTCGCAGCCGCCGTGTCCGTGTCCGCCCTGGGCTGCGCCGCCGGCCGAGCAGCTCAGGACACTCGCTGGAGGTACAGTACATTAACTCTGCAGCAGCCCTGCCCGCTGCGGAGCGCGGCCTGACAGGGGATGTGCTGGCGTCAAGGGGGCCCTCTAGGTGGGTTCCCAGACACTGCAGCACGCCTGCCTTGCTCGCCTCCCTGGAGGAGCCAGCGAGCCAAAGGGGTTAAAGGCACGGCTCGTCCTGAAAACGCAGATTTGAAGTAAGTAATTACCAGGCAAGACAAGCAAAGCAGTAAAACACACACACACACACACACACACACACACACACACACACACACAGTAAATAAGCTCACAGACATGCTACACCTTGACCAAATAGATATTACAGAGGCGGGGAGGTTTTTTGTTTTTGTTTTTCCTTTCTTACCCAATGAACAGAAAGGGAATAAAAGAAGTCAGAGAGAACTGGCATATGACAGGGTCAGGGTTTGGTCACTGGGAGTCCTCTTTTTTTTTTTTTTTAAACAAATATATTGGGCTGGGGATATCTTACTAACTTGATGGTTTGCATTTAGCTCCAGATGACCACAAGGTAATTTTTGGACAGGAAATCCTGTGGAAGCCAGTTGTGCGGAAGTCAGTTACACTTCAGTTGCAATTGCGCCTGCTGTAAAGCTGCTTGTTTGAGGAGGGGCGTGTGGCTCCCAGGAGTGCTGCCATAAAGCCTGGCCATGCCTGCTGTTGACATTTTGCTTCTCCTCAAGCTTGCCCCTTTGTTGCAAAGATTCTGTTCAACAATCCCCTGAAAGCACCCCTTCATTGTTGATGCCATTTTGGAGCAAGAACAAAATAGTAAACTCTGGTAATAGTAGGTTGGCATATAAATGGTGTTTGTTGGAGATCAGTAGGTAAATGGACTTTATACCGTAGCAGTGCACTTAATATTAATGTATCGCGTTAAACTTAGGTGTTTAAACAGCCTGCGGTGCAACTGCTTAATATTAAATGGAATACTGGCAACATTTAATACGCCATGCTATTATCTTCAGTTAGGATTTCCCCAGTGAGGCCCTGTCATCGTAGAAAATATTACCAGAGGTGGTGGTAGGGTGGGGGTAGATTTATCATAAATTCAAAACCAGGTACAAGGAACTTTAGTCTTGAAAACTGCCATGGCTTGGGGAGGTTTCATTTTAATCAAATGATGATACTGATGGAAGTATTTCTGGAGGAGGAAGAATTGAGTGATTCCTTTAAAAGCAGTTAGAACTTGGAGGTTCAGGAAGATGGTACCACAGCTTAGAAGGAAGCTGAGCATATATGTTGGGATGCATGTAGCCTCGGCAGTGTCCTTGTGACCTCCTCTTTCTACAGGGAATAAATATCTCCCCTAAGTGCATTTGCAATCTGAATCAGAAAACTTTGGTCTGAATTGTGTTTAACAGCTTTGAGTGCTTTGAATCAAGCATCATAGAGTAGTTCAAAATCTGATATTATGTTAGATGTTTAAATAGTATTATTAAGGGCAAGGAACACCCCAAATGTCTTGGGCCCTGTACTAAGTGCTTTACATTATTTTATTTAATTCTCACAACAACACTATTATGTCAGGATTGTTATTAGCCCTGTTTTACAGATGAAGAATTTCAGACATAGGGAGATTAAGTAGCTTATCCAAGGTCAAATGTCCAGTAAGGGTCATTATTTGAACAAAGAAAGTCTGGCTCCAGAGCCTGCATGCATTGCCACTATATTATAGTCCCTCCAGAATACCACCACCTTGCATTAGTGTTGTGCTTTCTAAAAAATTATCTTTACAGGTATTATCTTAATTTGGCCTCACAGAATCATGCTAAGGAAATGTTGACACTTCTGACAATTTTGGAAATGAATCTCCAAAAGGATAGTATTTGTTCATCATCACGCATCATGTTAGCTGTAGATTTAGAAGAGAATTCAGATTGTTTCACAGGTTAGTATTCCTTGATGAAGATAATGATGATGATGACGACGACATGATAATGGACATTAACCTATTTCAAAACCAATACTTAGTTCTTATACTTTATAAAAAAACTAGAGGCCCAGTGCATGAAATTCATGCATGAGTAGGGTCCCTAAGCCTGGCCAGAAATCAGGGCCAATCAGGTTCCCTGCCTCCCCGCCTCCTCGCCTCCTCCTTCCCTAGCTCCCTCAGCGCCCTGCCGCTGCCACTGGTCACCCGCCATGTTCTGCACTGCCCCCTGGTAGTCAGCACCCATCATAGCGAGCGATCGAACTCCCAGTCTCCCGGTCGAACTCCCAAGGGGACACTTTGCATATTAGCCTTTTATATATATAGATTATGTAGAAATTTATTTTCTCATATGATAGACATCATTAATTTGAAAATTTTTAATATTTTTAGCCTATTCTACTCCTCTCTCTTTATATGCCAATGTGATACCCATGGTGATGTGACACCAAGAATATCTCTGACTATTTCTCAATTACCACACAGTTCAACATCCAGTACTTGAAAGCTATGTTTCCATTTGTGGGCAATGATATAAGCAAAGCCCTTTATAAATAAAACACAAATGATTCGGTCATTAGATTACTAAGGGAGATATAAAATTAAAATATATTTAAACCAAGAGGAAATTTCAACTGAATATTTTTAAAGTGAACATTTTTTGGTCTTCTTACTTCTATTTTTATATATGCGACTATCTAGAGCAGGGGTTGGAAACCCCCCCATGCATAGGCCATATAAGGCCCTCGAAATCATTTGGTCTGGCCCTGCCAAGGCATTAGGAGTGAGTTAATTAAATTTTTATCAGCTTTTAAGTTGATAATTTTGTATGGCCTGCGAATGATGTTATAAATAACCAAATGGCCCTTGGCAAAAAGAAAAAAAAAGGTCTCCAATCCTGATCTAGAGTAAGGTATAACAAATTAGAATGAAAGGACACACAACTGAGAAACTATGATAAATAGTAGAAAAGCCAAATTTCTGCTGAAGGGATAAAAAAGAAAAATGTAATTTATTCCACAGTTCAAGGAACAAAAGCATTAATAAACAATTCTAAATTGAGTATTTTGAAAACGCAAGGCACTTTTATTTCACACATATTAGAAGCAGGGTCTTCAGAGTTATGGCCACTATTTTACAAACTGATGCTTCACCAGACTTCGTATTTTACAAATGTGTGTCCTTCAAGAAACAACATCTGAGCAGAATTAATAGGTTTGTAATTTAAGCTTACAGATGAAAAATGTTGATGGTCTAGGGCCGTGGTCGGCAAACTGCGGCTCGCGAGCCACATGCGGCTCTTTGGCCCCTTGAGTGTGGCTCTTCCTAAGCCTTAAGAGTACCCTAATTAAGTTAATAACAGTGTACCTACCTATATAGTTTAAGTTTAAAATATTTGGCTCTCAAAAGAAATTTCAATCATTGTACTGTTGATATTTGGCTCTGTTGACTAATGAGTTTGCCGACCACTGGTAATACACATCTGTTTCTTTCTACAAAAAGTTCATCATCCTTTCAGGAAATTTCTAAGAAATATTAGGGATGAAAGATTACTTATGGCTGATCTCAGTGCTATCATTTCAAAAAATAAAGGAGTGCTAATTATTTGCAGAGAACCACAGGTTGGCACATACTTTGTGAGAGAGGCTCAGCTCCACTGGCACAAAGGCTGTGTTTTGATCTTTTTAAAAGTTTTAACCATCCTCATATGAGACTGACATTAGAAAAAATTTTTAAAAACCACACCAGCATACCAATGTATTGATAAAGTGAAAAGTACAAGCTCAGAGCAAACAGTAATATTCTAATCAACATTTCAATGATAGATCATTTATGTTAGTGCACTCAGAATGAGAGAAGTATTATCTAGTCCCCATGCCCTTTTCCAATAATTAAAGTCCTTTTCTGCCATTGCTAGTAGGTTATGCTTGTAAGGGTGATGGTTTTCAAACTAAGTTCCTAGGAACCCTCTGGTTTTGCAAAGTTGTCATAGGACAACTGCAGGACAAAGGAAAGGCCAAGTACCTAAGTTTCATTTCAGAGCCCCTCTGCTTTTACCTGTTTTATTTCAAGGTTTGCTTTGAAAAAAGGGAGTCTGGTTCTTAAGAAAATGTTTACAAAAACGTAACTGTAGGTATAAGAAGTTAACACTTTCTAAGCAAATTCTTATCTTTGTATAGTCAGTTTCAAGACTCATTCTCTTCAAACCCTTTCAGTTTACATGCTTCCTTCACAATGAGTCAAATACAGATGATTAGGTTATATCTTTATGCTAACCCAAGCATAATAGCACAATGAAGACACACCATAGCCTCTGAACTTGGGTGTTTCCTAAACTCTTATCACTTATCTGCTATAGAGGGTGTAATAACATACGTCATTGATTCCCAGAGTTTCACTTTTATGTTTTTGTTCTTTAATTTTTAAAATAAATTTTAATTTACATTTTAAAAATTTATCTTTATTGTTGAAAGTATTACAGATGTCCCCTTCTCCCCACCACGACCCCCTTCACTCCATTACCACCCTCTCCGCAGGCCTTCCCCACACTATTGTCTGTCCATATGCATACAAGTTCATTGGTTAGTCTCTTCCCGCCCCCTCTGAAATGCATTTCTCTGCTGCATGCTTCAATGTCTCTGGTCCTATTTTGTTCATCAGTTTATTGTGTTTATTAGATCCACATATAAGTGAGATCATGTGATACTTGTCTTTCTCTGACTGGCTTCTTTCACTTAACATAATATTTTCCAGGTCTCTCCATGTTGTTTCAAAGGGTAAGAGATCCCTCTTTTTTACAGCTGCATAATATTCCATGAGGTAATACTATCCATTCATAGACTGATGGGCATTTGGGCTGTTTTCAGGATTTAGCTATTGTAAATAATGCTGCTATGAATATAGGGGTGCATATATTCTTTCTGATTGGTGTTTCTGGCTTCTTAGGATATATTCCTAGAAATAGGATCACTGGGTCAAATGGCAGTTCCATTTTAATTTTTTGAGGAAACTCCACACTGTTTTCCATAGTGGTTGTGTCAGTCTGCATTCCCACCAGCAATGTACTACAGTACTTTTTTATCCACATCCTAGCCAACACTTTTTGTTTGTTGATTTATTGATGATAGCCATTCTGGCAAGTGTGAGGTGGTACCTCATTGTCATTTTATTTTTTTAAATATATTTTTATTGATTTTACAGAGAGGAAGGGAGAGGGATAGAGAATTAGAAACATTGATGAGAGTCGATGAACTGCCTCTTGCACACCCCCTACTGGGGATCAAGCCTGCAACTAAGGTACATGCCCCCGATCAGAATCAAACCTAGGACCCTTCAGTGTGTGGCCCAATGCTCTATCCACTGAGCCTAACCGGTTAGGACTGTCATTTTGATTTGCATCTCTCTGATAATTAGTGATGTTGATCATTTTTTTTCATATGTCTCTTGGTCATTTATATGTCCTTTATGGAGAAGTGTCTATTCAAGTCCTCTGCCCACTTTTTAATAGGGTTGTATATCTTCCTTTTGTTGAGCTGTATGAGTACTTTATATACATTGAAAATTAACTCCTTATCAGATGTATCATTGACAAATATGTTCTCCCATACAGTGGGGTTTCCTTTTCATTTTGATTCTGGTTTCTCTTGCTGTGCAGAAGCTTTTTATTTTGACCCCGAATAGCTGCAACAATCTTAAGAAAGAAGAACAAAGGTGGAGGGATCACAATACAGGATATAAAAATATATTACAAAGCCACTCTAATTAAAACAGCCTGGTACTGGCACAAGAACAGGCATATAGATCAATGAAGCAGAACAGAGAACCCAGAAGTCTACCCAAGGCATTATGCTCAATTAATATTTGACAAAGGAGGCAAGAGAATGCAATGAGGTAAAGACAGTTTCCTCAATAATTGCTCTTGAGATAATTGGACAGGTACATGCAAACAAATGACACTAGACCACCAAATTACACCATACACAAAGATAAACTAAAAATGCATGAAAGACTTAAATGTAAGTCCTGAAACCATAAAAATCCTAGAAGAAAACAGAGGCAGCAAAATATCAGACATCTCATGTAGCAGAATTTTCATTGTTACAATGCCTAGGGCAAGAGAAACAAAGGGGAAAAAATAAACAAATGGGACTAAATAAAAATTAATTTACTTTTACATATGGAAAAAGAATTGCAGGAAACCAATAAGCAAAAGATAGCTGGAATAGCTATATTCATTTTAGACAAAAGCAATTCTCTGACCACAGAATTATTAAGGCCATAGCACCACATGATGATAAAAAGGTTCAGTGCAGTAATAAATTGCTACAACTTCAAAACTTACATGCCTCAAAAAATAAAAAGTAAAAAGAAGCAAATATTGCCAGAATTGCAGAAAGAAGAGCTCAAATTATCATCATAAGATGTGTATGTGGAGGGGGAAGAGTTCAATATATCATTCTCAAACAAGAAACAAGACAAATCATGTAAACACCACCAACAACAAAAACCAACTATAGGCAAATATGAGTTAGAACAACACAACAAGCTTGACTTATTGGACATCTCTAGAATGGATCCAATAATTAGAAATTTTACATTCTTCTAAAGGACAAATGGAGTACTTACAAAAAGTAATATAAAGTAAATCTCTACATTTTACAGAAATATCATACAAATCACATTCTCTAAACACTTCTAATGAAGTAACAGAAAGATAAAATGCCCTATACTAGGAAATTAAAGAAAAAAATTATGAAAAAGGCTCAAAGAAGATATAATGAAAAATTAAAACATATTTATAAATGAATAGTACAGACACCATATTTGAAAACCTGTAGGAATACAGCAAAAACAGTAATTCATGAAAATTTAAAGACTTAAATCATTATTTTAGAAAAGAATAGAGAGTACATTTAAGTGTACCCCTAAAAAGTTAGGAAAAAAAGATAAACAAAAAGAAATTACAAGGAAAGACACAATAACAAGAAGAGCTGAAACAAACTCATTATAAACACAACGAGGGTAAATAAGAAACTACCTTAAGAAGTATCTGATTATCTAACCCAGTGGCTCTCAAACTTCACCATGCAACCCAATCATGTGGAGGGCTTGTTAAAACACTGGTTGCTCAGATCATCCCTAAAATTCCCGATTCAGTGGGTCCAGAATATACCCAAGATTTTGCATTTCTTATAAAGCCCCATTGCGGTGCTGCTGCTGCTGTTCCAAGGACCAAACTTTAGAACCAAACTTCAGAACCTAAGCTAAGGTACATCTTTCTGTCACCATCACCTATAACCAAAAGCTAATATCAATGATTGCCTCCGAAATAAAGTAGATGAAATAAAATTAAAACTCCTCTAGATTTATATATGAAATGAAAGGTAATCTTTTATTTTTTAAAAAATATATTTTTATTGATTTCAGAGAGGAAGGAAGAGGGAGAGAGAGATAGAAACATCAATGATGAGAGAGAATCATTGATTGGCTGCCTCCTGCACGCCCCAGCCTGGGCATGTGTCCTTGACCGGAATCAAACCTGGGACCCTTCAGTCCGCAGGCTGACACTCTATCCACTGAGCCAACCCAGCTAGGGCTGAAAGGTGATCTTTTAAAAAAATCTTTATTATTGAAAGTATTACATATGTCCCCCTTTTTTCCCCATTGACCCCTTCTAGCCCACTCTTACCCTTCACCCTAGGCCTATTGTCTGTGTCCATGGATTATGCATATATGCATATGAATTCTTTAGTTGATCTATTCCCACCCACCCCCATCCTCCTAATTTTTTATGAATATTAATTATAAGTTCAGATATTTTAGTAAAGTGTCCCATTCTTTTGTGAGGCTGGATAACTTTTGTCTCTTACTTGTCAAATGAAAACATTTTGTCCCTCTATGTCAATTATTGCTTTTGTATAAATATACTTACATATACAAATACCTCTACATATTTTTAAAGCACATTTTTCTATATTAGTTGTATAAATATGTTCTATCTTAGGAAATAGAAGCTACAGACACTTGGATATACTGGGCGATATGACTTTTTCACCTAAAGCCAACAAGGCAATATGTAAGAAAAAATTTCCCCCAAAGAATACAAAATTTGTGTATACTTCTTGCATATGCATGTATATTATAGTTACCATCCCAATATGTAGAATAAGACACAAGATGGCTACATACCCCCACCCCTACCTCCCAGCAGAAGAACATTCAAGTTCAAATCCTCTCTCTGACCCTTATAGAAAAACCTATCCTTATGGAAGGAACAGCATTTTCTTCTGTGCATTTATAACACCAAAAAACAATGTTGACACTCAGTAAATGTTAACTGATGACCATGTTGATAGGGATGACTTCCCACTTCTTTCAAGTTCTAGCAAAATCTGAAAGTGTGTTGTTCGGCACATTTAAAACAGAAATAAGAGGAGCTCTTCATGAAGCCATGGTTTCAATTGCTAAGCGTCAGGGATCTGCATCATGTTTCAGCAAGTTGCTGGTACATTTAATTTCTACTTATTTGTATAACCAAGGATGCAGCCACTAATTGAAAAGTGAGAAAGATATTTATTAAATACCTATTTTGATCACCTAAAACAAACATATGCTTTGTTGGAAATTTTCATGATTTCACTAATATAACGAGTCATTAAAAAAAAGATATGTTTTTCATTGATTCTGGAAAGAGAGGAAAGGGAGAGAGGGAGAGAGAGAAAGAGAAACATTGATGTGAGAGATAAACATCTATAAGTTGCCTCCCCTACATGCCCCAACCAGAGATCAAACTCGCCAGCTGGGTATATGCCCTGAAGGAGAATTGAACCTGTGACACTTTGGTGCACAGGACAACACTCTAACCACCTGAGCCACATCTGTCAGGACAACAAGTCATTTTGGATCCTACTGCCTACGCTTAAATATTATTTTAAATAATAAATATATGCATTTACAGGAAAGACAATTATCACATAATGAAACAATACATTTCATAATTGAGATAATATAAAATTCTTGCTAAATGCCACTTTTAATATTTTTGGAAGTAGAAACACTAAAATACCTAATTTATTGATAAATATTATAGCAATGAATCACCATTAAGTCCTGGGTTTTAGTGTTTTTTAAATTGTAATTGGGGCAGGGGTGTATTTTCATAGTCATTTTAATAGAAAGTTAGGAGAGGCTGCATCAAAGTAAAAAAATCAGATGCTCTTTAAAATCCAAAGACTTCAACTACTACTTCCAGTACATACTCATACACACACTCATACACCACTGACAGTTAACAGAATTAAGTGAAAGGAAATATGACTATATTTGCAAATTATATATATTTATAATATAGATATTACATACACATGTATCTCAACATTTTGTATGTACTATGTGGAGACATCTCTACCCCCCCCCACCCAGTTATCTCTGAAACAGATGGTTAAAGACTATCCTTAGAATGTAAACTCCATAGGGGCACTGGAACTTTTGGTCTGTTCTGTCCCTGATGAATCCCAAGTACTTAGAATAGTGTCCAGTGCATGGTAAATGCCCATTGAAATATTTGTTTAGTCATGACTATCATAAATAAATAAATAAATCACTATATCAATGTAATTATTTATGTTTGCCTACAACTCCTTCTATGGAGCTTGCCTTCCTTACACCCTAACTTTATATAACCTTGACCCACTGCCACCTGATTCATCCACTGGGTAGAAACATTACTATTCCATCTTTGGAATGTGAATGGTCACAAGAAAAACGGAGACTCTAATCAGTTCCATGTGGGCTTAACCCAAAAAGTCATATAGATTTGGGGGACCAAGTTGCCATTTTGGGTCAAGTAAAAACTGATAGCTAAATAAAATCTGGCAATTACAGAGAGAAGTTAGCCAAGAGTACAAACACAGAGACAAACAGAAATGGATGATTAAATTGAGTAGTTGCTTCAATTTTCAAGCTTTACAATCCAACAAGGCTCAGTTATAACCCATTTCTGTGAATTTCTGTATCTTTACAGTAACTCTATTCCTCTTTTTTTTTATACAGAAGTGCATGTGAGTACATTTATTGCAATCAAAATCTTGACTAGATAAGTCACCATATAAGAATATTTTTTTTGCTATCATAAATCTTTTCCTTCCTTCCACAAAGAAAGCAACTTAAAATTAATCCTACATTGTAATATTGAGTAGCCACAGTGAATTAGCAGGCCATTGAGTTAATGATTTCTCCATCAAGAGGCTTAAATACTCACACACACACACACACACACACACACACACACACACACACGAGCTGACAATGTACCAACATGTACATCCACATCCAGAGGTTCTGGGAGAGCACTCTTTTTTCTCTGACTGATGTCTATTATACTTTTAGTCAAAATATTAGCTTCTTATTTTTCTCAAGCTCCTTTCATCACTTTCTTCACTGAATATTAATTTGCTTTAGAGAGAGATTAAGAAAGGTGGGGAAATACTGTGATTTTTATTAGGTTTATGGAGTAAGAGAATTTAGTCCTCAAAAGGCATAATTCCTTTTTTAGGAAGGAATAAAAGCACATTCATATGATTATTTAAAAATAATCTTTTAAACATTTAAAAGTATTAAAATGCATTAAAACCAGAATTCAATATTTTAGAATGATAGTTTTAAATTCATGTTGATATAATTAAGTAAAACATTCCTTTTATTGGAGTGCAAAATAAAGTCAGGCTATTATTAAATCCTAGTTGCCTATTACAGACAGATACCCTCTCCTTCACTTAGGTTTTAATACCCTCTGCTCTGCTGTTTTTAATGTTTGGATGTGGGGATGAATCCATAATGCTGAGCACTTGCAACTATCAAATAGTCTGCCTCTCTTTATAACTGGCACATCCCTATAACCAACACTATAGACCATACAGATCACTTAATAGATACAAATGGAAAAAAACATAAATAACACATGTCCCAAGCTGGATGAGACAGAAAAATGTTACTATGAAATTCTCTGGCCTAGCTATTTGTCTTATACTTTTCTATACAGAAATCATGTTATAAGTGGGAAAGAATCCAGTGTGGAATATAACATGATTTCATCTGTTGTTCTGAGTTCCAAGGTGTGTACAATGGATGAAGATACAAAAGAACTTCACAATTTTCCACAAAATAAAGTAACAAAGCTGACCAAACAGTAAATTTACTTTTAGGATTTCTCCTCTTTTCTCATTGCCCTTCCTCTTTAAATTGGTGATGGGACAGGGATCCAAAAAAAATTTTTTTTAAAAAGCAGGGAGCATGTGGATGAGCATTGTGTTGTCAGCCTCACAGGTTTCCTTGATTTTTTGCAACACTCGCCTCATTTTTAAAAGAATGGAAGTTATAGAGGAAGCAGGAACAAAGTTAATGAAAATCATAAACTTCTCCCCTTTCTCCTTCTTCCCAGTAATTACCCACTCATTAGAGACAAAGGCTGCTGGAGATGAGGTTGCCATGTGTCCTATTGGGGATTAAATATTTTTCTTCTGGAAAGAGAAGAGTCAGGCAACTGTTGCAGCCCCAAATCCCTGGTGGCCTCTCCTCATTGGTGGTGGCTGTAATGAGCAGATGACAGTCCTACACTCTCAGTCCCAAGGTGTCTGAAGGCACGAAGGGATGAAGAAAGGATGGCAAGGGAAAGGGAAAGACAGTGGGACAGAAGAGCACTACTATTAATACTAACTTCCCCAATTCCCTTAGTTTCCATAATGACCCGTGGCTTCCTACACCTTGAATGCAGATCTACTTTGAGAGTCTTCTATTGGAGCATAGGTGTTTTTAAGATCAGAACATTTGCCCACATCAGTGTGGCTTAGTTGGTTGCAGGTTCCATTTCTGGTCAGGGCACATGCCCATGGTTGCGAGCTCAATTCCCGGTAGTGAAGTGGAAGGGCAGCCGACTGATGTTTCGCTCTCACATCCATCTTTCTCTCTCTCTGCCTCTCCTATCTTCTCTCTCTAAAAAGTCAAAATATACTAATAATAAAAGATCTGAACATTTGCTGGAAGGTGTAAATAATTTTCCTTGATTTTCCCCTCAATTTTTAGAGAGAGAAAGGAGAAATATGCAAAGAGAGATACAAATATGATGTGGTACTGTCAGGATGCTTTAAAAAATATTTGTAAAAGGGTATCAATATTGTATTAAAGCCATTGAAAACAAGGACATGTGCTATGTATTTAAAACCCATTTTATTTAGGTTTCTTACTACCCTGTTAAATTTTATTTATGGAGAAAGTCTTGTGACTTTTCTGAGCACTTTTAGGCAATAGAGAGCTTTACATTTACTTTAAGCTATCAACAGATTCCATTCATAAATTAGAATGTCCGATCCAAACTATACTCCCAAACCCCAAACTAGATTTAACTCACATCTTCTCCCTGCTCCCACCTGGGTCCCCAAAAGACTAGCTGCTTTCAGTGGGATCAGTGGGCAAAGCAGGGGTTAGGGTTTACAATTCCCCTCCCTTGCTGTCCTGACTTGCCAGCTGTTGGGACTGAGTATGACCTGGAGAGCATGGAGGGAGACTATGAACCAGGGATTCCTCCCCCTTGGATTGGCATTGTCATAAGATGGCATCTTGTGTTCCTGGCAGATGTTGAAAGTTTCCTCTTTGTCTCTTGGGCACTTTTGTGGGTTCATCAGCTGCATCCCTGCTGGGATCCCTGGCTGCAGCTCCTATGACTCAGGCAGCGCTGTGTTTTCAGTGCTGCTGGTTCATCAGCCCCCCAGCAAGCCCCTGGTTTCCTAGTGGCCAAATCCCTGCAAACTCTTGCTGCTGGAGTCCAAGTGCTTTTTCCAGATGTCCCTTTGGGAAGGACATACGATGGCTCTAGGCAAGCTCTCTCACTCGTGTGGTGTACATCTGGTTCATGAGAAAAAGTATCCCACCACGGCAGCCTCTGTCTCTTGGCTTGATGTGAATGAGATTAGTGCAGCCCCCTTTGAGGGAGGGTACGCTAGGACTCACAGCACTACCCAGTTCTCTTTCTTAAAAACAAAAAGGAAAACAAAACACCTTTTTGTAAACTAACCTTCCTTTTCCCTCTGAACTCTTGTAGTCTCCATCTGAGTTAGAGGCATCTGTGTGAAGGGCTCAAAAGTTATGAACCTGATTCATGGCCACCTGTTTTGAACATTGGAATTCAGGACTGGCACCCTGCTGTGGGATGTAGCTTCTATGGTATTTCTCTGCCTTTGTTGAACCTTTGGTTTTAACATTGGTCGTGATCTGATTAACATCATGGTTCCTTTATCATTGTTGGAAATCCACTCTCCTTTCTACCTAAATGGCAGATACCCAATTATTTTTGCAGAAATCTATTTTTTTTGAAGCTGCTAAGTACTTGGAGACAGTGACACCATACCCAGCTCAGGGGTAAATCCTGAACAGTCTAATCCCATTTGCTGGTCAGTAATTCGTTTATGTCTTAAAACCAATGAGATATAAAGGGAAGTTGGCTGAGATGATTTCTGGAAGAAGGGTTTCATGAAAAGAGGAGCAAATGGAAGAAAGGGCTCATTTCCTGCCTTTGGACTTTGTGCCTGGCTAGGGCCATCATCTTGTGATAATGAGGGGAGTCCCTCTGAGCAAAGGACAATGTGCTAAGATGGCAACACAAATATAGGTGCTGGGTCAGCCTCTGAATAAACATCCCTGGAACAGTCTACTTTGAAACTTCATTCTATAAGACAATAAATTTTTCTTATTTGTTCATATTAAGCCATTGGGTTGGGAGCTCCAAATGACATCACCATGATATACTTATTACAACCCAAACATGGGCACTTCCCAATAGGTAATCAAGTTAAACAGACAGGAAAGCGTATGTTTTCTCACGTTTTTTTCTTTATTGAATAGCTGGTGGGTGAGTTCATTTGCCACAAAAGCACTTTAAAATCAGATGTTTAACCTAATTCTTAAAATTGCAATGACTTATTACTAAACTGAATCAACATTTGTGATGACACCTGTTATAACAAATGTAAATAAAAACAAACAAAAGCTATGGTCAATTGGAAAGTCCCTCATTTAGCAGTAGGCTTGGATTTCCCTAGGAGTTCCTGGAGAAACCAGAGATTTCTCATATTACATGATATTGCCAACATTCAGGGCAATGATAACATGCTAATCTTAGGAAACAGAAGAGGTTTGCATGCCAAAAACCCCATGAAACGCACATCATTTTATGCTGAATGACATTTAGTGGATCAAGCAAGGACCTATTTTGCCATTCCATATTATGATGTGGGTGTGCTTATATTAAATCACTCAGAGAAACACTAGGTGACTAATTTATGACAATGATATGTTTGCAGACTAACACATTCATAAGAACAGCAGAATGATGAGCTAATTTGTAAAGTACCAGATGGATTACTGAAAGCTGGTAGCTTAAGCTATCATAATTGTCCCTTGTACTCCAAGAAGATACTTCTAGTAATCTTACTACCACATCTTTGCTTTTGGATAAACAGGCCGAGCTATAACTAATCCTCTTCCCACAAAGGCAAGTCACTTGTACTTGAATACACTTGCTACTGGGAGAGCTGCAATGTGAAACTCTGCTTTTTTTTACAACTCCACTGTCTGAATGGCATCCCACAATGAGGGACCATTAATCTTAACTGTTCCCCAGTCCATGTTGTTGTTGTTGCTCTTTTGATGTTCTTTCTTTGATAGTTCACAAACATTGGGGTCAGATTTATACAGTGCTTGGCTGTCTCTTTTTCCTCCCTCTGCATGTTCCTACTCACTGATACAGGCATTGTATCTTTAGTACTTTTGAGATTGTCTTTTTTTATTTTTAACGTTTTTTCCCAAGTCAACCCAGGAATTACTTTATCCCTTTTATCATTAGACTCATCCTCCCTCCTTTAGTCCCCACCTAAAGCTTGAGATTGATACACATAAGCCTCAATGTTGGCATTTCTGTATTACATCTTCTCAGAAATTAATAGCATTTTTTCTGAAGAAAGCATGGTTTGGTGGAGGGGCATAGGATTTCGGTGTCCCTGAGATCTCTTACCACTTCATTTATTGTGGACTCATTTCCCAACCTTCACTGAATCTGAAAATATCATTTGGAAAACAGCAACGATACATATTTCTTTGGGATAATATTACAAGGTATAGGTTAACCATGTGGCACATGTAATATTTGTTTTCCTTGCCCTCTTCAAATGTTTGTCATCTAACCTGCTGACAATAGTGGAAATGCTACATTAGGGAATAAGGGAAGTGGTGTAGAAATATGAAGAGGCTGAATAATATAGGCTTCTCCAGCAATTACTAATGCAAAATAAGTTGGCAGAGTGGGCTATAACCATAGCCATGATGTGATTTCTATATCATTTGACTTAATAAGAGTCTCTAAATTAATTAAAATAAGACCAAAACAACAACAAAAAAGAAAAAATGAGAAATCGATGCAAATAAGTATCACAGAAGGAGAACTACAAATAGTCAATAGTCATTTGAAAAGATGTTCAATCTCATTGGTAACCAAAGAAATAAGTTAAAATGACAATGGACTATTTTGCCTATCACATTGGTAAAAAATAAAGACCAAAACTGTCCAACGATGAATGAAAGGGGATGGGAAACAGGTACACCCCTCCACAGTTGGTGGGAACTGAGACTGGGAAATACTGTCTTGGAGTACAATTTAGCAGACTTCTTAAAATGTAAAACACATATGCTATTTGATTTGCAGAAGTCTATCCTGCAAAAGTGAGTGCACACACACACACACACACACAGATACTAATTTTGGCACTGTTTATGATTTTTAAAAAATCCTGTTTCCACCCTAACCGGTTTGGTTCAGTGGATAGAGCATCGGCCTGCAGACTGAAGGGTCCCAGGTTTGATTCTGGTCAAGGGCATGTACCTTGGTTGCGGGCGCATCCCCACTGGGGGGTGTGCAGGAGGCAGCTGATCGGTGTTTCTCTCTCATCAATGTTTCTGACTCTCTATCCCTCTCCCTTCCTCTCTGTAAAAAATCAATAAAATATATTTTTTAAAAAATCTTGTTTCTGTCTCTCTTGCCAGATGCTGAGTTCTTAAAGAGATGATACCTTTCTTCTTCCCTAGTAACTTCTGAGCCCACAAATGTATAATAGAGGTGAAGATGCTTAAAAATGCATATTGACTAACAAATGATCAAAATATTTTATGTGTAAAGATAATGAAATAGCTCGGCCAGTGTGGCTCAGTGGTTGAGCACTGACCTTTGAACCAGGAGGTCATGGTTCCATTCCCGGTCAGGGCATATGCCTGGGATGCGGGCTTGATCCCCAGTGTGGGGCATGCAGGAGGCAGCCAATCAATGATTCTCTCTCATCATTGATGTTTCTATCTCTCCCTCCCTCTCTGAAATCAATAAAAATATATTTTTTTAAAAAGATAATGAGATAGATGTATAAAACTTTTAGGTGAATTGATGTTTTCATGTGTTTAATAATCCAAAAGTTTATTCTTTTTTTCTATTCATTTAAAAATTACTGAAATATGTTATAATTGGTTATTATCAACTTTCTAACCCTATGTACATCGTATTTTATATTTTGATTTACAGCTTTTATATTTTGATAATTTGTTTCTAAAACTTAACATGTAACTGTCATTATAAGCCAAGAGTTCTCAAATAAGGGTTTTTAAATGCCTGTTGCTACAACTCCTGGGTCACTGTTTTCAATTAGAATTTAATTTTCTTGCAATATGGGATGGGGAAAGGTAAGATGGTGTCAAAGATCATGCTCCTGATATCTGAAGAGAGTAGCTCTGGGTCACTTTGACCAGTGGCGGGACTGAGCCTCTTTGGTCACACCATCTAGAACCAAGTGTCATGGATTAGTGAGCTGTCTGACAATGGAACTAACCCAGTGGAAATTCAGCCCAACTTGGCTACTTTATAACTAAAAGCCAACATTTTAAAGTGAAATAATACCTTCTTTTTCAAGGAGAACAAAACTAGATAAGGCAGCAAACATATATAAAACTCCTTTTATCAGTGTGAGCCCCAGATCAACCTGGAGTAAACATTATATCTGCATATCTCTAGCTATGTAAAAAGAGCTGAGCTTCGCAAAATAATGTATTGATTGAATCATTAGCATAAGAAATTAATAAGTTTCCTTCCACAGGACATATAGGAACATGCAATAACACATTGAAAACAAATGGAACAGGGTAAATAAAATCAAGCAAACATTTTTTGAGTCTTTCTTCTGGGGAAGATTTAATGTATTGGGTGTTATACCAAATTCTTCCTTTTAATACATGCAATAACCCTATAAAGTGAGTATTGATATCTCCTGTTGTACAGATGAGGAACCTGAAGAATCTAGAGGAGGTGGCTGTTGCCCAGGGTTCCGGATATAAGTGGTTGAGCTGTGACTGGACTGCAAAACCCACTTTGCCCACTACACCATGGGAACAGCCTCGTTCTGTGGATTTAAGACATGACCAGAGCCCAGCTGGCATGGCTCAGTGAGTGAGCCTCGACCTATGAACCAGGAGGTCATGGTTTGACTTCTGGTCAGGGCACATACCTGGGTTGTGGGTTCGATCCCCAATGGGGCATGCAAAGAGGCAGCCAATCAATGATTCTCTCTTATCATTGATATTTCTATCTCTCTCCCTTCCTCTCTGAAATCAATAAAAATATATTTTAAAAAAACACATGACCAGAAATGACTGCTTGGGAGAGGGGTATGATTTTAGAGACAGTAGATGGGCTATAATGATCGAGATGGTAACTAGCAAGTGCCAGACCTTCTGCTAAATACTTGGCTTGCTTCTCCCCATTTAAACTTCCAGAGAAGTACTGCTAGCTTCACTGTTCCCACCCCCCATTTATCTCTTTTTACCCCCATGCCTACTTCTTTCTTACAGAGAAGAAAAAACAAGTGACTTGTTTATAGTTTATTGATTTCATATACCTTTGGGAGTTCTACCACCTTTCAGTTAAAAAATAACCCATGTTTTTCCCCATCTAAGGATAGTTGCCAAGATGCTATTTGGGGATACTGGGAGGCACTTTACTGAGGTCCGGCTTATGTAAACAGAGAAGCATAGAAATAGGCTGCAGTTTGAGTCCTCACTCTATGGATGACTTTCTAAACCTTCATCCAAAACATCTTTTCGTTCCTCTATATGCAAAATTAAAAGAGCCAGGTGTCTTTGCTTAAATATGCAAATATATAATTTGGCAAAGGCTGATAGCTTATATTGTCTCCTCGGCTGGTGCTTTGGGGATTATTCATCCAGCACTGAGTGAACGCCCAGCGCCCAAGCCCCTCCTCTTTCCTATTTGTTATCAGGCTGCTGCAGTGCAGCGCCGAGACATCTGACCATTTAGATCATTAAAAATCAACCCAATGACCAACCACATCTATACATTTTAGAGAAATGACAAAAAGTACAGTATTCGATTGCTATTAATCCGCCCTGGGTTTTCTTTTTACAGCTGCCAGGAAAGTCATTTGGTAAAATTGATTAAACCAGCATGCCAGGAGGAGCGAGAAAGAAGAGCAGAGAAATGTAAACAGTGAGCACGGAGGGGAGGGCCATAATATCTTTCTTGGGAATAAAGTGAGCTGTCCCTGGAGGAGGCAGGACAGGGCGGGTAGGAGGAGAAACCTTGCATATAGTGAGAGTACTATAATTTGGGGTATAAAACATTTAAGATGGCAGGATAAAAGCAACCAAAATGCAGAAACAATGAAGAGGCAAGCTACCCACGTGCTTCTAACAAACTGTACGCATTGGTCACACTAAAGGGTTTGACCGAATGAATCCAAGAGACATCATTGGGACAATAAGAAGCCAATGTGAAGGTTTTAGTGAAATAAATTCTGTCACTAGCAGGAGACAGCATGAAGGAGTGCCTTGTTTCCTGCACAGCAGGGTTTATTTCTGTATGAACAATTAATAAAGGAAAATAAATCTCTGTACCTTTGCTCAATAAAACCATGAGTGCATAAAAATTCACACATGCATTCCCCTATTTGTTATTATAATGGCCATACATCTTCCCACCTTTGAAATATAAACTTCCTTCTTCTTAAAAAGTGTATTTTCCCTCTAATATCTTTTAAACAATTTCTTGATTAACCTAAAAGAAATACTGGCATGTGGAATCCCAGAATGCTGACAAGGACAGATTTTAATATGGGGTTTCTGCAGCCATGCCACTATTTCTAATTCCTCCTACAGTCCTATTTAAAGTCACACTTAGTTCACACAGCTCATGCTTCTGTAGAAAGGGGCAGGAAAAACTATCACGTATTTATTTGCTACATATTATGTCTGCTGACATTTAAATTACAACAACCCCCTAAACACAAGTGACTTAAAAATAGCATTTAAAGCATAAATAAGAAAAATGTTATAGGGAAGAGTGAATGTATGTCCTTGGATAAGGTACAAGAACCAATTAATTGCATAGAAGAGGATCAACGCTAGTCTAAATGAAATGACCTCCTAGTTCTGAGTCATATTTGCTCTGTTTCAGCTGCTTGGCCGAAGCTGAGATTCAGAAAGCATTTACTTGAAGCCATGGGCTTACATGGGAGGGGAGTAGGCTTCTTGAAGGAGAACAGTCACTAGGCTACAAAATAGCCCCCAACCATCCTCCTCTTGGTATTCACATCTTTGTGAAGTTTCTGCTCCCACAATGTACCAGGGCTGATCATCTAGCAAAAGGTAACGGGATGTCACTTTTTAGATTAGATTATAAAAGACGGTGGCTTCTGTGTCTGGAAATGGCTCTTTCTCTCTGATCTCCCAGTCCGGAGGATGTAAGCCACCATATTATGAGCAGCCCTATGGAGAGGCTCACATAGCTAGGAATGGAAGCCTGCCAACTATCTGAGTGACCTTAAAAGCAGTGTAGCCTTGAGATGACTGAAGCCCAAGTCAACAACTCAAGAGAGACCCTTAGCCAGAACCACAAACCACTATGAGGAATGTTAAACCCTTTACATGGCTGAAGAGTGTACATATAGAGATATGGAAAATTCATTTTAATGCAATCTACTTTATGCCCACAGGCTTGGAGAGGAAACACTGAAAAACCAATCACTTTATTATTTATTATTAACTCAGTTATACATTTGTTATTATTTCTTTATTACAATAATTCATTCTATGTCTACACTGTGTCATGTACCAATACCTGGCTCTATCTTGATCAGGTCTTAACTTTAGCATCTTTTCATCAAAAGCCTCATTTTAGCCCGGAACAGTTTAATCTGTTCTCAACTCTTACCTGTTGTGAGATATTGTATACATAACGTGATACCACAGCCATTACATTTTAGATGCACTGGCCTATAATTTAGTGTAAAAACACACGGGTACCTGAAGTAAGTGGTTCTGCTGAATTAAAACTTTGCGCCTCTGTCCATTAGGCTTTTTGAAGGACCTATGTCTCAGAGACCCATTTAAACACCTCAGCGAAACAAAAACCAGCCAGGGGAAGCAGGGATGAGGAAGGTGTTTAGTGGTGAGAAAATGAAGCCGGTAAGGCCGGAGAGAGGAATTCAAATGTGTTGTTTTTATTTCAAAGTTGGAGATACTTGATAATGACAGGGAGTGGGGAGTCGGTGGAGAAAAACAAAGCATTGGGAGGAGAAAACAAGTGCTAGGGGTCCACGATCTCTTAGTGGGAATAAGTGGGACCCAGACCTCAAATCTGCATGTCCCACGGAGGATTCTCATACATAGCTTACTCAGATACTTCATGGCTTTAGTACTGCACCTCAAAGTGACTTTTTCAAGGCACCTCCAAAGTGACTTCTTCACTCTTTTTTTTTTTAACACAAATGCCCCTGTCATTCTCACCACTAGCACTGTCCCATTTCCCCCTTCTAGCCCTCATCACAATCTATACTCTGATGTCACTTGTCAGCATGTCTATCTCCCCTGCTAGGAAAGAAACTCTAGGAGGGCAGGGATCATATAGTCATGGCCCCTAGCACAGTAACTGACACACATGAAATGTTCCATAAATATCTGTGGATTGAACAAATCAGGATAGGCACAAGACCGCATTGAAGATGCTATATCTTCACTGATTACAATGTCAGTATTGAAATTATTCTGATGTCTCTTTGGCTTACCTGCTGTTCACACTGAAATGACATCCTAGAAGGAGCTGCTGCCCAGTGGTCCTTATACCTTTGTAAAATCTCATTGATATTTGGGGGCTTTCCATCTACCCTGGATGGTATAGCAGCTAAGTCTATCCACATCACTAAACCCAATCAGCCAGACTGTCATTCTTACTCTGAAGCTATTTAGAATGTATAATGAGCCACTGGATTCCACTTCCTAAAAACTAATTTCCCTGGAGCTTTTGCTCTATTATTTCATCATTGCCCCTGAGGTCAGAAACTATGATTTTTTTTCTCTCTCCTGAACAGCATGATGTCTCATTAAAACTTCTTCCCATAAGCCTGAGTATTTCTTTAGAAATTCAAGAAAGTTTCAAGGATCATAAAGGACCTTTGGTTCCATATCAGCTATATTTAGTGCTTTGAGAGCAACAGCACAGTCAAGTTCATTAATGACCTAGAAACAATTAATTCAATGTATTTCTGATTTCTTGATTGAAAGTGATTTCTTTTTAGATTTTTTAAAAAAATCAGTGTTTGTTCAAGCTTTTAAAAATGCATAACTGTTTTACATATCCCAACAAATCCAGTTGGATGACTATATTTACATATGAGTATGGGCAAGTCTGATAACCTAATAATTTAGATTTTTATGTACCCTGCTACTTCTTAAGGAGAGAAAGATGGGCAGTGATCATTCATTCATTCACTCACTCATTCAACAAATATTTACTGACTACCACCATTTCTAGGAACCATTCTAGAGGCTGAGGATAGACAGTGAACTATGAAATAGACTAGGGGCTTTCATTCTACTTGGAGGAGGAGGGTCTGGAAATAAACAAAAGGAGTAAGTAAAATCTGTAGACATTTATATGGTAATAAGTTCTAGGGAGAAAAATTTTAAAAGTAAAGGAGATGAAGCGTTCCAGGAACAGGGATGGTGTGGATGCAATTATTCAAAAGGATGGACAGGGAAAGCCTGACAAAGGAGATACTTGAATAAAGAATGAGAGATGTGAAGAAGTAAAAAGGGGGTACCAGGAGATGCAGGTTCTGGTCTGAAGTAATAGAAAGCATAGACCCCTGATGCAGGACTGTTTTTAGAAAGCTGGAACAGAAAGAAGTCAGTGTTCCTGGACCAGAGGAGAAGTAGTAGGAGATGAAACCTAGGTAACAGGAACCATCAGATGGCAGGCTATCATGAGAGCTTTAATTTTGATGAAGATCAGAGATCACTGGAGGGTGCTGAGCAAAGGAGTGACCAGACATGACCTAGGTCTTTGCAGTACCATGCTGATATGTGAGAATAGGTTGAAGTGGAAAAAGGTTGAGGAGGGACACTGGTCAGAAGGCATTGCGCAATCCAGGTGAGAGCAATTGGTGGCCAGGACCAAGCTGGCAGCAATGGAGAGGGTGGTCAAATTCTGGGTTATATTTTGAAAGATAGCTGGCTGGATTTGATGATTGGATTGGATGGGGATGGTGGGAGGTAGGAAACAGAGAAGAGTCATAGGTAACATTTGGCCTGAGATGGGGAAGTCCACAGTAAGGGCTGGTTTGAGGAAAAGAACAAGACTTTGGTTTTGGTTTTGGTTTTGGATGTGTTAGGTTTAGGTACAGGTGGAAATGGCAGATAGGCGTTGAATAGTAAAGTCTATATTCAGGGGATAGGTCCAGGTTGATAGAAATTTGACAATGACATAAGGACTTTTAAAGTCCTGTGATTATATGAGGTCATTTAGGAAATATGAGAACAGAAAAGTCCACAGACTAAGCTTAAGATATATTAATGCTAAAATTTGAGGTGCTGAGGAGAAAAGAGCAACATCTATGGAGTGATCAAGGAAGAAGGAAGAAATCCAGGAAAGTGAGGTGCCCTGAAACCCTGGGGGACTGAGCACTTCCTCTCCGAATGCTCCTGAGCAGCAGCAAGGAGATACCTACTTTGTAAGTTTATTTGGTCACAGGATTCACATGCCAATAAAATTTCATCTGAACAAACATATTAAATTCAGTTGAATATTTTGGAGAGTCAAGCAACTGATGAAATAGAAACAAAAGAGGAAGAAAGGAATGCCAGAAATTATGAAAGCTGTAAGATAATTATAAATCAGTTAATAAAAATTAAATTATATTAAGATAACCATACAATGATGTTAATAATGCTACACAATACAAATTATCTTAATCTTTGTCTCAACTTAAAAAAAAACAATAAATGATTCAAGTTACAGTTTATTAAGAAGGAAAAACATTATCCATTAACATTTTGCAGCACACTGTCTACTAAGTTAAACTTATTTCCAGGCAACTTCATAATTTAAATAAATTCTAGCCTGCTTCTTAGTGTCTGCCCTGATGGAACTGTCCTGACCATGGAACACACATTACGTTTAAAGAACATTCTGTACTTATATTATTACTCCTTAGAAAAAGACCACTTTATGGAAACTAAGTAGAAAATAAACAAATGGGACTACATCAAAATAAAAAGCTTCTGCACAGCAAAAGAAACCATCAACAAAACAAAAAGAAAGCCTACTACATGGGAGAACATACTTGCCAATGATATTTCAGATAAGGGTTTAATCTCCAAAATTTACAGAGAACTCACACAACTTAACAAAAGGAAGATAAACGATCCAATCAAAAAATAGGCAAAGGACCTAAATAGACACTTTTCGAAAGAGGACATACAGAAGGCAGAAAGACATATGAAAACATGCTCACAGTCACTAGTCATCTGAGAGATGCAAATCAAAACAATGAGATACCATCTCACACCTGTCAGAATGGCTGTCATCAACAAATCAACAAACAACAAGTGCTGGCAAGGATGCAGAGAAAAAGGAACCCTCGTGCACTGCTGGTGGGAATGCAGACTGGTGCAGCCACTGTGGAGAACAGTATGGAGTTTCCTCAAAAAGCTAAAAATGGAACTCCCATTTGACTCAGTGATTCCACTTCTAGGACTATATCCCAAGAAACCAGAAACACCGATCAGAAAGGATATATGCACCCCTATGTTCATAGCAGTACAATTTACAATAGCTAAGATTTGGAAACAACCTAAGTGCCCATCAACAGATGAGTGGATTAAAAACTGTGGTACATCTACACAATGGAATACTACGCTGCTATAAAAAAGAAGGAACTTTTACCATTTGCAACAGCATGGATGGAACTGGAGAGCATTATGCTAAGTGAAATAAGCCAGTTCGAGAAAGATAAATATCACATGATCTCACTCATATGTGGGATATAGTGATCAACATAATTTAATGAACAAGAATAGATCCAGAGACAAATGGCGGGGGGGGGGGCGGGGTTAGAGAGCAACCAAAGGACTTGTATGCATGCATATTAGCATAACCAATAGACACAGACACTGGGGCGGGGGGGGCTTGCCCGGGTGGGAATGGCTGGGGGGGGCGGTCAAGCAGGGAAAAAGGAGACATATATAAAACTTTAGACAATAAATAAATTTTTTAAAAATTAATAAAGACCATTTTACAATGTAAATATGTAGAATTAGGAAGTAAGAAAATCATATTGGAGTAAACATCTTATTTTTGGAGAAAAACTGGAACCAAATTTTATGCCAAGTTTTGTGTTATAAAAGGAATTATGTGGTTTTGTTTTACTAAAAAATAATTCTTGCATGTGTAGTAAAGATGAATTTAAAGATAAAATCGGGCTATGTGGGTATATATAGCATTACACCTGTTGCAAATAATCACAGCTTAGGGCTAACCTACAGTATATATCCCTGCAACAAAAGCAACAGCATTCAGAGTTACACATAATTTTATTTTCCTGATTTAAAAATAAAGATAGTAATACCATTCCTACTTACCCAATCAGATGACATTAAATATTTTAAAGCATTTTAAAAGCTACAGAATATTGAAGAATATGAAAGGATTACTTCAGAACGACTTCCTTTTATTGAGTGAAAATTTTGAAAGTGCCAGTTGTTTTCCAGTCACTTGAAAAGTGTTTTTCACACATTTGTTTTCAGGCCACTGGGCAGATACTCAAATTGAGTTCGTCAAAATGTGGTTTTGGGATATAGTTAATGTTGAACATTCTCACTCTAGCCACACACTCCTTATCTAGATGTCATGTTAGACTAGCACTTAGAGTTTAGAAATTATGAATCCTCTCCGAGTTTTCCTAGATGTATTAGACCAGTGATTTTCAACCGGTGTGCTGCAAGAATTTTTAAAACAGGCAATACCTAAATATTTAGTTAGGGGCGCTGACCTCTTTTCCTTAAAATTCTCAAATTAAAAATATGGCCCTGACCGGTTTGGCTCAGTGGATAGAGCGTCGGTCTGCGGACTCAAGGGTCCCAGGTTCGATTCCGGTCGAGGGCGTGTACTTTGGTTGCGGGCACATCTCCAGTAGGGGGTGTGCAGGAGGCAGCTGATCGATGTGTCTCTCTCATCGATGTTTCTAACTCTCTATCCCTCTCTCTTCCTCTCTGTAAAAAATCAATAAAAAATATTTTAAAAAATAGAATAAAATAAAATAAAAATATGACAACAGTCCACACAACAATAACTGCCCAGTGTGAATGAATCAAAATTAGACCTTTTTTTTCAGATCAGGAAAAAATTTGTTTTTTGGTGTCATGTGCCAGAGAATCTTAGTAATTAGTTTATGTGTGCCATGAGATGAAAAAGGTTGAAAATCACTGCATTAGACAAATGAAATTGACCCCCAGAATGTTTGAATGTTGAGTATTCCTGGTACATTATCACAGTCTGGTTCAGAGATAAATGCCATAAATGGCCTCATAGACATTAAGGCTTCCTGGAAATTCAGTTCCTCCCTATGACCTTTTGATGAGTCTAGTGCAAGTGAATCGTAAGCACATGGATTAAATTCCGCATGAACTACTCATGGCTATGAGACACCTTAGGAAAAATTGTTGGCAAGGAGTCAAACATGCTTTGCTGACCCCTCAGTATTTTCAGGAGACCCAGTCAGCATATTCAAAACGGATAAAAGTGACCCAAAGTGCACACATTGGCTTGAACATCACCAGTCTTCATGTTTCTTCAACTTGAGGAAGAGAAGCTATTCAAACATTATAGTTCATGTGGCATCTTTGTGAACTGGGCTAATCAGACCTCTTGGCTTTGCTATGGGCTTATTTTGAATGTGACCATAATAAGTTCAAAAATTTTTAGACTACCCATTGTATACTCTTTTTAAATTTTTTTATTGATTAAGGTATTACATATGTGTCCTTATCCCCAGGTTACCCCCCATCTCCCCCACTCATGCCCTCACCCCCCTGTTGTCTGTGTCCATTGGTTAGGCCTATATGCTTGCATATAAGTCCTTTGGTTGATCTCTCCCCCTTACCCCCACTCTCCCCTACCTTCCCTCTGAGGTTTGACGGTCTCTTGACTGGGAAGTTAGCTAAGCAGAAATGAGTTTAGACCCAAAGAGGACTATACTATGAAATAAACTGAATTCTACCCTTGAAATTTTTAAGACTTGGTAAAATAGTTCTAACTTTATATGAAGCTCTTCTCCCACCCCTGATGCCTGAAATCAATGCCCAGTGAAAAATGATTATATATTTATACTTCATCCATTCAGAATCAATTGAATATTTGACTGAGATATTGTTAACTATCTTATGGGTGAAATGATTTTATAAAGAGAAATTATTAGTAATTGAAAGGCCGTAGAGAGGATCTAGTTTATACTTGTCTAATTTAACCCAGTCTTTAGCAAAGTATAAGGGTTTCCTATACTAGCAAGTTATTGCAGAAATCCTCAAAATGGCCTACCAGGGCCCAGAAAAAGTAAATATATTTTCTGTAAGTATCCACAGTCTGTCTCAATAGTAAAACCAAGCATAAGGCTTGCTAACTGCCTATGCAAGTGAAATGTCTTGGCAAACATGCTGTTTTTCAAACAACCAATATTTTAGGCTATAATTTACCATGGAATTTAAAAAATGCAGTCATTTCCACCAGTTTTATTTTTATTTTACTTCATATGCATACCAGTTGTTTTTCAGTTTTAAAGAATTCAACACTGTCTATCCATTTTGAAAATGAGGCAAGTATTGATGTAATCAGATATATGACTCCTCAAACTATTAGACATTATAACTGTATGATAAATATAATATAGCAATTTTCCAAACTGGCAACTCATATTGAATTTAATAATAGGAATTACCTATAAAAATGATTTCCATGTCCCCTATATGTCTGTCTCTAAGTATAATGATGCTCCCTAGCAATTCTCCCAAATGATGAATTAGTCATTGGCCTTTGTCTTTTCAAATCTTATCTGTGAAAATGAAAGTACACTGCTGCAGTTAATCTAAAATTTAGTATTCTGGCAAGAACCCAAAATAATTTCTTCATGGTTTTTGGTATAAAGTTGCTTCCCCCAAAGATGATAATTCTCCTTATTTTTAATCAATGCATTTCAAGAGCTAAAATTAGGGTAGGGAAGAGAGGCTTCTTTTATATGTTTACTAGAGGCCCAGTGCATGAATTCGTGCATGGGTGGGATCTGGCCGGGGGAAGGGGCTGCGGGTGGTTGGCCAGCCGGCCCCGCCCCCTTGTTGAACTCCTGGCTGAACTCCTGATCGAGGGGACAATTTGCATATTAGCCTTTTATTATATAGGACTAGAGGCCTGTTGCAGGAAAAGAATTCGTGCAATAGGCCTTCCCTTCCCCTGGCTGCCGGCACCGGTTTTCCTCTGGCACCCTGGACCTAGGCCTTAGCTCCAGCCAGAGCTGCCTTCAGTCTTCGCTGCTCCGGCCGGAGCCGCCTTCAAGCCTTCGCTGCTCCAGCCGGAGACGCCTTCAGTCTTCGCTCCGCCACTTCGTGCCTACGTATGAAAATTAACCGCCATCTTTGTTGGTGGTTAATTTGCATATCTTGCTGATTAGCCAATGGGAGGCGTAGCGAAGGTATGGTCAATTACCATGTTTGTCTATTATTAGATAGGATTCCAACCAAGATAAATAAGGGTTTAACTTAATGCATTACTTAGACCTAATAATGATATATATGTCTAAGATTTTAAAGTATTAGATAATACAGGCACATAAAATTTTGTACTTTCTTTTTAACATTATCCATTAGTTTTCTTATCTCTAATTGCTGAGGGCATAGATTGTCTTCTTATTTGCTATCACCATTATGACTGAAAAGTACATCCTCCAACATGCCTAAAAGTTTTATTTTACATAGGTAGATTTCAAACCTTACTTCGCATACTAGTATGTGTAAGTCAGATAAAGAGATAGTTGCTGTGATGATGATCTTGTCCCCTACTTCTCACTGGGGAGAGCACAATTTGGAAATCAGTGCTGCAGTCCTGTATAATGAGAGTCATTTACTTCTTTTCATGGCATCATGATAAATATTACACTACAATGCAGACTCTTCAATAAGAGATTAAAAGCCAGTATTGATCTATGTATGTCTGACAATGACAGCACTGTGCATGAATTGAAGCATCTGACAATACTTCATTAATTTCCACTTGTTATGGATTGAATTGTCTCCCCAAATTAATATGTTGAAGTCCTAACCCCTGTACCTAAGAACATGACCTTAATTGAAAATAGGGTGGTTGCAGATGTAATTAGTTAAAATGAGGCCATACTATAGTAGGGTAGGCCCCTAATCCAATATGCCTGATGTTCTTATAAAAATAATGTCACCTGAAGAGACAGACATGACAACAGAGGAATGCCAGGTAGATATTAAAGTTTTGCTGCCAGGGGTTAAAAAAGAGTCCTTTCATAATGTCTTTCAAGGGAGCAGACCCTGCCAGCACCTTGATCTTGGACTTTTAACCTCAAGAACTGTGAAACAAACTGTTTACACCAACTTAGCTTGTGGCCCTCTGTTACAGCAGCCCTGGAAAACTAACACACCACTCATCCTTAGTTTCCTTCCTTCTGGCTCAACTCCAACCATCCCAATAAGAAGCTTTCTGCTAAGCAATGACCTCTGGTTCTGGTCCCTCAGGTCATTCTACTTATAGCTCCTGACCTGTTGATCACCCTTCTGTAAGCTTCTCTACCATTACTTTCGGAATGTTTTTCCTAACATTTCTGAATAGTCCTTTTTATTTTATTCCTTCAACAGTCACTGAGAGTATGCTATGTGTCATGCAAAAAGAAAAAAAATCTGCAATGAATAAAAGTCTGCACTCAAGGTGTGGAAAGTCATGTGGGACAGAGAACTAAATCAATGAGTAGAGAACAATCTTGTACTATAAAAACAGAAGTCGTGTGCTGTAAGACTATGTAGGAAGTCTTCCTGAGGCCATCCTGCAGGTGTAGGCAAAGGTCCTTCTAGAACAGGGGTGGGCAAACTTTTTGACTCGAGGGCCACAATGGGTTCTTAAACTGGACCGGAGGGCCGGAACAAAAGCATGGATGGAGTGTTTGTGTGAACTAATATAAATTCAAAGTAAACATCATTACATAAAAGGGTACGGTCTTTTTTTTTTTTTTTAGTTTTATTCATTTCAAACGGCCGGATCCGGCCCGCGGCCGTAGTTTGCCCACGGCTGTTCTAGAAAGTGATTCAGAGGAGTGGTTACTGAGGCAGCAGTGGAAAGGTGAAGACTTGAGACTAGGGAAAGAGGGCACTCTACGCGAAAGGAGCAATAAAGACTTAGGGACAAGAGGGAATAATGAACCGTGAGAACTGCAATCAGAACTGTTTGCAGAAAGCAAGGGAATGGCCATGGGGGTGGGTCCTCAGAGTAGAATGAAAGTCAAGGTCAATGCACTTGAGGAAGGTGAAGATGAGAGAAGAAGGCTGTGGTTTAATCCTGGTTGCACATTAGAATAACCTGGGGAGCTATAAAATCTCCCAATACATTGGCCCCAGTGAAATCAGGATCTCTATGGACAGGACCAAAGCATGAATATTTTTTTAAAGGTACAAAGGTTGAGAGGCACAGAAATCTATTGTTGCTTGTTTTGTCTAAGTGGATTCCCAAGTCACTCAAGATGGTGAATTACAGGGATATTTTTTATTTAAAATTTTTACTCAAGAACACAATAGGAAGATGAGGAGAATAGCACAATAGCCAGCATAGGGAAGTACAAAGAGTTCCAAATGTTCTTAAGTAGTTTGTGATGTATATTAAAAGATAACTGGAACTAGGAATGTAATGTCAGACTTCTTTATTATAGGAACCTAGAGAAACCTCCTACACTCTCATTCCCTCTATTTCCCCCTTGGGAGTTCAGACATATTCCCACCTTCTTTCTTTTTAAAAGTTAAATCAAGCAGGTTAGAGCTGTGTGCCTGTAAACACTCCTAGAGTCAACCTGCAATTACTATCCTGGACTTCAAATTGGTGTCTTGGATTTCGTTTCTTGGACTGGGGCCTGCCTTGGCTAGTTTTTCAATCATTACCAACTCCCAGAGACTGGAGGATTGAACAGACCCCTTGCAGAGGTTGCAGATTAGCATTACCCTTTGCTTCACAAATAAAAGCTGAACATTAGCAGGTATCTTAATGTTTCCTGAAGAGAGCACCTTCATGCAGATCACACTGAACAGGAAGCCAGCTGAGTTCTTGTCACCATGGTGACCTCCGCATCCTGGAAGTACAGGTTTTCATAGGAGTTCACCAAGGTGAAGGCTTTAAATATGATGAGAAAGCACATCTGCTAGGCTTATAAATAATGCCTGTGCTTATCAAAGCAGCAAAATAATGATGGGGTTTTCCTTGGCACAGTGGCTAATTTCTAGTAGTTTCTTAATGAATAAATCTGAGGGACTGTTTTCTGCATTTTCCTTCCTACAGTGACAGAGTCCCGGGTCTTTACCCCAGAGGTCTAGAGGTCTAGGGTTGCAAAAGACCCTTGCTATAAACAGAGACACTCAATCCTTCTGTCCTATAGTCCCGAGAAAGTCTAGTTTTTGATATGTCAAGAGTTCCAGAGACTCAGGCATCTAAATTATTTTACTTTATGTTTTCCCTACCTTTTGGAAGCCAAATTTCAAAATTTGTCTTATCTAATAAGTAAGGAACATTCGGAAGATAGACTCCCACAGGTAACAACAATGACAAATTTGTATCACTTTTCAATTCAGAATATTGATATTATAGTATATGCTTTCATATATTGTATTTCATCTGATCTTTACAACAGTTAGGGCAAATATTGCCTCTTTTAAAAGAAGGTGACGTATGAAGAGAGGAAGCACAAAGGACTTTTAGGGCAGTGAAAATACTCTGCATGATATTATAGTGATGGCTATCTGTCATTATGCATTTGTCCAAACCCACAGAATGTACAACACCAAGAGCTAATCCTAAGGTAAATTAGGGATGTTGGGTGATGATGATGTATCAATGTAAATTTATTCCTGGTGAAATGTACCATTATGGTGAGTGAGATTGATAATGAGTGAGGCTGTTCATATGTGGAGCAGGAGTTATGTGGGAAATCTCAGTTGTAAGCTTAAAACTTATCTAAAAAAATTAAAACTGCATAAAAGTAAAAGAAAGTGACCTATGGAGTCAATAGATGAAACTTTCTTCTTTTTTAAAAAATCCTCACCCAAGGATATGTTTGTGTGTGTTTTTAATTGACGAGAGAGAGAGAGAGAGAGAGAGAGAGAGAGAGAGAGAGAGAGAGAAACATTAATGTGAGAGAGAAACCTCAATGATTTGCCTCCCATATGCGCTGGAATCAAACCAGCAACTATTTTGTGTCCGGGAGATGTTACAACCAACTGAACCACCTGGCCAAGGCAGATGAAATTTTAAATCTGAAATAAAGTAGCACACTAGAGTTTAAGTTCAAAATCAGATATTTTCACTCAAAAGTAGAATTCCTTCTACTACAACATTTTTATATAAATGTATATGCATGCACACAGATATACTATCCTATATAATAAAACCCTAATATGCAAATTGACTGATGGCAGAACAACTAGTTGCTATGACGCGCACTGACCACCAGGGGCAGATGCTCAAGGCAGGAACTGTCCCCTGGTGGTCAGTGTGCTCCCACAGGGGCAGCACTGCTCAACCAGAAGCTGGGCTCACAACTAGAAAGTGCAGCGGCATTGGCAGGAGCCTCTCCCACCTCCGCTGCAGCGCTAAAGACCCCTTGGGGGATGTCTGCTTGCTGGCTTAGGCCTGCTCCCCGAGCCTAAGCCAGCAGGCAGACATCCCCTGAGCGGTCCTGGACTGCCAGAGAGCACAGGCTGAGTTGAGAGAAACCCCCCAGTGCATGAATGTTGTGCACTGGGCCTCTAGTCTACCTATATGTACATCTACATCTGTATGTACATCTATATCTACATACGTATATTTTTTAGAGAAAACAAACATAATTCCAGGGAAAAATGTATTATGGTTAGTGTCACTAATCATGCAAAATGAATTAAAAGGTCATAAATAAAACTTACTATAAGACAGAGTTAGTAAAGCATCAACAAGCAAAACACAAAAAATTCAGTTCCTGCCCTAGCCAGCTTGGCTCAGTGGATAGAGAGTCAGCCTGCAGACTGAAGGGCTGCAGGTTTGATTCCGGTCAAGGGCATATGCCTGGGTTGCGGGCTCAATCCCCAGTAGGGGGCATGCAGGAGACAGCTGATCAATGATTCTCTCTCATCATTGATGTTTCTCTCTCCCTCTCTCCCTCTCCCTTCCTCTCTGAAATCAATAAAACTATATTTAATTTAAAAAATTCAGTTCCAATCTGACATATATGACTTTGCTGAGACTGTACTGAGCAGCTCATTTCCATCCTCGTTCAGATGTCAGGTCTAAGATAGTGGCAACCTTGATGTTGGGCAATTGTTATCTTAATCATGACAACTGTTTTTTCCTTTGTGTTGGGTGCACTTCTTTCTCTCTCTTTACTGATTTTCTACACCTAAATGAAGAGAGCTATCCCTCTAACCCTTTCCTCACCATGTTCAATCTTAAGAAAGCCATGGTGTAGTCTGGCAAAGCCAGGAAATTGCTCAACACCACCTGGGAGAGTACTTTAAAATTACTTAGGTCATTGGCCTGAGACTCACGATCAATAGAAGATCTGAGAATCTTGAATCAGGTGCTATGAACATGAGAAAGTACTTTGAACTATTGGCAATACTCCATTTTCTGACTGGTATCTTGGAGTTAGCACTTTCTCCATTTAGTTCATTTGCCATTATCACTACATCTCCCATTCTTCCTGCTAAACTGATTCTTTATCTTTGTGGTCAATACCCAAGATGAAGAACCTTTTGGCCTTGTTCTAACCATATCTCATTGATATTGAGATGCCACTGATTGTGATATGCATCATCAAACTGTTAACAGTTTTTCAAGAAAAATATACCAACCTTATTAAATGAGCACATCAGTTGTACCACTTGTCCTACTTTCAAAAATGTTAAAAAATAAAAGAATACTTCAAAATTATCAAATACAAATTATCCTTGCTCATATCTTCACTCAACATAGTTTATTTCTGCAATAATATTTCTGTGGGACCCCATACTCTCAAGTCCACTGTAACTCCAGGATGGCACTATGCAATAGAATTTTCTAAATAGAGATGTTCTAAAATCTGTGCCATCCAATATATTAAAAATGTGTCTATTGAACATTTGAAATGTGGCTAGTGTAACTTGGAAATTGTTTTAACTTAACACGTAAATGGCCACGTGTGGCTACTGTATTGTTTAGCACTGTCCCAGAATCCCAGATCTAGAACAGGCTCCTTTAAATGGGTACAACTTCCCTTGAAATTCTCAAAAATGAAATTGTTTGCTTCTCTTGTGTTACTGGAACAATCACCTGGCTTTTCACTGCCCTTCAGTCTACAATTTGATCAGCTTCTGTCAACTAATACCACCTTCTCTGGGGCTCACACAACCTGCTGTGTCCTGATAGCCAGCATCTCCTTTCCCCAGAAGCATAAGAATCTTACAAATGGGCCACACTTTTTCTTACTATCCTAGATTGTACGGTTACCCTCAATAACAACCTTAAGCATAGTAAAAGTTTCTTCATAATCAGCTCCACTGCACTTTGGAAAGCCAAAGTCATAGAGGTTGTCATCTCTACTCTGCTCTCTAATATTTTAAAGTTCCCCCTCCATCTTCAAGACTTAAAACACCGCCACAATTTCCAGCTCTGACTGAAGTTTAATACTTTAACCTTCCGAGGTTTCTGAACTTGGTGTGCACCCTCATGAGAGCAACCAGGTCCCCAGATATTTTTAAGGCTTAATGTTCATTGCTTTCTCTATACCTTCAAGGGCTATTAAGCATTATTAGGAAAAAGAATAGGTGTTGTTGACTGGATGCTCCATGAATAATACTGTTTAATTTTACCAGGGATGCAATGCTTTTCAGCAGTGCTATTATTAAACAAGTTATTAAAAATCTTTATATTCTATTAGTCAACAAGTTATTAAAAACTCTTTATATTCTATTATTCAACAAGTTATTAAAATCTTTATATTATTTTAATTCCACAACGTACTTCATTTTCTTTTACTGTCAGTAGAAACTACTAAAAACAACACTAAAAATAGCTAACACTGATAATGTGTCATGCACTATTTAAGCATGTCATATGTATTATATCATTTAATACTCATAAATATTATTTGGGCTGTGTTCTATTGGCCCTACTACTTTTTGTCATTTTACAGAGAGGAAAATATATGTGAAATATCTCACTGTAATGCAAGAGTAGAAGCCACCTTACATACATGGGCTCAACATCTCTCATCTGAAACCACTCCTCACCCTCTTCCCTTTTCCTGGGTTTCAGAGACATAAGATTTCTCTTTTCCAAAATGAACCTATTCGTGCACACTCTTAATTCTATCCCCTTTCTATCTTACAGGACCTTTCTCTTGATTCCATCCACACTTTCCTACTTTGGGACCTTCTCCTTCTCTGGCATTTTCAGTCTATTCCCCTTTCTTACATACAATGCTGAAAGGATGAGTATTATTTTGTATAGCTTTCAGTGGTAACATATTATGATCCAAATCATGTTACAAGCTATTTGCAGTATGAGAATAGAGTCAATATTTTGATTAAATAAATTAAGGTAATAACCTTAATGCGCCCTGAGCTAAAATACCAAAATGGAGTGATGAATGGAGGCATTTTGAGAGCCTGTGAATGTATATGCTTCCCTTGCTTCCCGTTCCTAAAACATAAATAAGATCTTTAGTCTACATCTTAAGAATTATTCCTTATATATATTTCCCAACTTTGCTCTGCTTAGTTCCACCATCCTCAAATGACTGCTTCTTTGGGACAACAGCTTGATAGGCCTATCATGAAGTTCTGTATTTTGCATATATTTCGTTTTTACACTTTCCCCGTTCAGTTGACACTACTCTGCTCTACAACTGCATTCAGGTCATAAAGACTCAATTATGTGTGAACTTAGAGTCTAGTCCCTTCAATAGTATTTACAGATGGTTAGGATAAATATGCCCGGCTCACTTGACACAATCAATTCATGTTTCTCATTAACTAATGAATGAATTAATTAACCTGGATGATGATGACTTTGGTGATGTCAATGGCATTACATTAGGAAATAACCCTGAGACCATCTATTCTTTTTAGGAAACTCACTAAGTAGGTGGCATTAATATTTTGCTTCTGTTCAAATAAGAACTAAAATGATAAAAAGCAATAAAACTATTAAAACTACACTGAATTCTAAGAATAGTTTTCAAAATAGGAGCATATACTAAGTTCACTGTCACATGAATTTAATATTTTATTCTCATCTAGGCACTGAATTTTATGTAAACAATATCCTTTCTATGACTTTCTAACTGCATTTTGTATTGATTATGCCCTCCCTCCTTCACCCTTTTATTTAGCAGGTGATGTCATTAAATCCTTACATAAGCATGTAAGGGATTTAGTCATGTCTTTAAAGATATTCTGCCCTGAAGCATCAGACAGATTTTTACATAAAGCTAAAAAAACTTTCATAAAACTCCTTTGTGTGTGTGTGTAGATTGCTATTCATAGATATTGTTCTCACTGCCAACCATGAGAAATGTTCAGTAGCTTTAGAGTTGCTTCCTAAGAATGAAATCCCACAGCACTGCTTACACCTATAGCAGAGGCTGGACAAGGGTGGTGAAAATCTACATACTTCCCGGGGTTGAGGGAAGAAATGAGACCACACATAGGTACCTGCTGGTTCCTGGCTAGACACACCCGTACCTGCATCCACTTTTATCCTTAAGCAAGAAATAGCTCAATACTGTCTCCTTAAAACTTTGTTTCTCAAAGAGCCATTAGTAAGTTTGGTAAAACAGAGTCTGTAGATTAATCATCTACACCCACCTCTTACTTATCTGAATAGCAAAGAGGAAAGAAATTAAAATAAAACATTGCTGCTGCAGAAACCACAGCAATTATGTTAATGCAAGTCTCAAGACAGCCCCTTTACAGCTTATTATAGCTTCAACTTATATTTTTAATTTAATAACTGAAGAAAAGAATGTGTGCAATATACCTGGGCCAGAAGGAAGAAAAAAGAAAGGAGGGCGTGACCCGTGGCAGGAGAGAGCAGCCATGCAGTGCAGTGTGAAGGAATTCATTCTGGCAGCACTAGCTCCATTCAGCATTATCTCTACTACCCCATCGATGCTTCCATGGTCCTCTCTCCATGTCCAGCAATGTCTTTTAGGAAGTTCTGCAATAATGGAAATGTTCTATATCTGCCTGTCTAATACAATAGCCCCTGGAGAAGAATGGCTATTTAAATTTATTAAAACAAAATTGAAAATTCCATTTATTTCCCATGTGGCTAGTGACATGTGGCATGTCATTGCAGACATGATTACTGGTACAGAACTTTGTTGAAGATAGTGTTAGTACCTACCATTTACTGAGCCCTGATCTTAAGCCAGAGGGCTTACCTTGCCCCTGCTCCCGAATATTTATTGGGGGTGTATTTTACAGCAGGTAACATTTTGTGTCCCAGCTTAGACTAAGGAGTAAGATAGTAAGTAAGGTCCAGGCTGCATGGAGATTTCAGGCTCGTGTGGGAGGCAAAAAAGGAATAAGAAAATAAATCATTGTGTGATTTACTCTAATAAAAGTTATAAATAATATGTAGGCCAATAAACTGAGTATGTTGGGTAGGGGTGGGAATATTCTTAGAAAAAGGTGGCCAAGCACGATCTCTCTGAGAAAGCAACCTTGAAATAGTTTTATGGACTTTGTGGTATGTTGTGAACTTGTCTTAGTCCTGGCAAAGCAATACAAGTAGAATTGGATGGGCAAGCTATGAGAATTGTGCATGTTATTTAATCCCCAAAGTTATCCTATGGGGTAGGCATTGGTTTCCCCATTCCTCAGATGAGACTAAAGAGATTAAATAATCTGCCTGAGGAAATTTAGCTGTTATGTGACAGACAGGACAGAAACCGTAGCTGCCCTGACTGCTGCGCCTGAATGTCCTCTTGATGATACCCTCTTTGGCTGCTTTGACTTATCTTTTCTTGACTCCGCCCACATCTGGCTCAATGAAAATTAAATAATTAATTCTGTCTGTAAATTAAATTTGACCTTAAAATAATGGCTATTATGTAGTATGTCACTTAAAATAAAATTTAAAAATCTAGCATAAATATCACATTTGGCTTTTTTTGTTTAAAACTAATTTTATTATATAAAAAAATCTATACATCTTGGCCTTCTATCCATTTATCATATATACATACATATCATAATATACATATGTAAACATATACATGCTCAGACAATTTTTAAATTTTAGGTTAAACAGTAATATGTAAAATCTATAATTCTCGTCTCTTAGTCTTTTCTCCCACTGCCTTCTCTTGTCTTTCATGTGTCCAGGTTTACACTCTTATTTTATCTTGCTTTGGAAGAAATAAGATTGTTCAAAGTCATATTTGCATGAGGGCAGATAATGGCCTTGTTAGTGAATGAGTGAGCGTGTTTACAGACCCTCACCTTTGTCTAAGAAGCTTTGACATTCCCTTCTGGAGACTGTGGAAAGTCACTTTAAAGAATATGTTTATCACTTTCCCTCCTGAGAATGGGGGCGAGGTGGGAGGCAGCGAGCCATTATAAGAAGACGATCCAGGAGTTGTTTTGCTCATTTGGTGAAAAGAAACCACTTCAGTGGGCAGAAACATTTACCCAAACGAGAAAGACTTTTTAAAAATGTTCTAAATATGGCCTTACTTTAATCAAGCACTGCCATCTGTTCCCTGAGTGGCAAGGTCACAACTTCTATAATAAAAGTAGCATCCAATGCTAGAAATGAACATACAGAAATATAACTGCTGCCTATACTAAGTATGCCTACCTATATTCTAGGAAGTATATAGATACAGGTAATAGATATATAGATAGGTATAAATATAGTCATTAGTTTCTGCTATGAGCTTCATAGAAGGTATTTTGGTCCTGGTCCCGCTACTGACAAGTTGTAAAACCTTTCTAAGTCATTGAACTTTCCCAAAACTCAGTTATAATTCCTTTGCGTCATGTCTGTGGTAAAGATAATGAGGTCATGTTTGTGAAGGAACTTTGTGAACTGTAAAATGATGTGTAAGCAAAAGGCTTACTTTTTACTAACTGCACAAAAGGCTCTCAGAAAAATTAAAATGATTTAAAAATCTCTCTTTTGAGTACCAAACACACTACCGATCACTTTCCATGGCTTTATCTCACTCTATCTCACAATGACACAATCAATTAAGCACTATTGCTATTACCACTTGCAGAAGAGGAAACAGATGCTTAAAGGGCTTAGGTGAGTTGCTTAAAGCTCCCCAACTAGTATATTCTAGAAAGTGGATTTGAGCCCAGGCTGACCTCACTCCAGAGCCTATTTTCCTTTCCTTTCCTTTCCTTTCCTTTCCTTTCCTTTCCTTTCCTTTCCTTTCCTTTCCTTTCCTTTCCTTCCCTTCCCTTCCCTTCCCTTCCCTTCCCTTCCCTTCCCTTCCCTTCCCTTCCCTTCCCTTTCTTTTTTAAAATATTTTTGATTCCAGAGAGAAAGGGAGAGGGAAAGAGAGATAGAAACATCAATGATGAGAGAAAATCATTGATCACCTGCCTCCTGCATGCCCCCTAATGGGAATCAAGCCCATAACCCGAGCATATGCCTTGACCTGGAATCGAACTGTGACCTCCTGGTTCACAGGTTGATGCTCACCCACTGAGCCATGCTGGCCAGGCAGAGTCTATTTTTCTTAATAACAATTTCCCTTCACCCTATGCTCCCCCCAAAAAGTGGATTTTTTTTACTTAAATAGTGAGGTGATTATTTTGTTTTTGGAAAAAAGGAATTTTAAGATTCAATGTTAATTTTTAAAATTCTAAGCAAAATTAATAAAATAATAAAGTTTACATAATATATACATACATCTCTCTGTAATAGAAAATCAATTCTTATAGCAAAAGCCCTAAATATTATTGGAAGTGGAGTGTTTTAAATAACATTCTCCTTTACATTTCAAAGACCTATCTTTCAGATATAGCAAGTTACCATGGAAATTCCATATGATTTCATTTGTGGAATCTAATAAAACAAAATGAACTAACAAGCAGAATAGATAGAGACTCATAGATAGAGAGCAGATGGACAGCTGTAGGGTAGGGGTTGGGGGTGAGGTGGGTGAGGGGATTGAGGAAAAAAGAGAAAGTACTCATGGATATAGACAACAGTGTGGTGATTGCTGGTGAGAAGGGGGTGGGAGGAGGTGGAGGATGGAATAGGGGGGATAAATGGTGATGGACAGAGACTTGACTAGGGGTGATGAACACACAATACAGTGTACAGGTGACATGTTATAGAATTGTGCACCTGAAACCTGTATAGTTTTGTTAGCCAATAAACTCAATGAAAAATATAAAATAATAAAAACAGAAAATACCAAAAGTGCCAGAATTAACTACTCAGCTGTCTTTTTCAAATTCTCCACCAATCTTTTTGTGTCAATACTTACATCAATAAATAGCTCGCTCATATTGCTTGACCTGATGTCACTACTTATGCCAATTATATTTCATAATATGAAAAAGATATGGGTGTGGGGGGAGGAACAGATGGGAAACAACAAAGAAATTCTTTTTTGAGAGGAGGTTAAGGTCTAACCTCTTTCTTTTTCTGATGATGATTAAGATATTTATAGTGAGGCAACTGGTTATTATAAAATGGAAAATAAACTCCCAACATATCCCATAGAATGTAATAAAAGCATTTCTGTAAAAATAATGAATAGTCCCATCAGTGTCAACCTAGACAAATTGCAAAGCTGTGTGCATTTGTGTGTGTGCGAGTGTGTGCCCACGTGTGCACGTGTGCACACGAATATTGGGCCTTGGTCTCTCAAACTTGCTGAGCAAGGCTATATGTAACACCAGATTCCATCACCATTAAAACGATTAATTATAAATGCTACTTATGAGACAGCGAATGAGCCAAGACAAGTGCTTGGGAATAACTAACTCCTCTCAGGAGGCTCACTTGAGACACAAATACAGAACCAAACAAAGTAGGCAGCAGGGCTTTGCCGGCCTCCACCCCGCCCCTCCCCACAATCTTTACAGGATTCTTTTTCTTTTGGGACATTTAGGATTCTTTTTTTTTATTCTTCTCATAAACAACACTGCAGTAAACATATTTTAAACATATATCTTAGCTAATTTATCTGAATATGCCCTAAAGTTAAATTCCTACAGAATAAAGGCTTATGCTCTGGAAAGGTCACAGGTGTTTTAGAACAACAGTTTTTGGTAGGGGCAATTTGGGGGATACACTGGTTGGGGGAGAGGGGAAACTAAAGATGAAGAAGCCCAGAAACCTAAACTCAAGAAATGGCAACAGAAACACACATGATGGGAGCACAAAAGATACTTAGAAGGTGGAATCAACAGGTTGGGAGGTAGATCCACATGGGGCAGAGGACAAATTTCAGGAAAGAGAGAACATGAGAGTGGCCTGAAGGCTTCAAGCTTGAACAACTAGGGAGTAGATAATGAGTTCCAAGTTGAGCATGCTGAGTTTAAGATGCCTTCAAGGTATCCTGGTAGAAACAATCAATGGACTGGACACAGTAGGACCATTATAGAATCCTACAACAGAGACCTGCTCAAATCTGTACATATAAGACAAATACCATAAAATCTAGTTTTATTTTACAATTCTTGCCCTATTATCACATGCCAATCTGCTTGCTCCATTATGTTCTCATTTCACCCCTCAAATTTTAAAGATATAATGTGTGTGCAGTGGAGTGGGGATTACTCAGGAAAGTATCTTTGGTTATTGTCTGAAGTTACTGAACTTGATGTAATAGCTTGCTTATTTATTTATAACATTTACACCTCAATCTTTTTTTTTTAAATATATTTTATTGATTTTTTACAGAGAGGAAGGGAGAGAGATAGAGAGTTAGAAACATCGATGAGAGAGAAGCATCGATCAGCTGCCCCTCAAATTTTAAAGATATAATGTGTGTGCAGTGGAGTGGGGATTACTCAGGAAAGTATCTTTGGTTATTGTCTTCAGTCCGCAGGCCGACGCTCTATCCACTGAGCCAAACCGGTTCGGCAACACCTCAATCTTAAAGATAATGTGAATCTTATTATAGGGAATACCAATTGAGGAAATAAAACAACTGTAGTTTAAAAACCATAGAACATCTGGAATTAAAAAATGTTATTAGAAAGTAGTCTTTGATATATTTTGAAAAATATTTACACATGTATTAAGACATTTGATTTTTATCATAACCTTAGATGGTATGTAGGTTTTTATTACCATGGGTCTCAGGAAACTGGGGTTCTAAAAAGCTAAACAAATTTTCCTTTTTTTTCATAACTAGTAAATGTCAATGTTGGAACTTGAACCCTGGTCTTCAAGGTTCAGAGTTCTCCAACACCAGAGTTCTCACTATCTTTCAACTGCATCCATTTTTTTTCTTTACTGCCTCTTTCTTCTCTTTCTCATTCTCCTCCTCCTCCTCCTCCTAATCAAGATACCCTGATTTAAGGTGTTAATTCAAAATATATCTCATTGTAATAGCAAAGAAGGTCTCAAGTCATTTCATGAAAATTTATAATAGTGCCTTGTGCTACATGGCTGAGCCAGTGCCCAATACTTTCAGGCAGTTCCTACTCTGAAGATCAGCTTGCTGCCCCAGTGGAACAGAGCTTAAGCCCTAGCTGACTTACCGCCTGTGTCTGTTACTTGGTATATTTTCCTTCTACTACATTCTTTAGTCATCTTTGACTCCATAAATCATAAATTCTGCCTGGTAAGTAGGGGTGCAACCAAGTCATGCTTCATTTTGGAATCATTAAAACGTGCCCTCTTGCCCTGGCTGCGTGGCTCAGTTGGTTGGGCATTGTGCCAGACACCAAAAGGTTGCTGGTCAGATTCCCAGCCAGGGCACATACCCAAGTTTCAGGCTCAGATCCCTGGTAGGGGGCTTGCAGGAGGCAACCTACTGAGGTTTCAGTCTCACATCACATCTATATTTCTCTCTCTCTCCCTCTCCATTCCTCTCTCTCTAAAACTCAATTTAAAAATGTCACCTCGCTCAGCTGGCTTGGCTCAGTGGTTGAGCATCAGCCTATGAACTAGGAGGTCATGGTTCGATTCCCAGTCATGGCAGATGCCAGGATTGTGGGCTCCATCCCCATTAGGGGGTGTGTAGGAGGCAGCCGATCAATGATTCTCATCATTGATGTTTCTATCTCTCTCTCTTCCTTCCTCTCTGAAATCAATAAAAATATTTTTTAAAAGTCACCTCTTGTAATATTAAATGTACATTATTTTAAATTTAGAATTCAGTACTAAGGAAATAAACAAGTTAATAATATCAACAACTTAGGGGCAACATTAGCAAACTGGTTAACTTTGTCATATTTCATGCATATGATGGAATCACTGGAGGCCATTTAAATGGTTACATTTATTTGAATGGATTAAGGTGCAAAGAAAAAGAGGAAATGAGAAAAGAAAATATTACAGAATGATTTATTATTTTTGGTATGGAAAAATACTTCTAGTATGTTTGTTCATGGATAAAAACAACTCTGGAAAAAACTCTATGTCACTGAACAGACGTTCTCTCTGAGGGTGGGAGTAAAAGGACAGTAATTTCATTTCACACATATATTTTTTAACTGAGAATACTATTTTTATTATTTAAAATATTTTCATTTAAATAGTAGTATGTCTAATATTTTCATATAGAATGTGTATAGTTTTCAGTATCTCTGTAAACATTTAGCTAAAAAAAGTCTAAGACATGTACTACAGAAATGGTGACAGTCATTCCATAGTTATAAGTAATCTTTTTAACTATTTTTTGTTAATGTGGAATTTTTCTAATGTTTTTGGCAATGATCTTTTCTAACTTCTATAGCAAAATACTTTTAACAAATGTCCTTTGTTTAAGTAAAATCAATATAACAAAAACATCACTTAGCATAAAAAAGTCAATCTCTTAAATGTACTTCTTTTCAAATGCTGACTATAACAGACAAATATAGATGGTCCACGGGAGGAGATGTCGGCTTCCTGAAAAGATGGAGTGAAAGGGTCAGGTTTACACTCCCTCATGAAAAAATTGCAAAACCAGACACAATATGTGAAACAAACATTTTTAGACATTAGGCAACAGGGTGCTCAGGACAGTGAGTGGAGACAAGGAAAACGCCTTAGATGAGGCCTGTGATTCCCCTAGCTTCGTGCTCCCAGGCATCAGCATAAGAGAGGGAGAACCCAGCCAGGGCCCCACAGTGTCCATGAATAGATGAGATGGAACTGGGAATCTGGGGCGGTCAAGGCAGGCAGAGTTTGCTAAGCAGGTGACAGAGGAGAGAGCAGCAGGCACATCTGCACTGGCTCCCCTGAGTCTTCAGCTGAGCACTGATCAGCTTGGGAAGGAGGGGTTTCTAGGGAAGGGTGGGAGTGAGAGATGACAAAGGGGAAAAAGAAAACTTTTAGGAGTGAGAGCTATATTTGTTTTCTTGATTTTGGTAATTTCCTCACAAGTGTGTACACATATATCAAAATTTGCCAGATGGTGTTCTAAAATATGTGCAGTATATTATATACGGTTTCATCTTAGTGACGTTCTTAAAATAATTTTGTAAAGAAAAAAAATATGGTTAAAAATGGACTGATGGGATAGGATACTGGTAAAACTAACTCTTTTTGTATGCACAACACAATGTGTCATCAGTTTACATTTATATCTGTATCTCTTCATGCTATCCAATGACACCCTAAGAAAGCAAGTAAGGATGCTACCAAAAGACCTATATATTCTGAATCCAGATATAGCAAATCATTTTGAAAAATCTTAGTGGTTTTCCCTATAGGGTCAAAGTTTTCCTAACATGTGACTATTTGATCATGACTTACCAGTCTAAGAAATCATAAATCCCCAATTACACAGAAGGCCATAGAATAGAGTTTGCTCCCCACTCCCTCCATAATACTGATAATACCTAGTGTCTTTAGATGATATCTAAATATTATTAATTCCAAGAAGGAAAGTATTTCATGCCAACATAGATGCAATCATGCATGGTAGAGTACAGAGAATTTAGAACAAGCCTTGGTTTAACTGAACATTTACAGCTGTTCTTGAACTAGGACATTTATAAGAAAATAGGGGAGGAGCCTGACTATAACACATGGGGCTGGCCTGAACTATGTCTAGATTGGGGCTGGATATCCCATGTTCCCTGAATTAGCAAATTATCAGCAGGACAAATTTATTTATATTGACTGCTCTCATCCAAAGTGTTTGAGATAAAATAGTATATTGACAGTCAATAGTGGGTATTTTGGGTATTGCATTGGTCTAAGTAATATATTATTGATCTACAGTTAACTGGTCAGAAGGTCAAACTTCTAGGATTTCTCTGTCTCACACTCTGGCTGTATCAGAGGTTCCTGACTCATCTTTAGCCAGAATAATAGGAACAAACCCGGTGTTACAACATGTGGGCGCAAATACAACAAAATTAGTGCCTCTATATTTGCTTTGCAGATTGTTCTTGCATTGTTCACTTGAAGTTTCTATATCGAGAGAGAAGTTTCTATATCGAGAGAGAACTATAAAAACACACTCATTTACACTGAAACTTGGTCCAAAGGTTCTCATAACTATTTTTTTCAGGTTTTTCAGATAAACTACCCTACCTATTAATATGTGAGCTTATGGAATTTTTATTCCTTGTGTACCTGTGTGCATGTTTTAATCAGTCAATGGTGAATGCTCAGCTTCTTGAGGATTATACTGAAAAACCTAAAGGACAATCCAGGTCAGAAATAGCATATTCTATTCACTGAATTGAGTTTTCATCCCGTTATCACACAATTCCATTTGGTGCTTTAAAATAAACCACAGGGAACATTTTGCATGAGAGGTATTACTTCTTTCTATTTAGGTCACAATACTGGGAAACAAATGAACATTTAAAGCTTACTGGAGCCAAGCTTATTCCCCTCTCAGAAACTGTGCTATTAAGTGACTGGGGTGATTAAAAGAAGTAGTGTAATTTGTGAAATATTGGCCATCAAGAAACTTCTAGAGAAGAATGCATAAAAATAACTTTTATGAAATATCTGAGAAATGGTGGTTAAATTTCTAGGGAAAATAGAACTATTTTTGTATCACTGCAAGGCCAACTTCTTAGTTTCCTTAGGCAGAGTGGTTTTCTGTGGTCTAGAAATTTTCTTATCATCCATAGATTTGGGTCTATCATGAAGCTAAGAAAGGTTAAACTTTGGGGCTTCTTTCCAAGGCACTGGAAGTAGCTCGAGTCCTTGGTTTACATGCTTGTAAAAATTAAGATATTTTAATTGTAGTAGTTTAAGACCAATATCTATTCACTGGTTTTGTCTACTCGCTGATGCTTTCCCTAAGGTTGAGTGGCACAGAAGAAACTGTGTGCCTTTTGGGGATTTGGCTAATTAGAAGTTGAATTAAAGATGTGTTTGCCTGGCTGGTGTAGTTCAGTGGTTGACATCAACCTATGAACCAGAAGGTTGCAGTTCGATTCCCAGTCAGGGCACATGCCTGGTTTGCTGGCTCCATTCCCAGTAGGGGCGTGCAGGAGGCAGCCAATCAATGATTCTCTCTCATCATTGATGTTTCTATCTCTTTCTTTCTCTCTCCTCTCTGAAATCAATAAAAAATATATAGTTTTAAAGATGCATTTAGTTTTGGTTTGGTGGGATTATTTGGTGGTTCTCAGTCTCTTCCACATATCCTCAGGGTATTTATAGCTGTCCTGGTCTAGGCATAGCTCCAAGGAACACTTCTGATAACCACGGTGCCAGTTCACAGGGCACTGCAGCACGAAGGTACAAGGCCTGAGTTCATACTGTGACATGGGTGTGACCAGAGCTGCAGACACCACAAGTCTATGTGAAATGGAAACTAAGAAGAAAAAAACAAATGGGACTACATCAAAATAAAAAAACTTCTGCACAGCAAAAGAAACCATCAACAAAACAGCAAGAAAGCCCACGGAATGGGAGAACATATTTGCCAATGTTATCACTGATAAGGGTTTAATCTCCAATATTTACAGGAAACTCATACAACTTAACAAAAGGAAGATAAACAACCCAATCAAAAAATGGGCAACGGACCTACGTAGATACTTTTCAAAAGAAGACAGAAGGAAGGCCAAGAAACATATGAAAACATGCTCAACATCACTAATCATCCAAGAGATACAAATCAAAACGACAATATGATACCATCTCACACCTGTCAGAAAGGCTATCATCAACAAATCAACAAACGACAAGTGCTGGAAAGGATGCAGACAAAAAGGAACCCTCATGCACTGCTGGTGGGAATGCAGACTGGTGCAGCCACTATGGAAGACAGTATGCAGTTTCCTCAAAAAACTAAAAATGGAACTCCCATTTGACCCAGTGATCCTACTTCTAGAAATATTTCCCAAGAGACTAGAAACACCAATTCGAAAGGATATATGAACCCCTATGTTAATAGCAGCACAATTCAACATAGCTAAGATTTGGAAACAGCCTAAGTGCCCATCAGCAGATGAATGGATTAAAAAATTGTGGTACATCTACACAATGGAATACTATGCTGCGGTAAAAAAGGAGTTCTTACCATTTGCAACAGCATGGATGGACCTGGAGAGCATTATGCTAAGTGAAATAAGCTAGTCGGAGAAAGATAATAAATATCACAGGATCTCACTCATTTGTGGAATATAATGAACAACATAAACTGATGAATAAAAATAGAGCCAGAGGCATAGAAGCATCAAATAGACCGTACAACCTATGAGGGAAGGCAGTGGGGAGGGTAAGAGATTAACCAAAGGACTTATATGCATGCATCTGAGCATAAGCAATGGACACAGACAGTAAGGGGGTGAGGGCATGTGCTGGGGGGTGGGAGTGGCTGGGGAGAGGTCAATGGGGGAAAAAGGAAACTTATTTAATACTTTAAATAAATAATTTAAATTAAAAAAATAAAGAAGATTATTAATTATTAATTTATTTTAAGGCTATGGAATAATAATGACAAACATAAGAAGTGATAGCAACATTTGGACCAAACTGATAGCAAGCCTTCTTGTGAAGTTTTCTGACCAATTTTTATATTAGAGGTATAGCAAGACAAGAATGTGAAAATTTTCAAAAAGTCTTCCACCAGAGAAATTATTGAAGCAACTTGGACATCTAACTCTAAACAGAAAAGGTTTAATGAAGGAGAGTAGGGCTGTGTTCTGTTGTATTTTCAAGGCAAAGAAAGATTATTAGAATTATTTTGTATCTTTCCAGTGACTTGCCTCATACCAAGAGAAGGAGGTGGTAGAGAACCAGACTTCAGCACAAAGAATAATTTCCCAAAATGAGTCTTCTAAAGTGAAGCAAGAGCTTGTCTTTGAAGTTGACTTTCTCTCCTAAAAAGGAGATTCTAAAGTATCTGAATGCTCTGAGATGGATCAGTACACTGAGTGGGAACTTGAATTCTTGTATGTAGGAAATCTCTGTCTATACTTAGATTCTGTGGTTCCATGATTTATTAAGAACTAGAGACCCGTTGCATGAATTCCTACATGGGTGGTGTCTGGCCAGTCCACCCCAATGGGCCGGGCTGGTGGGGGGGCGGGGTGGAGAGGGGCTATGGGCGGTTGGGCGGCAGGCCCCATCCCCGACCAGGGTGAGGGGGTCGATTGGGGTGGGGGGCCGATCAGGAGCGGGGCCGGCTGGGGAAGAGGGGCCGCAGGTGGTTGGCCAGCTGGCCCCACACCTGATCAGGGTTTTGGGGGCTGATCAGGGGCTGGGCTGGCTGGGGGGCCAATCGGGGCCCAAATCAGGCTGGTTGGCTGCCGCAGTGCGCATCATAGCCACTAGTCGTTCTGGTCGTTCCGCCATTCTGGTCGCTGGGCTCTTATATATATAGATAATTTCTTGCTACTACAGGAGACACAACCTGATAATAGGGCATCTGTCTAATGAACATCCTTAGAGAGCTATAGGTGAATACTAAATGTGAGGCAAAGGGACAGAGAGGTCAGTATAGAGCAGTGATGGCAAACCTATGACACGCGTGTCAGAGGTGACACACGAACTCATTTTTTGGTTGATTTTTCTTTGTTAAATGGCATTTATATATATAAAATAAATATCAAAAATATAATTCTTTGTTTTACTATGGTTGCAAATATCAAAAAATTTCTATATGTGACACGGCACCAGAGTTAAGTTAGGGTTTTTCAAAATGCTGACACGCCGAGCTCAAAAGGTTCGCCATCACTGGTATAGAGGATGTTGTAGATAAAACACAGGATTTTACATTTGCACTAACAAATTTCAAACTACAGCTCACAAACTTTCTTCTCTGAGAAGATATGAGGGAAAGATTAAAGCTCTTCAAGGCAAAAGCATAATATAAACCCAAAGCATACTCATACTTTGGAAATGTGCTTGCATGTAGCAGCATGAGCAAAGGGAGGAATCAGAGGTAATAAGGAAAAAGATGTAAGAGTGGCCTTTCAGATAAGGATAAGTAATTTGAAATTGGTTAGGAAAGCAAAAGGGAGCCAATAGAAGGAATTGAAAGGATGAGTAATGGGAAGTTAGAAGATTAGAAAAGCAACATAGATTACCTCTAGAGGCAGGATTTTGAAATGATTAGAGAGTGTAATATTTAAAGAAGAGATTACAGAATTGAGATAGGAAACCAAAAGACAAGGATGGAAAGACTATTCCCAAAATAGGAATAATACCTTCATGAGGACTCAGGAAGGCAGTTACTAAATAACAAAAATGGCATTAATCCCAGAAATGGCATATATATGTGTCACCTACTTGGCATCTATCAGGCAATATTTGTTGCATGAATAAAGAAGAGAGTTTTATTTTATATAAAACAATAATTTAAAATAATCACTTTGAGAAACAAAAGCTGACCATTGGGTTAGAAAATGTTGGTTATGCTACAGAGTTTCTTTTAAAGAACTGTTTAGATGAAGAACATCAATTCTTAATTTCTAAGACTGAAAACAAACTGAATTTGTTTTCACTGTACAGCAGGTTTTTACAAGAAAAATACAGTCAAGTGAACATTGCAGACATGTAATTTCAAAGAGGAACAAAATCCAGTACTTTTTCTCCCCCATTTTCAAATTAGATTAATTTGATTAACATGGATTAATTGTTATTCACATGTTTTTAGAACTAAGATGACTGGATTAGAAAAATGGTTCAATTTAAAACATTTTTTTCTTTTTGGCCTGGCTGGTGCTTCTAAGTGGTTAGCATCAACCTATGAACCAGGAGCTCTCGGTTTGATTCCAGGTCAGGGCATGCAGGAGGCAGCCAATCAATGATTCTCTCTCATCACTGATGTTTCTCTCTTTCCCTCTCCCTTCCTCTCTGAAATCAATAAAAATATATTTGAAAAAATAAAATATTTTTATTTTTTGTTAAGCCTAAATGGTTGTTGATAAAACAATCATTCTTTTAGTTACAGAAAAGCCTTAGGCATTTCTCAATGCCTGCTGGTGCCAAAATACCTCATCATTTATAGTGGGTCCTATGTTGATAGCAACCCCTTCAAGAATGAATGACTCATTGCCCTTGGTTCAGGAAGTGCTCTCAGACGTCAGCCCTTTTTGCGAATTGCCTCAGCTTGGGAGGGCAACCTTGTCAAGCATCTAATATCAAGTCACCATGAGGGTACCAAGGCCCAGCTCCAGCGTTGTTGAGGACAACTCAGAAGGACCACACCAGCTTCGAGGTGGTCTGCTGAGGCCCTCTTTGAGGCTGCGTTGCAGACCAACTTTTTCTTCTGCCTCTTCTTCTGATTCTGCTTTCTTCCCACCCCTGTTAGAGGTGGTGGCCCCAAGAATCTCTTTCTCAGAGTCTGCTTCTGAGGAAACCTAATCTATGAACCAATTAGAATGTTGAAGGTATGCAGTTAGTCCCTGCTTCTAACCACTCATTCTTTTTTTTTAAATATGTTTTCATTGATTTTTAAAGAGAGAGGAATAGAGAGGGAGAGTGAGATAGGAACATCAATGATGAGAGAGAAACATCATCAATTGGCTGCCTCCTACATGCCCCCTACTAGGGATCAAGCCAACAACCTGGGTGTGTGCCCTGACAGGGAATCGAACCAGTGACCTTTTGGGTCCTGAGTGATGCTTAATCACTGACCCACATCCAGACAGCCGTCATTCATTCGTGACATGTGTTTACTATTTAACATAAGCCGCTAAAAATGAACCCTAGAAACATTTTAAAATTCTTCATAATTTCTCTTATATACATCCCCATTTATATCCCACATAAGCATTCGCAGGTCCCAGACCAGATTCTTCGCACAATGTGTGAGTGAATCACTCAGAGTATGTAATGATGAGCACAAAGATCCAAGCCCAAATCATAGGAATGTCTCTAACTAATGTTGATACCTATTAAAATAGACATCAG